>NC_087257.1:919772-1226363 GCF_037042905.1 Lytechinus pictus | reverse complement strand
ATACGTGTGGAAATGGTAGATTTAAAATTATTTACATGGATTTTTTCCCAATTCTCTTGATCCGAGGCAGAAAAATCTCTCCAAAAGTTTATTTTCCTTTCAGGGATACAAGAATCTAATATAACATTGTATGCATATTTTGGGATTTTCTTTGAACTAATTTGCTTTAATTTCATCAAATATCATATTGGGAGTTAAACCTGAAAACACCAACCAATCTTCTGGAATATTTTTCATTAAAAAATTGTACTTTCTCCTATCCCGCATATTAATATCAAAATCTAACACAAGTTCTTCAAATAGTTTACTGCCTGAATGGGGATGATTAAGTAAATCCGATATAAACATAATTCCCTTGTCTAACCAATCTTGATAGAAAAAATATTGTTTTGATTTTGAATTAATGTTTTTATTATACCAAATACATTGACATTCACCAATAGATGAAAAAGGGATATCCGACTCAATTTTTACAAATTTTTCTCTAAATAAATACCATGTTTGGAGCGATTCTGCCAACTGACATGAAGATAATTTATCAAGAACACTTACAGGTGCACATGTTTCCCATAATATATCCTTCTTAGAAGTAAAAAGATTTAAGAGACAAATTTTGATTGTCTTCCATACACTTTCATAATTATCATCTAATAACAATTTTACCCATAACATTTTTTGTGCCAGAGAGAAACTATAGGGATCAATCATGCTTAAACCACCAAAAGAAAAATCATTACACATAAATCGCCTTTGGACCCTATCGCTGCCTTTATTCCAAATAAACTTAAACAGTAATGTGTTCAATTGTTCAAAAAATGATTTGGGTAATTTGATACAAAGTACAGAGAAAAAATAAAGGAGCTGTGGCAGCAATAGGGTCTTTATCACACAGATCTTCCTGATAAGAGATAAATTTCTTACACGCCAGCAGTTTAAAGAGCTTTCAATAGATTTGAGTTTAACTTTGTGGTTAAGTTCATACAATTGTTTTGTATTCAATGAAAAATGAATTCCCAAAGTTTTAAAAGTAAATTTATTCCACTTTAATCCATTCTCCGAAAACGGCTGAGAAAGAGAACCCTCTTTTGAGCCAATCCATATGGCTTCTGATTTGGATATATTAAGTAAAAAAAAACCTATTAAAAAGGAAGTATATACAAAAGGGCGCAGCTGCGCAAAGGTGGGGGCAAAGCCTCAAATCAAAAAACGGCTTTGCAAAAAACAGCAAGTCCAAACCTTTGGACAGGGGCTAACGAATATGAATCTATAGAGTATCTGGCAGGTTTAAGGCCTACGTTAAAAAATCAGCACAGTCTATAAAATATAAGTAGGAGTGGGCTATACATGGGTCAAAAATACTTTTTTTGTAATTTCAATATGACAACAGTTTTTTTTTATTCCTTGTAATGTATCTCAACATGAAATAGCAATATTTTTTGTCTCGGGTCCGAGAAAAAAGTGTGCCGGGCCAAAATCCAAAATGGCCGCCAAAACCCCCCCAAATCACAGAGAAAATGACCACCAAATAAAAAAATTGTGGCCAAAACTGTGATTTTGGGGGGTTTTGGCGGCCATTTTGGATTTTGGCCCGGCACACTTTTTTCTCGGACCCGAGACAAAAAATATTGTCATTTCATGTTGAGATGAGGTAAAAGGAACACAAAAAAACTGTTGCCACAGTAAAACCAAAAATCACCCATTTATAGCCAACTCCTAATATAAGCTAAAAAACACAAAGACAAAACACAAATGCCACATAAGCATGAAGGGGCACTACCCCACTACTACTCTCTCAAAAACACTAAGACATAAAAATAAGCAAGAGTGGCCAAATGATAAATACATAAGGTTGGCATTAAAAACAACCCAACAAAAATACATGTAATTTCTCGTTTTCTAAAAAATGATTGATCAAGAAAGTGAAATAAACGTGTCAAATAGTCAGAGTCACAGTTACTGAACAAAGTGCAACTTCCCATCTCCTGATCTGAAAGCAAGACGGTCAGGAAAGAGGAAGAATGGTCTCTTATTTTCCTCTTTCAACTGCTTGAACTTCCCCATTTTTTCCTTCCTCATGTTAATGACCCTCTTGGAGTAGTCATCGCTCACAAATATCTTGCTTCCATTGAAACGCTCTGCCTTGAATTTAGCTGCACATGCCTTGTGAACTTTCTCTTTGTTGGAGTAGGAGGAAAATGCTGCATGGATGATACGCGGAGACCTCTTCTCGTTCTGATGATCAGCTCTGGGAAGCGGTGTATTCGGAGTACGATGGCAACGCTCAATAACAAAGTCACCAGCAGCCAGACCAACGAAGGTTGTCAGCATATTTTGCATAGCAGCCTGGCAATTCTCTCTAGGGCTTTCTGGGATGCCGTGAAACACCAGATTACACCTACGGCTCCTATTTTCCAAGTCATCAAGTTTAATTTCAAGATTCGATCTCTCCTTCTTTAAAACTTGGATTTCATTCTCCAAAGTGTCATTTTGAAGTGAACAGGCTGAGACAAATTCATCATGCTCCTTTAGTTTAAGACACACTTCATCCAACCTTTTCGCAATCTTTTCATCTAGACGCTTCTCAAAACCCTCAAAGAAACGTAGAAACCAGCTCGGGGGGCCGTCAACTACATCTGCATATTTGTCAAATTCACCAGTAAAGTCCAGCGGGCGTTGCAATAGAAGCCTCGCCCGACTCTCCCCGGACACGTACTCCTTCGACTGCTACTCGTTTGGGTGCCGGTTTGGAGGGAGAGTTTTGTCCTTCCGAGCAGGATTGCCTTTTCTGATCCATCTTTTTCCTTTTTCTTAACACCAAAGAATGAAAAGAATACTTCAAAAAGAAGTACTTACTCGTCCATTACACAGTTTTAGGCCAAAAACCGTCAGATTAGGTTGAGCAAAATTAGAAACGATTCATCAGCGTCGAGGGCGCTCTCCTTCCATACATATATTTTATTTATCAGATTATAAGCACATTTCACAATAATTGTTTAGTTTGTTGCTTGAAGAAAGAGTGAATTATCAGATGATCACACATATAAGTGTATACAATGTATTTATGATGCTTTTATGTATGTTTCATTGATACAGTTTTCACAGAGCTTTTGGAGCTACATGTATATCAAAGTTTGAAGATGATTAATCGAAATGAGATGAATCAAGAATAAAGTCTCGAAGCTCCCGTAGAAGCCTTTGTCTGTGTTTCATTCGTGTACTTTGAATGCTGTCACATGCGGCGTTTTATCTCAGTGATACCATTATTATCTAATGTTAAAAAGGACATTGACCTTTGTCCTTGAATGTTATGGGTGAATGTGCATTCTCGATGCTTAATTTTATTCTATCTTCCTGTAAGAATCTGCGTGTTTTGACCCCAAGAACACCAACCTGCGCCGTTTTATCTCAGAGATACAATTATATAATATGATATATATAGTATAAAAGGTCATTGACCTTTGGCCTTAAATTTTATGCGTGAATGTGCATTCTAGGTACTTAATTTTATTTTATTTGATCTTCTGGTAAGAATCTGTGCAGTTTGACACCATGATCACCAACCTGTGCTTTTTCATCTCAGAGATACCATTATACGGTATGGTATATAATGTAAAAAAGGTCATTGACCTTTGAAAGGCTTTGGCCTTGAATTTCATCGGTGAATGTGCATTCTAGGTAATTAATTTTATTCTATTTGATATTCTGGTAAGAATTTGTGCATTTTGACACCATTATCACCAACCTGCACCTTTCCATCTCAGAGATACATTATACAGTATATATGAAAAAAAAACCACATTCCCCAACCTATATTCCTCCTAACTTTTTTTTAGGTAAATGTTTACACCCATACCTACTCAAATCAGTCAAAAAACCATTTCCAATAATTTTATTCCAGATTGGCTGGCTCTTTTGGGGTCTAACTTAGGGATACTATCAGTTGTAAACTTCTTCTTGACTGGACCCATGGACCCCCCCCCCCGCTAAATAATTCCACGTCATGTGCATTATGTAATAGTGCTGTACAGGGAATTTATATTCCCCCCAAATGAAACCGATTGTGTAATTATGATGCCTATTCATCATTAATTTGAAGTTTATTTCGATCGGAGTTCGAGTCTTACTCGTCTGCTTGTGCTGAGATAATTTATGCACGATGAATTCATGAATGGAGTCATCGCCATCGAATGCTTATGCATAGTACTGAACTTTAAATCAAACCAGAAAATTGACACAATCAATGTACCATAAACCTTGCTTTCATGAATAATATTATATCATGACCATTATTTAATAAACAATAATGTGCTTTAATATGAATTTAGAGCGTGATGTGAAACATTTGTATTTCATTTCGATTGTTTATGGGCGGACATCACAGCAGTCACGATCGACATGGGTGAGTGCCACGGTGGTGAGTGCACTTGTCTAAAAAAAATTATCACGTCAGGATTGATTCTCGAACATTGTCAATATGCATAAACTCTTCTAACGATCGTAATTTCAACATATAACATTTTACATGACAAAACACAGAAACTTACGTTTGATGTTTTTCCATCAATTTGAAGCTCTCCCCCCCCCCCCCCCCCCCCGTATGTTGCGCCACTGGTCACAATACAGATGGGGGAGGGATAGGAAAATAGCTCGCTGCTACAGCAGGAAGGGGTGGCAGGGGTATCGCAAACAGCAAAAAAATTCCATGAAAATACAATTCGATATGCTACGAAAGCTACAGTGGCCAACCTTTGAAGAGAGAAGAGCCTAGTTCAAGGTGGTGATGGTTTATCGCTTGGTAAACACAATTGTTGATGTACCAACGCCAACGGTACAGTACTTCAACCAGGCTGCTACTTCCACCTCGCTTCGTGGTCATCAGATGAGGCTACATGTCCCACATGCTCTCACTGTTACTTATCAGAAATCTTTTATTCCTGATGCCATTAGACTGTGGAATATTCTCCCTGCCATTACAGTTAACTGCACTTTAGTAGCCAGCTTCAAGGCTGAGGTGCAGAAAATCCAATTGCGCTAAGACTGCGCTGATTCTTTTTAACCGCACGTAGAATTAGCCTGGAGGCGTCTGGGGAGTAAAAGTCATCTACTCTACGTAGGCTTACTCCCCACTGACGCCTGGTTCGCTTACACATTGGTCTATACACACCGTAGGTTTTCCCATGGTGAAAGTAGACCTAAATTATAAGTTTTGGTTAGGATTTTTACCCCAAACTAACGTACATGGGCCAAAACTAAGTTTTCCCCAAAAATTTAATATGTTTGTATATATTCCTTCAATAAATAGTAGTTAATATGAAAAATAATTAAGAGCACGAGCGTTGACTTACCAAGTCTGTTTTGGTCGCCATCTTGATGACGACAGACTTGGTAAGTCAACGCTCGTGCTCTTAAAGGGATCGTTTAACTTTGTGAGCAGCTGATTAAAAAAATTCTCAAACTGAGTTGAAACGTGCGTATGAGTGCCTGTATTTGTCCTCAAAAACCCTGAAACAGACCACAATATAGAGTGAAAAACTCTAATTTAGATTCAAGTAGCAATTTACTAGCCTGATTTTGAGAACCATCTAATACTTAGGTGTCTGGAGAAAAATATTATTTTTCTTATTTCAAGAAAATATCACATTTTCTTTGTGAATTTGAAGAGAAATGACCTTCAGACTGACAGAAATGTAACATTTTTGAAAAAAAATCCGATTATTGGCTGCAAAAAAGAAGAATGAAATTAGGTCAATTTTCAGCATTTCTCTGCCATAGACTGTGTAGTTAAGAAATGGACACACACAAATCCAAATTTTTAGCTTCCGAGAGCTGTTATAAATTTATTATTAATGCCAAAAACTTGTCCATAAAGAGTCCAATAGGATTTTTTATGCTCTTTCTGATGGTATGATTTTTATAAAGATTTGGAAACCAGATCACAATGAAAAATTGCGACAAAGTGAAAAAATTGTGCAAAACAGAAATTTCATTTTCCCATAGAAAACACATGGGGAAATGGCAATCTCAACACACACAAAAATAAGGGTTTGCAATTTATCTCTAAATCCTTATTTAAAATGATCATATAAACTTGTCCTTACTGTCAAAAGAAGCCCCTGAATTTTCTCTTTCCATACATGTCAAACACAAGTTAATAATCAATTCAGATCACATTTTTCTAGTAGACTGAACTTCCCGAAAAAAATGTGCCATATTTTCTCCTATATCAGCCTGTCTTATGCTGACACTTTTCAGTGTGGCTTCAGACACCCTACTGAGTACTAGTAGACGGGTTCAGCATATGACCAGTTTTCTCCAATTCAAAATGTCCGTTGGTTATTTTGACTGCCTTCTGTTGTGTGCATCTCCTATACACACACTATTAGCTGCACTGTACATTCAGTGTATACCTTTTACACACTGTATGTAGGTCATGCTGTGTTCATCTAGAATTAATGTGTTGTGGTGCACAGATTCACTGTATACACATAGTCTTCTTCTTCTTCTTCTTCTTCTCTATAAGTACAGGCCACCGTCTGGTGTATTGTCGTACTGTTGTGCAGGTGCAATGTGTGTAGTGTCTCAAATGAGGGGTCTAAAATAAATCATCCGTAGAAAGTTAACGGAGCTGGATTTTCTGTACCTCCCTTTTGAAACTTGGAAGAGAGGTACATGAGACGGCGACCTGTGGAAGAGCGTTCCATAGCCTGGTTGCGTCAGGAAAGTAGCTTTTTTGCAGTGTCTGTGTCCTAGCAAATGGTACTTGTAATTTCTGGTTATGACCTCTTTGTGAGGAATGGAGAGATGGGATCAGAGTCGCCTCGGGGACGGATATTAACGAGTTCTTAATGCAGAACATCATCGCAACCTTTGCCTGGGCTCTCCTTTCTTGCATTGTCATTGAAACCAACTCCCAATTATTTCAAACTATGGTTTAGGCCTACATCTCCAAGGTTTTAAAATTGATCCTGTAAATATAATACTTTGAAACTTTTGGGTTGGTATTTTTACACTATAAGCCTAATGTTTAGCCCATTTTCAGGAACCAAAAGGATAATTTTTTTAATCAGAACAAAGTGATATGATCACTTTAATTATTTTTCATATTAACTACTATTTATTGAAGGAATATATACAAACATATTAAATTTGGGGGGAAAACTTAGTTTTGGCCCATGTACGTAAGTTTGGGGTCAAAATCCTAACCAAAAGTCAAAACTTATAATTTAGGTCTACTTTCACCGTGGGAAAACCTACGGTGTGTAAACTATAGACCAATGCGTAAGCGAACCAGGCGTCAGTAGGGAGTAAGCCTACATAGAGCATGTAGAGTATATGAGTTATGACTTTTACTCCCCAGACGCCTCCAGGCTACGTAGAATAGATCTTCCACAGCACTGTACATACTTCTGCACAATTGTACTAGGCCTACAAGTAGGATGCTACACCAACCTGGTGGACTGTACTTTAACGGATGATGATGAATTTCCAACAAAAGACACAGCACGTGGGACTGTTAAAGTTGAATTAAGAAGACGATTCCAAATATTGAGATATTTACATTAATAGCAACCTTACAACCCCCCAAACACTAAGAGGTGATTCAACCCCCCATTTTCTTTTTTCAAAATAGTGAATTTGAACGATTTATCCCTACCCATTTTCCCTGAGTTCGCTCCTGCAATGCCTACCGAGACGGGTGTTCTTTGAGTGTGACGTCACCGGGGGGTATTCGGTCCCGGTGTAAACAAGGCAGTGCCGCTTTGTGTACTATGCACGTACGCCTTCATATGGAATAACTGCAGTTGAAGTTGTATCTGCGAGCCATAGAACTTGCAAAGAGGAAATGATTAAAATATTTGTGGCCGTACTATTATTCAAAATATGTAAATTCCCTCAGAATGATACCATAGACCCTAAAGGAATAATTTCAAGGTGAATAATATGAAATTTGATCGAGGTCTTCTCACCAGTCGATAACGTAGCAGACGTGTTATTATGACATATTTATCCGCGTGTGACGCGGCTCTTGCAAAAAAACACAGTTGGTTGCGGAATTGCTTTGTGCCGACCGGCCGCCCGCTCCGGCGCAGCTAGCTGTCGAGCTACCGTACCGCATACCTTTCTTGTTGTCTTCAACCATAGATATATCTCTCTGTCTTCAACTCACTTGCGAATTGCGTTTGTATGTGTGACGGTGACCCCTAGCGTAATAGAAAACAACTCAGAAGGCCGAGAAAGAATAATACGTTTGGTTCAAGATTGTTCTGTGGAATGAGCTATGAGTGGAAATGATCCAGAGGATATAAAAGTGGAGTCAAAGACAAAAGAAAAGAAGAAAAAACGCCAGGGGATCGCTGCACGGCCATGAACTAAGTCGACATACCAGACCATAACAGTACACTCAATGCCTGGGTGTTGTGTGTACTAGTATTATGCGTTCAGCGCGCGCTGAGCGAGAGCTGAGCTCGCCGCCGGAATTACTTTCCAGCTATTCACTTGATTGAACATCGTGATAAAATAAATGAGAAATAGTGAAAATATAATTCAATAACTCACTGCTTGCTATCTTACATCATGATTGAAGAGTTCATGATGGTTATTCATACTGTTTTTTATACAGGGAAAGTAAAGATTTGTACATATCAGTCCTATTTGTTTGATTTGAGTTGCTTTGAAAAAAAATTGTAAAATATCTTTCTCTCTCTGCATAGCATTTCTGTATGACATTCAGGCACCTCTTATACTAAATTCCCCCCGGTGACGTCACACTCCGAGTGGCTTTTCTGTACACTCGTCTCTCGGGCTCTGACAGGTGGCTAATTTCATAGACTTTCAAAGCAAAATATCGAGAAGGGAGAGGATTTCTGTGACATGCTATCTGTTTGAACAACTTATATATACTAGGCCTATATATTGTGTGTAGAACCTATATTTATGGAAACTCACCCCCTTCTTAATTCAACTTTAATGGAATCTACACCAAATTCCAAAATGAGTATACTGGTAACGTATATTTTTATAGGCCTATATTATATATTTGACTCCGTTGAGTGCCGGTTTCTTTAATTTTAATTTAAAAGGAGCACTTATTTAACAAATCATTGGTTTCAGCACCCTTAATTTCCCATGAGGCGCCCCACGGAAATGAAAAACTAGAGACATTTTCCTTGCCCGTCCCATTAGGCCTACTCTCCTCTATTCTACTACTACTACTAGTCTTGCCTATATTGGTAAGCCAGAGTCTTGGCTGCCGGCTGTGAACCTGGCCAGCGCAGCCAATGCAGTGGCAGCAGGCGCGGCAGGAACAAACTTCCAAAGGCAAGGCCAAGGACAAAGTGAAGTCTCAAACTTCAAGTTCAAACTCAAAAGAAGTCATCAACTTGAACTTACCGGATATGTAAAATATAAATCTGCAGCATTTGTTTTGTAGTGGCCAAAGTTGTCCGGCTGATTCATACCACCTCGCCGTTCAAAGTAAATTTTGGCGTTAGCCATATCTTAATTCCTCACGATCGCCGGCCAGGATGCGTATTTTTTATTTACAAGTAACGGTACACCACGTCCACTGCATATGTCGACCAGGCTGAAGCCAGCGCACAAACCCAGCGCACAGAATATATTGAAGCAAGCCAGCGCACAAACCCAGCGCACAGAGCTATCGCGATACAAACCACCCTACATATTAGTAGACCGGCCAAAAATCAAAAAGTGCTCTAGATAAGGATTCGACGGCAAAATTTGTTAATGCTTGGCATCCCAGCTAAAAGTCTTGCAAAAATACCCAGGAATAGCGTACGGCCGGATGCCAAGCGCAATTTTGCGTGAAAGTGTCATTTTTAGCGTAAAAACTGAAAGAATGTTGAAAATCACGCATTTTGATATTTTGACGGATTATCATCATATTTTTGATTATCTTTGATATGGAATTATTTTTATTCAGAGTTTCAAATTATAAGTCTCATAAATATGCATTTCAAATTTGAATATTAAACACACACACATGGCACAGGGAAACATAAAACCGCGATTTCCTCAAAATAAAAGTTTGTGAAAACTATCAATAGTTTGAAGTTTTTTTACGCAGCTTAAATTCTTCGATTTAACTGCGTTTATCCATCGAATGTATAGTAAATGTCCTAATGTCACAAATATTAAAATAATTTTCAAGTAAGATGGAAGATATCTCACGTTATGTTATCCGAAAGGAGACAATGTGCATTTTACCAGGTGCGCATTTTGAAAGAAAAAATGAAAATACCGTACATTATGTACATAATTACATGTATAAGTACATACTAAAGCGAGTTTTTAATTACATGTATAAGTGCATTCTAAAGCGAGTTTTTAATTGGATAGCACAATTTGTCAATTCTTTGCATCCCAGCTAAAAGTCTTGCGGAAATCCTGAGGAATAACGTACGGGCGGATGCCAAGTGCACTTTTGCGTGAAAGTATCATTTTTTGCGTAAATTTTGAAAGACTGTTGAAAATCACGCATTTTGATATTTTGACGGATTATCATCATATTTTTGGTTATCTTTGATATGGAATTATTTTTATTCAGAGTTTTAAATTATAAATCTAGTAAATATGCATTTCAATTTGGAATATTACACACACATATATGGCAATATAAAATATAAAATCGTGATTTACTAAAAATAATAGTTTGTGAAAAGTATCAATAGTATAATGTTTGTGTTCCGCATCTCAATTTCGTCAATTTTAGCGCTAACCGAATAAATACATAACAATTGTTGTCATGGCACATATTGTGAAAACAAATTTTGAAATAAGATGCAAGATATGTCATTTTATGTTATATATGCGAAAGATAACAATGTACATTTATCGGATGCGCATTTCTGATAAAATACAAACAGCGCACAATATTACATTCTATACTGCACATACTAATATTAATCAGTGCGATACTCGTCATGATATTATATAGGATTATGTTTACTTTTGTAGAGTTCGATCTTCTTGCTATTTCCGCGAATTAATTGGTGCTGAACGTAAATCTACCTGTGGCGATATTCATAAATAGGTCTGATATTTAATTTTCCGTTACCATGGTAACATTAATTTTGTAGGAATATCTATATCCAAAATCATAGAAACAGTAGCGTACATAGGATTTTTCACAGGGGGGGGGCTAAACCGTCGGTCAAAAAATTTGACAAGCAAAAAAAAGGTCTTCAAGCTCGTCGGGGGGGGGGGGCATGGATACGTCTTTTGCATGGGTTGGGACTCGTCAGGGGGGGGGGCAGACTGCCCCCTCTGCCCCCCCCCCCCCCCCCCGTAGGTACGCTAGTGCATAGAAAATATACATTTATGAATAAAACGATCGAATTAGCATTTTTAAACTACTCTGTCAATCTACATTTTACTTCAATTATTGGATTATCAAAGTCTAAAAAAATATGGCCGTTGCCACGGCAATACCTATTTTTTGTCTCGCCTGCATGCATAGCAGAGCGGGACTAAAGGAGCCACTTTACCGGCGGAGGCGACGGTAGTTTTGATATAACAGCGTCATATCAACCTTGAAATCTGAACCAAGGTTACTTTTTCGAAATTTCGTTATAACTTTGAACGTACATGTATATAGAAAAAAAATAATGACACTTATAACAGTATTCAGGTATTACTGATCGTCTTGCACAAGTTTTAGATCACATGATTAAGGTCAAAGGTCATTTAGAGTCACTGAACTTTGGCCATATGGGGGTATTTTTTCTTAATGTCATCATAACTTTTGAATTTTATTGATCCAGTTCATGATTAAACTTGAATATAAGGGTATATTAAAGTATCATGGATCATTTTGCACAAATTTCAGTTCACATGATCAAGGTTATACGTCATTTAGGTTCGATGAGCTTATTATTGGCACATGAATGGCGCTTTTGTGAATAATTATTAGTTTCAGTTGTTTCCAATGTTCTGCTGCTATAATTATTATGTGAAAATATGAATAATAAATGTTATTTGGTCTTTTGCATTGCAAGTTATAATTTTCATTCAATTCATTTTGCTTCATTACAGTTTTCGCGTTTGCTATTATCATAGGTCCATGCTGTTATATATCGTAGTCTAAGACGGGGGCCGGACAGCCCGACCCTGGGCAGCCCTGGACATACATGTGTGTATTGCCAATGCCAATTTGGGAAATGCAATCTATATATTACAATATCTGCGCTGAACGCTGGTAATTATAGCCTTTAGATTTGTTTGTCATAATGGTCGTGCGACTGCATTTCCCAACATGGCACTAAATGTGATGAAATGAGCTTTAAGAATTAAAATGTGAACTTAAAGAACTTACTCTTTTAGTATTTCAAACATCATTCTCCACAGATGAATACTCTTAGCTCATGCAAATGGTTATTGACCGATCTATTTTAATTTCTTGTCTAATGAACTGTTCAATTAACTGATCAAAGAGGCCGCAGTTGCATGAAACAACGCCTTCTACATTCTAAAATTGGGAAAATGAGCTACGGACACTGACATAAGCCTTTTGATAGAAGATGCATGGAAGTGAGGGGGAGGGGAAACTTGCCCCCCCCCCAAAAAAAAAAAAATCAAGAAAAGGCATAAAACAACAAAAGCAAAATAATAGAAAGCTTGTTGGGGAGGGGGTCATTTAGTTATTTATTTATTCTTTTATCTATATATTTATACATATTTATTTATTTATTATAACCTCAATTAAATATATAAATATTGTAATTTTAACTCACATTTTTGTTATTAATAAACACAAATTCTTCCCTAAATTAAGGCTTTTGCTTAAAAGACTTGGTCAGTGAGCTCACTCACCAGCAGCGTAGCTAGGATTTTGTCAGCAGAGGAGCACGGGGGCGGGGCTTGGTATTTTGCAGGGGGTACCAAAATAGATTGATTCATCAAGTATTTATTATTAAGTACATATTAGCTTTATTCTCACGAGCACGATTAAGTATCTGACAAGGCCCATCTGAATAATTCGAGCGCGAAGCGCAAGCATTTTTATAATATGCCATGAAATTTAGAGCTGAAAGTTAGAAAGTTACACAATTCGTAAGTGTAATCATGAACATTATTGTAATGTTAAAATTTCAGAAATTTTTAATATTCTGACGGGAAAACGGAGCATTTAATACATATTTTAAAAAAATGATATATAGGCTATTGATGCGAGCGCGAAACGCAATCTGATTTTTATATTCCAATCCGTAAACCGGACATTTTGATGACGTTTTGAAATAAAGAATGTTATGTATCTGTTTTTTAAAAAATCCAGCACAAGCCGAGCTGGCTTTTTTTTTTAATTAGAAACGAAACATTCAAAGGCGCGATAGCTCAATCGGTAGTGAGGGGGTTTCGGATTCCGGTAGCCTGGGTTCGATTCCCACTTGGCGCGCTAGTGCCAAGTAAGGCATTTAAATGGTAGTAAGGCATTTTAATCCTATAGGTCCCTCGGAGAGTACCTTAAGCCATCGGTCATCTGGTTGCTTGCTTAGAAGCATTCACGCTTTCTTAGCAAATGAGGTAAAACAAAAATCGTCAAACCATGAACAATGATCAGTATTTAATTATAGCATTTGATGCGAGCGCGAAGCGTGAACTGAAAATGTCGAATTAAACGAAAGATTTTAAACATGTTTTTAATGTAGAAAAAGATGAATATCTTACTTAACAAAAACGTTAGCGCAAAAGCGCGAGCTAAAATTGGGAGGGACTAAGAGCTAATAAAGATTGGACAAACAGTATTCACATTTATTTAATAATGGACTGGATGCGACTGGATTCTGAGAAGTTGACACTTCGAGCAAGGTTTTTTTTAAACAGATAGCAAGTTGTTTATCTCATATATTAATGCCAGCGCGAAGCTCGAGTCGAAAATTTATTTGCCACAATAAAATATAAACTCGAATCGCGAGCAGAATACTTTGGGTATATTACAGCGGCGTACCCAGGATTTTCCAAAGGGGGGGGGCAATTTTTTTGGAGGATATTTCGTCCGCGAAAAAAAATTACAAGCAAAAAAAAAAGGTTTTCAACCACAAATAAAGGATTTTGTACCAGAAAAAAAAATCGTCAGGGGGGGGGGCAGGGGTACGTCCCCTGCATGAGTTGTGACTCGTCGGGGGCAGTCTGTCCCCTCCCCTTTACGCTGGTGGTATATTATCTTGAAAACGGGATACTTTCAGCTCCATGTAATCCTTTCGGACACTACACATGACCTTAGGCAGTGGGGGGAGGGGGGAAGAGGCAGTTGCGGCCAGAAATTTTGTAACTCGTTTTAAGTATGTACTTATTCATGTAATTATGTTAATAATTTACACATATGGAAAAGTTTGGGGTGGAAATTCGCATTTGCTCAAAATGACCGGGTTCCGCGGGTCACCGACGCACAGTGGGCCAAGAGAGAGCAAAAGTGCGCCAAAACTGTTTTTTGTCATGAAACGAATTTTGTTTTTTTAATGTTCTAAGCAAAGATAAGAACCTGTAGAATGCCTCCGTACAATATTTCTCCATTAAATTGAATATTAGTTGCCCATTTGTATTCAATGTTACCGGAAAATGACTCTTTACGGCTACCGCATGTGTAAATGACACGTTTTAGATATTTCACTGTTTTAACAAAACGGATTGCTTAATTTATTTCTAATTCACGGTGCTCTTTGATGAATAATTGTTTTAAGCGATCAAAGATTTTAAAGATAAAATGATAATCCCTTCAGAGGCAATTTTGGACGAAACCATTTGACAATGGGGGTGTTTTAGCATTTTTTTTTTCATGAGCATTTCTTTTACAAATTGCTGCCGATTGCTGCGCTGTAGATACCATGGCGGTCTTTGTTATAGTTCATGCTTTACACTGATACCAAATTTAGCTGCATATACGTGCATTTTCTGGAGATATAACAAAATTTCCAACCACATGTTCGCCGTATTTATCACAAAAATCGGTCCAAGTTACTGTCCCATTATGCGCGTGCATGCCGAACGTTGCGGGTGACATTAAACATCAAACTCCCCGTCGCGTTCTGGGAGAGAGAGAGAGAGAGAGAGAGAGGGGGGGGGGGTGGTCTGGCTCAAGTGTCTGGCTCTTGTGACTGGTGTCTGCCTTTAAAATATTTTCGTTTAACATATGTAAAGGCAAGCTTTCATTTCCAATTCCACTAACTATATAATAATACATGTAACGCAATTTCATTTTGATGCCAAACTGTTCCATCCTGTGTTCCATATCTGAAATGCTGTCACACTGAGAAGATTAATTCTTAAGGTAAGATTCCCGGGTAAGATTATATATTTGGTTTGTTGTTCATAAAACAAGTAGAGGCTACTGTATATCGCTATAACACACATGACTAGAGATGTGATAGGTCTCTCGCAGTTTTCTGACAAAATATGAAAATGTGTATAGGACACAGATGGGATATACGTGGGCTCTATTACATGTATAAATTGCGTTATCATTATTAGTATTTATCCCCCAAAAGGGTTTGTAACTTCACATACACGTATGAATCCGTTTATCTCTTGGCTCATTCTAAATTTGTTATAATTGGTGGTATCGATCAAGAAGGAAGTGTATATTATCATTTCAATGATTGTTTGGTTTATGATTCTCATTGACTTTATATGTATTCCACAGGCTAATGGTAACAGGTGACGTATTGTGATTAGTAGCAAGTTTTTAAGAGTACAACAATCACAGTCTCTTCCCCCTGATGTTCAAAGTATGCTAAAAAGATCCTCTCACTAAAGACATAATAGTTGTTGAGATAGTAGAGAGAGACTCTGATTCGGAATAACTTTGTATACGCCGTTCTTGGTAGGCCTTGTAGGGCCTTGTACTGATTAACCTGCATAGGACCCGGCCTCTATTCACTGGAATCATTATTTTAAAGATTTCACTGTCCACTTCTGGTATCAATCCATTTTAATTCGTGTAGGTGTGGTTAATCATTGTACACAGGGAATAAAAATACTCCTTTTCATTTTTTTTTACAATTTCACTTTGAATTTTACAATTCCGGATTCATGGTAGGACGCCCTCTTTAAGCGATACTCAAGTCACCAATTGAATTATTTGTACCCCGAGCCCAGACTTTTCTGGTTTGGTTGCCTGTTTGTGTGTTTGCTGTTTGCTGATATGCTTAATTATTGCTGAAATTTATCTAAAACTAGTTTCTGAAAATTTGAAACTTATTGTAAAATTAGAAACATGTAATTTCTGCTCAAATGTTAACAGCCAATCAGAAAGCAGTGTTTTAACGACGTCATCAATATTTGAAAATACTTTTATTGAATTCTACGGGTGAAATATTTAATCATACAAATGTGTGAATAATGGGTTTTGGCGCACTTTGGGTTCATTCTGGCCCACTGTGCGACGTACGCCGCCCGCTTCATGAATTATTCATGAGCTCTCCGGTCCAATGCGCACGCCAGCTTACGAAACTACGATACGGACGCGTCCATTATGGAAAATGGGTAAATTATCGTAAAAACTACATGCATACAGAACACTGTAGGCTTGATGTTTATGGCATTTTCTTTCGTTTTTTTTTTATAGTGGGCAGATCTACATGTAAATACAAAAGTTGTTTATGTTGTTTCTGCATATTGTTATGTGAACGTCCTGTCAAGCTGGAATCCCCCCGTAGACACAAATGGTGCTATCCAACCTCTCTTTGTACAGTTATGAGAATGGGCGATCCTGAGCCGACATTGTAGAAAAAAGCACAATTCTCCTCGTTCTGTTCTTAACAATACATATAAATGAAAGTTTCAGACTCTTTGCAGTCTTATGTCACTAGATCAAAATCCAATTTAGCTAAATACCCGAAGTAAACCTCAAATGTTGTCTGATTTTCCGAGAATGTCAGGCCGCGCTACATGTAAAATCCACCATGATGAAACTCAGACGTCTTGATACGTCATGACCCGGTATGCTAATGAGGGCAGAGATCGCACTGACGGCTGATTGGGTGAACAAATGAAGGGGTCTTAGTTTTTCTTTATTTTCGTAGACAATTTTTAACCAATCAGCATCATTCTTACATGTATTGTAGAGAAATATATTCTGCACAGATTGGCGGGAAACCGGCTTTCGTACGATGTTTGGTTCATGAGATACAGTCTTTGACAGACCGTCCCACCTCGACACAGCGTGTGCAAACAGGGAAATTTACGTGTAATAATACACAAATCTGGTGTGGGAGAAGCTCAAACATGTGTTTTATAAACAGCAATTCCGTGGAGCCTGAATCTCTAATTTCTTTAAAATTTGGTATTATCATAAAAAAAGGTGTAGAAAATAAATTTCCACTCAACCGAGCTTCGTAGGAATTTTACTTTTGAGTCAATTCACATTTCGGCCCCATTACAACATAATTTCGTATCTAGAGTGCCATAGCTTCTGTACACGTACGCGCGTTCGGTCGCTGCATGCTCGGGAGCAAATGCGACTACTTTTCCATATGTATCTTCAATTTTACATTAAAAATGCCCCCCCCCCCCTCCCCGCTAAATTTTGCATGCCCCCTTTCGGAAAATATTTCTTCCATCTTACTTGAAAATTCTTTTAATATTTGTGACATTAGAAACGATCGATATTCAAAAGATGAACCAATTTAAATCGAAAAATTTAAGTTGTAAAAAAACTTAGAACTATTGATAGTGTTCACAAACTTCTATTTTGAGTAAATCACGATTTTTTATGTCATGTTGCCATATATGTGTGTGTAATATTCCAAATTGAAATGCATATTTAGTAGACTTATAATTTGAAACTCTGAATAAAAATAATTCCATATCAAAGATAATCAAAAATATGATGATAATCCGTCAAAATATCAAAATGCGTGATTTTCGACAGTCTTTCAGATTTCACGCTAAAAATGATACTTTCACGCAAAAGTTCACTTGGCATCCGCCCGTACGTTATTCCTCAGTATTTCCGCAAGAATTTGAGCTGGGATGCAAAGAATTGACAAATTGTGCTATCCAATTAAAAACTCGCTTTAGAATGCACTTATACATGTAATTAAAAACTCGCTTTAGTATGTACTTATACATGTAATTATGTACATAATGTACGGTATTTTCAATTTTTCTTTCAAAATGCGCACCTGGTAAAATGCACATTGTCTCCTTTCGGATAACATAAAATGAGATATATTCCATCTTACTTGAAAATTCTTTTAATATTTGTGGCATTAGGACATTTACTATACATTCGATGGATAAACGCATTTAAATCGAAGAATTTAAGTTGCGTAAAAAACTTTAAACTATTGATAGTTTTCACAAACTTTTATTTTGAGGAAATCGCGGTTTTATGTTTCCCTGTGCCAATGTGTGTGTGTAATATTCAAATTTGTAATGCATATTTATGAGACTTATAATTTGAAACTCTGAATAAAAATAATTGCATATCAAAGATAATCAAAAATATTAAAATAATCCGTCAAAATATCAAAATGCGTGATTTTCGACATTCTTTCAGATTTTACGCTACAAATGACACTTTCACGCAAAATTGCGCTTGGCATCCGGCCGTACGCTATTCCTGGGTATTTTTGCAAGACTATATTAGCTGGGATGCCAAGCATTAGCAAGCATTAACAAATTTTGCCGTCCAAAGTATAAAAAATCGTTTTGGCCGGTCTACTAACATCGTGTATTATATTTCTGTGCCTACATCGTGTGCGTAGTCTAATAGTTGCAGACCCTAAATACAGCTTAAATTCAAACGTCTCGAAGATTGCACGAAAATGGTATTTAATTAAAATAAATAAAATATACCGAGTTTTTTACCTGACTGCTAAGAAAGCACGAATGCCTGTGAGCAAGCAACCAGGGGACCAACTGCTTAAGGTCCTCTCCGAGGGACCTGGTAATGAGGAAATGCCTTACCAAAGGGCAGACATAGTTATATCCGAACTTACAGATGGCTGAAAATATGGAATTTCAATAATGCACTAATCCACAATATGATTGCTTCAAATATTAGTATATGACTGATTTGTATAACATCTGAATATATTAAGAATTAAAGGGACTGAGTATGTTTCTATATGACATGGCATGAGTGCAGCTGAAAGTAATTCAGATCAAGAAGAATCAAACAAATTTGGTAAAATGTAAACAACATCGGACAAGGATAACAGAGTTATGATATTCTAAAGATCCGCATTTCGGCCAGTTCTATATGCCTTAAATTTCTTCTTTAACATTCAATGGAGAAAAGTAATCTCTCCTGTATATTCCATCTTTTTGAATCATATAAATTTATGATTATTCAAATTTCCTCCCCCTAGAATAAAGAATATTGTATCAAACAAAATTTAATGCATTTGTTCATTAATTTATGGATATTATTTTAATATAAGAGACATTACATGATTTAAAAAACGACTTCGTGTAAGAACATTTTATAAGCGAAACGAAAGTTGGAACACGACATCATGATCACTTCAAATGGATAGTCATGACTGCGTGCATTTTACTTTCACAAAATACTACTGACTCTTTTGTAAATGATGTCTCTATTAGTATTATGATGAAAGAAGTTGCAACAACAAATAACTGAAGTATACTGAATCAGTTCCAACTGTTTTAGTCCCAGGTAAAAATAAAGTGGTAGAAAATCATATAATAAAATACAAAAGAACGAGGGGGGATATCCGATATGATATCATCAGCCCACCTAATGAATATTCATGAAGATATTGATATCTATATTAAATTCTCAATAAAAATTACATTACGACCTTGATGAACCCCCTGCGTTTCGGGGCATCTTAGACCCCGTCCCCCTTTTCTGTGCACCAATGTTCACCCCTAGATCGATGAAGTGATTAATAAAGATCAATTTGGTTGATTTTCAAGACATAGACTGATGATTTCGATTAGCGGCGAATTTATTACCAGACCAAAGTGGAATTGTTGGAATATACACGTACATAATATAGCACGCCATAATGGTTCCGGGACAGCCCGACCACCGGACAGCCCGACCCGCGCTGGACGGCAGCCCGACCCGCTGCCCTGGACAACTCGTCCCGGTCGAGTTGTCCAGGGTTGGCTCTGAATCGGACAACTCGACCACTTGAATTCTTCTTCAACATTTCATGAAATAATATTTCAAACTTTACTTCAAAAGTATTTTCCCGCATAATCCACGTTTCTACAATACATTCTCGACAGAAAATTTAACATTTCAGTGCATTTTGAGCTATTTTGAAAGAAAATAAAGCGAGTTCCCTTGCAACGAGATACCGGTATCTTGATAAATTGATAATCCGATACCGCCGGTGAGCTGTGTTCAAAGTCTGCAAATTTGAGTTGATTTTTCCGTCACTTGACATATTTTAATGATGAGGGTGTGCTATTTTGTATTTTCATATTCCATTTTCAAATTTCCTCTACTTATTTAAAGTTATTGCATTTCACAAAACTGATACTTAATGCAAACATTTGAGATAGTTCACCTGGAAAGGACACCTGATGCGGTGCTTCGCCTCGCCGGCCAGCTGGGCGACCGGCTGTGCTGTGAGGTACCGTGCTGTGATTGTGACTGAGTGTGGCACTCGGCTCAACTATATAGCTATGCGAGGTCAAACTTACTTATTTTAGTAAATTTTTCCGTCTCTTGACATATTCCAATGGCGAGAGTGTGCTATTTTTGTATTTTCACACTTCTTCCACTTATTAAAAAGGTTTTTTTAATGTCACTAAGCTGATTATAGGAGTATATAGGACAGTGAATTAAATGCGTGGTCGGAATGTGCTTCCCAAAACCATCCTTGACGCCCCTTTTTGGAGGCCTTCAGGCCAGGGGGGTGCTTCCAACCAACATATAAACAAATTAAGGAAATAGATTTGAAAATGTCTCAGTATGTAAGTTATGAAGTTTACAATTTTTTGTAGGAAAGTGTCTTTTTTACTCTTTATTGTTTATTTTTGTTCTTAAATAACTACCGCGGTATGACAAATTTTTATTGTTTTCTAAGTTTAGAGGAGCAGAATGGGGAAGCACAACTGACATAGATTGGGTAATTATAATTATCAAAATTGAAAAACTTAGTTTTGATATCAAAATGGAATAGTTTATTGAAAAAAGAAATGTATTCTGCCGAAATTCAAAAACTTAAATTTTTTTAATCAAAATCTAAAACTTGCCTTTTGTTATCGAAAAACATGTGTCTCATTTTTTACTTGTCGGTTTATACTGTCACAACTTTTTTTAATGCAACTTCCATTGGAAACAACGGGTCTTCTGGAGGATACCAGCACTTGGGCTGGTACCAACCACCTACACCCGGGATGAGGAGAAGAGGTTTCATACTCGACATGCGATGGTCTTTCCATTTCTTTCACGAGCAGAAATATACCGAGTTCCAATGACTTGGGCATCAGAGCGGCAGTCCCTTGATCGATGAGGTAAATACAGATTTTTAGATACAATAAATCAATTTTTGTGCACTTCATGCAGGCATATCGAAGTTCAATTTTTTTTCTTCAAATTCTTTAAAAGAAAGAAAGGGCAATTGAATTCAACAATAAATTTACTTTTTTTTTCTTTTATACATTGTTTGAATTGAACAAAAATTTTACTTATTTTTTCGTATCTACACTCTTAAAAACGTTGGGCAACATACGGTCCACACAACAATTGGTTAAAACATTATCCAACTCTGGGTAGTTTTCAACCAATACTGTGTAGTTTTCACCAAAAGCACACATTATTGGTTTAAAGCTACTCAGAATTTGATAAAGTTTTAACCAATTGTTGTGTGGACCGTATGTTGCCCAACGTTTTTAAGAGTGTACATTGTATTAATAAAAATTAAAAATTGCTTCTTCTTGAAAACACTAAATTTTTAGGTTTAGTAGAAGTTGTAACATTTCAAATTAATTTGGGGGTATGGTAATGCTTAATTCATGTGGATCCTTTATGTTATAAATGTAAATTTTCAAGAAGATACCATATATGGTTCTAGTGGGTTTTGCAAATTAACTTAAGTTTTATATATTAAAAAATGTATTTGATTCTAAATTGAAGACAAGGTGAAGATTGAAAATGGTCTGATTTGCTTTATCAGAAGAGGTGCAGACTGCAGAACTTCAAATATTAATTTTGTCAATAATTCAATTTATACTTCATTCTATCTTTCAAACTGTTTGACTTAGTTGAGACAACATGGATTTCAAACTGTACTTAGCTTGTTTTATTTATAAAACAAAATTATAAGGAAGTGCTAAAAAGACAAGTCCACTCCAACAAAAAGTTGATTTGAATAAAAAGAGAAAAATCCAATAAGCATAACACTGAAAATTTCATTAAAATCAGATGTAAAATAGGAAAGTTATGACATTTTAAAGTTTCGCTTAATTTCACAAAACAGTTATATGCACATTCTGGCTGGTATGCAAATGATGAGACGTTATCCACACACTATTTCTTTTGTATTTTATTATATGAAATATTCTAATTCTCATTGTCAAGTGATACAACAATTAATTCCTCCATGAACATGTGTAATTATTGTTCAATACTAATATGGTTCAGTCAAGTTGGTCCTTATTGTCAAATCTATAAAAAATGAAATATTGTATAATTCAAACAATAAAAACTAAAGAAATAGTAAGTGATGGACATCATCGACTGACTCACCTATTTGTGCATATCACTGTTTTGTGAAAAATAAACGAAAATTTAAAATGTCATAACTTTCTTATTTTACATCCGATTTTGATGAAATTTTCAGCACTATGCTATTTTGATTTTTCTCTATTTATTTACGTCAGCATTTTCCTGGGGTGGACTTGTCCTTGAAAGAGCCATCCACGTAAGTTAGGGTTAAGTTAGTTGTCATGGTAATCAAATAGGCAATACATTTTGAAATGTTGTATATTCTTAAACCAAAGGGGCAATTAATTAATGCATGTTAATTTGTATGGTTACTATTGTAGTTTTAAGATTGTCCATATTGTTACATCGACACCCAAAGCAGAGGATATTGTTCTCAATTGGAGTTACGATAACAAATATAACTATGGGCACACATGAATTTGTTGATATGTACAAATAATATACAAATATACCAGACTTTAAGGAAGTATAGCAGGAATTATTGTCTGAAGTTGGACTGGCAATTGCTAATTATACTAAGAGGCAAAAATATGACTGGGCACACATGAATTTGTGAATATGTAAATAGTAAACAAATATACCAGGAATGGTGCACTATTTGATTTTCTTTATGTGTGTGTTTTTTACAGCATAGCAAGAACGTGTTTTGTTATGTGTTGCTATACTGTCTGTAAGATATAACAGAAAATTATGTGTTACTTATTAATTTTAGTTGTGATCAAGTTTATCATATTGTTACATAGAAAATAAACAGTCTACTTTACTAAAAAAAAGTATTGTGAATATTGGGTTCTATTACTTGTGAATTTTGTTTCTGCTGAACATTTTACCTTTAAGTGCTGATCATTTTGGAAGAGATGAAGTTAAAATTGGAGGGATGGAGACGATGATATGAAAAGGATGGTTATATGAAAAGTGGGTTGGAGATGATGAGAGGAAGGATGGAGATGATGAGGGGATGGAGATGAGAGGAGGCATGGAGATGAGAGGGATAGAGATGAGAGGAGACATGGAGATGAAAGGAAGGATGGAGATGAGAGGGATAGAGATGATGAGAGGAGGCATGGAGATGATAGGACGGAGATGAGAGGAACATATGATGAGAGGGATGGAAATTATGAGAGGAAGGATAGAGATGAAGATGAGAGTAGAGTTGAGGAGGCGATGGAGTTTAGAGGAATTGAGATGAGGGGATGGAGAGGAGGGATGGAAATGAAAGAATGATCTTAAACGGATGGTCCGAGTTGAAAATAATTATAGCTTGATAAATAGAGTAGAATTCACAGAGCAAAAGGCCGAAAATTTCATCAAAATCGGATAACAAAGTTATTGAAGTTTAAAGTTTAGCAATATTTTGTGAAAACAGTCGTCATGCATATTCATTAGGTGGGCTGATGATGTCACATCCCCACTTGTTCTTTTGTATGTTATTATATGAAGTAAGGTTTATTCAATTTTTTTCCTCCAAGAACTAGAAATTTATTGCTGCAACTTATTACATTATAAGGGAGACATAATGAAATAATGAAAAAATTATTTTAAGTAATAACATAAGAAAACGGAAAGTGGGATGTGACATCATCAGCCCACCTAATGAATATTCATGACTGTTTTCACAAAATATTGCTAAACTTTAAACTTCAACAATTTTGTTATCCAGTGAATTCTACTCTATGTATTAAGATATAAATATTTTCAGCCCGGACCATCCCTTTTAGAAACATCACCACCAACATCATCTCTATCATCGCCACCATCACGATCGTCACAATCAGTGCCATCACCACCACCATCATCATCTCTATAATCACTATCGCCATCATTATCATCACCATTATCTTAATTATCATCGCTATCGCTATATTCATCGCCATCATTATCATCACTTATCATCACCATAATCACTATCGCTATCATCATTGCCATCATTATCTTAATCACCATCATCACATTACCATTCAACATCATCGTCTCTATCATCGCCACCATCAATATCACAATCATTGCCATCACCACCATCATCATCACACCAACATCACTACCAGCATCATTCTCATCCAGTCCTTATCATCATCGCCATCATCACTATCATCACCCTCATAATCGCCATCATAAGCATCACCATTATCTTCATCATCACATCACCATCATCGCCACTATCACAATCATCATTGCCATCACCACCATCATCATCACAACATCATCCATCATTATTGTCATCATTATCATCGTATCACCACTATAATCACCATCATCAGCAAGCATCATCATCACAAACATCATCGCCACCAACATCCTTTTCATCATCTCAGGAATATTATTGAGAACCTCTTGGAAATGATGCAATCCCGAAGGCAATTTGACTCGATCTCATCAGTGGCGTAGCTGGATTTATTCAGCTTTGGGGGCACTGGGGGCCTTGAACTTTTGTAGGGGGCACCAAGATAAATATGTTATGGGGATAGTCCTGCAGACCAAAGTTTAAGAAAATCATCAACCATTTTTGCATCTCAATCCCTCCTCTCATCTCCACCCCAACTCATGTCAACCCTTCCACATCATCTCCACCACTCCTCACCATCTCCATCCTCATCTCTATAGTCCTTATCATCTCCATCCCTCTCAACATCATCCCCATCCTCTCTCATCTCCACCCACTCATCATCCACACCCCTCTCATCAACTCCATCACTCCTCATCATGGCCATCCCACCTTTCATCATCTCCATCCTCCCCCCTCTTCATCTCTCCAATTTTCTCCATCTGATTACCATGTGACACAACATTTGCTCCTGCGACAATTGCCCCGGGCTTAATTTTGTCCCTTTCACAATTGGTGGTGCGACTGCTTACGACCGTTCACTGTTGCAATTCTGTGCAACATATATTGTGACCAAGTAATCGCAAACGATCGCACAAGTAATTGTGAAAGCCCCTTAAGATAGAGGTTTTAGGGTTGCAATAGAGTTTTAGGTTAGGTTTAGGCCTTACTGGTTGAAGCTGTTCACAAGATTACGGTGTGGAATTTACAGCGGAGCAATTGTTGCCAGAGCAAATGTCATGGAACCTGTCACCACAGCTCTCATTAAAAGGTAAATATTCAGCGAGAAAAAGGATACACAATAGTGAAAGAACCAAATATTCAAAATACTTTTTTGGAGTTAAGTGGGTTTTATTAAGTAACATTAAGGTAAACTTGATCAGATTAAAAATGTTATTCAATTTAAGTTTGGATTCGTGCATGGCGTCATAAACGAGCAGCTGCCAAATATATTATGTAATATAAAGTGCATGAATTTAATTTTTTTTAATGGTTCCTGATGACTTATTTTTGTTTTCTTTTTCATGTTTGGGTGTGAAATGTTTTGTCTTTTGATATACAAAAGGTATAGTAAAACCATTTTCTGAGAAAATGACAATTGATTTTTTACCATTCATTATGTAGAAATGCTGCTCGCATATGACATCACAAATCAAATAATTGAAATTCTAATAACATTTCAATTCTTTGATGGATTTTCCTCAAACCTTCGGCAATATTTTTAATTATTTCTGCCGTTTTTACAATAATTTTTTTGTCAGGGTGAACTTCCCCTTCAAACTCACTTGAACGATATATGGTATCATCTAGAAGATGTATATAACATAAATGTTCCACATGAATTAAGCATAACCTCTACATACCCAAAATTAATTTAGAATGTTACAACCTCTACTAAACCTAAAAATGTAGTGGTTACTCACATTTTCAAGGAGCAATTTTGAATTTTTATTAATAAAATAAGTTAAATTTTTGTTCAATTGAAACAATGTATAAAAGAAAAAATAAGTAAATTTATTGTTCAATTGTCCTTGTTTTCTTTTAAAGAATTTGAAAAAAAAAAATTGAACTTTGATATGCCTGCATGAAGTGCACAAAAATTGATTTATTGTATCTAAGAAGCTGTATTTATCTCATCGATCAAGGGACTGCCGCTCTGATGTCCAAGTCATTGGAACTCAGTATTATTTCTGCTCGTGAAAGAAATGGAAAGGCCATCGCATGTCGAGTATGAAACCTCTTCTCCTCATCCCGGGTGTAGGTGGTTGGGGTGGTTGGTACCAGCCCAAGTGCTGGTATCCTCCTGAAGACATGTTGTTTCCAATGGAAGTTGCATTAAAAAAAGTTGTGACAGTATAAACTGACAGGTAAAAAATGAGACACATGTTTTTCGATAACGAAAGGCAAGTATTAGATTTTGATAAAAAAGTTAAGTTTTTCAAATACGGTAGAAAAAAAAAAAATATTTCTTTTTTCAATAAACTATTCCATATTGTAAACTACATAACTTACATACTGAGACATTTTCTAATCTATTTCCATAATTGGTTTAGATGTTGGTTGGAAGCACCCCCCCCCCCCCCTCCCTGGACTGAACTTGAAGGCCTCCAAAATAAAAGGGGCGTCAAGCACTCAAGGATGGTTTTGGGAAGCGCATTCCGACCACGCAGTCACTGTCCTATAATCAGCTTTGTGACATAAAAAAAACTTTTTAATAAGTGGAAGAAGTGTGAAAATACAAAAATAGCACACTCTCGCCATTGGAATATGTCAAGAGACGTAAAAATTTACTAAAATTCAAGTGGTCGAGTTGTCCGATTCAGAGCCACCCCTGGACAACTCGACCGGGACGAGTTGTCCAGGGCAGCGGGTCGGGCTGTCCAGGGTCGGGCTGTCTGGTGGTCGGGCTGTCCGGACCCCACCGTCGTACCGTACCGCCGTATACTATACTACTGTTCAACTAACAAAGTTCAGAGTCCAGACCACAATCAATAGTCAATACAGTAAGTTTTTTTTACAAATGCCATGGGTTTAATTATTTGAGTGATATATCGAACTTGAGCCGAAATGTTGAATATTATTATGAGTAGACCAAATTAAAGCTTCGGTCTCTGTTGTGTTGGTTGTTCCGCTGAAATGATTGAAAAGCCTGAACTCCGTTGGCTCCACTCACCAAATTATGGCAGCGTACCGGTACTCGACTCGAGCGAAGTTCGTGCAGGCTCCACTCCACCTCACTACCGCTACACTACGCTCCACCTACCCTAGACCAAAAGCTTCGGTCTCTGTTATGTTGGTTGTTCAGTAGACAGGAATAACCGTCGTTTCTGGGGATTTATTCAACAATTTCTGACATTTTACTGTAATCCCCATTTACCGACGGTAGGGTGTACGTGTGGGCTCGCATGTGTTCTCATTCCCTCCCTTTTGTCAATTCACAGTCCAAAGTTTGATGTAATTTTACACATCGAATTTACAATCTAAGGATGTATAAACAACAAACTTTTAATTGATGATATTCCAACATTTAAATACTTTAAACGATATAGATGAAAAAGGCATGAAAAATATACTTTACCGATGTTTAATTGGGTTGAACACGATAAAAATGGTCAAAATGGCAGCCAAACTATAAAATATTTACAAACGAACGTCAACAATCACGAATGTGATATCGATATTAAGCTTTTTCGGTATTGATATTTTCAATACCGGTATTACTAATTGCTTCAATACCGGTATACCGACTAATACCGGTGTAAATTCCCAACTTATTGTGCAACCAGTGCCCAATGTTTGTTTAGCCCTGATATGGCCTCGGATAAAGAGTGGATGCTTGCGGTCAGCTGAGGAATGCTCAGCATGGTCCGTTCTCATTGACAGAAACTTTCTCAAACATATTTTCATAGATTAAAAAAATTTAAATATGACAAAGTTGAGACTTGTCTTGAGCCTTGCAAGTCACCACTAACCTTAGATTTTCAAATGGAAATAATCATTATTTGTTTATTAAAGAGAGATTAGAAAATGAGAAATTATCGTATTTCAAGTCCCAACTATCAAAGACCTGAGCAAAAAGTTATACGATCATGCTCTCTCCCGGCCCCACTGAGACGGCGAGAGGGAGTTACCTGTGCACGTGCGCGAAATATCTCAGCAAGCACGTGGTACAATTAATCCTATCTCCATGCTGAAATGAATTAGATGTAGTCAAGTTACCAAATGCTATACCGCACCTACTCACTGCTACTTTGCTAAACGTGTAATGCCCCAAGTTCCAAACACCAAATTCCCTGCTGAAACAGTCAAGGAGATTTGCGTGATTTTCCCTTCACCGATTTGGCCCCACTCATTCACATTCAGATTCGCCCCTTTTTTACCACTCACATCAACACGTGTTCGTCGAAGGTTCAAAGTTTGTTGACCTCAAATTTTGACGTCTCGTAAATAACTTTTCTTATGTCCATTGTGTTGAACCCCCCCCCCCTCTTTAATAGCTAACTCCCTTCAGGCTATGTTTTTTCCCTCTTGTGAATCTCCACATTTTGTCTAAAAAGTAAAAACCTCCCCCTTGACTTCTTATCCCGCGGCCGCCTCTTTCTCACTCTTTTTTCTTGATTTTTTTTTCTTTATCTTCCCAGCCCCTTAATTCCTCACTCTCTCTTTCCCATCGGCCCATCCTCTCCCCATCATCACCCCTCTCTTACCACAAACAATCAACATCCTCCTCTTCTCCGAGTCTCGATCTTTCCCCTTTTTCTCTCTTCTCTCCCCCCCCCCCAAGTCCTGGTCATCAATACTTTTTTCACTTTAATAATATCAATTCTATCTTTCACACATGCATGTCAAAATTGAGTTGATCATCATTTCATCACGCCACCAGTCCATCATAAATTTAAATTACAATCAATCAAATAGTTTATTTCATTTTATTCATGACCGCACATGCACAAAAAGGATACAGCACCCATCACAAATCACACAAATATTCCAGCCATTTTCATCCTTCCATTCACGATCACTACACAGATCATTTTCAAAATAAACCAAGAGGGATGGCGTAATATTTTTTTCCTGTTGTCAACATTTAAAAAATATTTTTTTTAATATATTTTTTAATATTTTTTATATTTATGTATGTATTTTTTTTTGGGGGGGGGGGGTGTCAAACGACTTTTGTAGCAGGCTGTATAAAAGTAAACTTGTCATAATTGAAACAAGTTAAGAGCAGTCCGAGAAAAAAAACTTGCACTAAGAAAAAAAAGTGTTAATCCCTGTGGTTTGTCTGTCGATGCCCAGCACCCCCTCTCCCCCCCCCCCCAAAAAAAAAAAAAACTCAGAAATCCCAAACTTGCATAAAGAGAAAACAAGTGTTAATCCCTGTGGTTTGTCAGTCAACGCCCCAAGGTTGATACTTTGTTGAAGACACCACGTGGTCAAAAGGCAGGCTGGGGAGTGTTTCAAAAAGAGTTTTGTCGGTGATTTTGTTTGTTTATAAATAGAGGGATGTTACAAGCTATGACAAACCCTCGCATGTGATTGGCGGTAAGCAAATCTGTTGTTGAAACCACTGAAAAAAATCTTCATGAAATGCTCCCCATCTCGATCGGCTTCGTTTGTTTTCTGTAGCTGTGTGCACAACTGCATTGATCCGACATGAACCTCATGTAGGCCTACGTAGCGGTGGGGCCGAGGCCTTATGCAGCGGCTAGCGGAGCTCATACATTTATAGTTCAGGGGCGATGTATTCATTTCGAGGTTAGATTATCGGATTCTGATTTCATTAAAAATGTTTAGAGAGCCAAACAACTTATTGTTTTGGCTTAATTTTATTGTAAAAATACCCATAGACAACAATACAGAAGAAAATACCGGTATGATATTTTCAACTTTTGGTATGACGGTATTTCGGTATTGAAATTTTAACGGCGGTATCCATACCGGTATGACATTCATACCGAACGGTATTACTAATACCGGTATACCGAAAAAGCTTAATCGATATTGCTTTCGATATTATACGATCTGCTCCATATGCGAACGAAACCGAAGATAAACGATACTAGTTATACTAGTACGAGTACTAGTTATAATCGCGATATATCGATTCGAGACATTAAGTTAATAACGTCTTTTAACGACAATGACGTCATTCAAGATGGCAACTTGCAAGAAAAACCGTCAGGTCAGGTGAAAATGTCTTAGATGACAGATTTCTCAATCATCCAGAGGATTTTTTTCAATAACTCCGGCCCAAGGTATGCAATTACTTAAGTTATATATATTTCCCTGATAATGGAAACCATGAAACTTTCAATTTTGCTTAAAAAACAGTTTTAAATCGCGATCTATAAAACGCTAGTTCACTATACGTTGGCTGTAGGTACGGGGCCCCATCCCCTTCAGTCTATGTATGGTGAGTGGAGCCAACGTAGTTCAGCGGAACAACCAAAATACAGAGACTGAAGCTTTTGGTCTAGTTGTTCAGCTGAACTCCGTTGGCTTCACTCACCAAATACAGCGGAGAAATGAAAAATAAAAAATGTTAAAAAACTCCTCGAAACAGACGGCTGCCAGCTGTCTACACCTAGGCCTACCTGAACTTCGGGACGGTGAACCAGTTCGGATATAGGCCTAGGGCTAGGTCCTACCGAGTGACAAAGTTGGGATGGAATGATGGTTTATTGTAAAAATTACAGAAAAAAATATAATGAGAAAGATAAATAGCTTAATAATAATATCTATTCTTACTCTACACCCATAAGGCCATATTTCACTCCATCCTCCGGTTATCCTCAAAGTCAAATTCAAAATTGGTGATTTTGGGCCAGTATCAAATTCCTCACACGTATTATTCACGGCCGATTTCAAAACATTGTATGTGCACGCCCACTCACACGTATTGCGAGGTTAGTATTAGTATACTAACCTCGCACCACGAACCGCGTTTGGCAGTGGATTTTTAACTAGTAGTGGGTCGCGCGTGCTGGGATCTCACTTCTTGGGTCCACAACACACGACTTCTATGGCTTGATTTTTCTGTGCGTGGCGGCATGTAATGAACCCTTGGGTGGCGCACGCCTGTATCGAGTGGACCTTCCTAATACTAATAGCAAACACTGATGTCACCCATGCCATGGGTTCAATTCATCTCGCGTGCGAAGGATTCATATGCACCTGGTGCACGCGAATCTTTCACACCATTTTTGCTCAAATAACTAGGCCTATGGGCTATGTATAGACTATAGTCACGTATTGTATTACCGGACACTATTATGATTCCGGACGCGCATATTACTGCGTTCTAAAACAAATTTGTACCGTAAGACTTCCGCAATTCAATTTCATAGAGCAATACATAGAACAAGATTGCAAAAACAAGGCGAAAAATCCAACTTTTAGTTTTACCTAATTTTAAATTTTTATTAATGTTGTAAGTTAGGGCAAAAGTAGGTTCGGATATCGGTTCGGATTTTTCACTTGAAAAATCGAAATCGGTTCGGATATCGGATCGAATTATATTTATAAACAAAGAAATACATTAAATTGTATTTTTGGTTGAGCGCGCACACAAAGCAATGCTCCCAAGTATGATCGAACGAGGTCGATGCATGCGGTCGCCGGTGCACGTGCGTGTGAGCCACCAGTGAGCGGGCGATGAGTGAACAAACTGACAAAGGTGCTTTGATTTGATTGTGCATTGTTAAGTTGTGATTTTTGCTTTGATAATGATGAAGACGACGATGTTATTGGTGACAATGAAGATCATATTAATTATGCTTGCCAACGCACTTTGAAAAAAAGAGTAGTGGAAGATCTGATGTAAAGTATTAGTAAGTGGTCATTTTCAAACGTGAGTGACACGACAATCGGAGAGTGTTAAGGGCTCATATCTTTAAACTTAAAAGTTATGAATCAATCATGACTACTATATTATATACAATGTAGGACTGGCATGGGCCACTACCAGTTTGATTTGAATTCTACAATTTATTTAGTAGATATGATTGAAAAATGATGCGTGAGTGACACGACAAATTTTGGACATGGGTTTCTGACCATTATCACTTATGATTGGATTCGTGCCCAAGTAGCTGTCCAGGAGTACTGTGAGTACCCATACATGTACCTTCTCTATGGAAAATGGTGCCCTCCTATATACCGTGAGTGACACGACATCCAAAACGTGAGTGACACGACAAGTGCAAAAATACAACATTTATCTCAACAACGAAAGTATTTTTGGCATGATGTACAAGAGTGAAATCCCATCAACCAAAAAACAAGCTTAATTACATAACAACTGCCTTCTTCAAAGTTGATAATGTGTCATCCTAATGATTTATTCTTGGTTTATGGTCATATTTGCCCATCAACTCACATTCCCTATACCATACCACACTCGGGCTTCTACCACTCTCCTCTTTGGAGGAGGAGGCACTTGAAGGAGGTGTTATGTGGTCTTGGCTTTGACATCAACTCAAACATTCTTTTTGTGGCCTGATTTCATTCAAAACTTTAACTCTTTCTCCCTATCTGTATATGACAGTTTACAGGTTTACAATTCAGCATCCACAACTGATTGAATAATTTTTCCTTGTAAGAAAGGTATTCTCAATATAAAGTCACTCGCATCATCTGGCATGGTCTGGTAGCCAATGATGTCATGTATGACTCCTTTTTCTTGAAATATTGGATTACAATATTATCCTCCTTAAATATTTTAGGCATTGTCCAAATAGGACTTGGCAGCTTCAATGTATTTTTTTGTACACTGTACCAAACCACAGTTACTTGGCTGCACACTTCAGATGGACTATTAGCAAATCCTTGAGAAACTTTAATAGGGATCAAGTTCAACTCATCAAGCAAGGGTTTTCTCCTGAACACTGCTTGTATGTGGACCCCTCCAAAGGCACTGTACCAAAATTCAGAGCTATGATTTTCAGCAGGAATCTTGCAATCTGCTTTTCATTGCTAATTATATTTGATATTAAACCAAACCACGGGTAATACAATAAAGCCACGAGGTGAAAGACGCATAGTCAGTACCTGATTCTTGCAAAAAACCACAGCATAGTCTGTTGGTCTTACCTACAACTACTTATCATTAGCCTTTCCTTTGATGATCGAGCCCTTGGATGTTACTCTGAAATTCAATTCAGCATCCCAAACCATCAAATACTCCTCTATACCTCCATATGGCATAGCTTTTTCCCCATGAGGTCCAGCTCAGTTCTAACCAGGGTACCCCCCAAAAAAAATTGATCTACTTGAAAACATGGCAACTCACCAAAGTTGCTCAAATGCAAATTCGGTCTTGGTTGGGACTTGTTGGGACCTACATATACATAATTTACTCTATCAATTTGTTGTGTGTTATGCAAATCTGCTCTGAACCCACATCGGCCCGCTCACGGTAGTTTGCTGTGCAGACCCTAGTTCATCACTAGTGGTACGAATGGTGGCCGAACAAAGAATGATTTTCAACCAGGCATGTAGCTACTTCAAGCAATATCCAAAATGCTCTTTTAAATCTCAGTATATTCTCACCTGAGATGTTCTTGCAAAAAAATTAGTTTATTTCATGTCCTTGAAAACAAGCTTTGTGGCAAAAAGGTTAATTTTAATTAATCAGAAGGGAAATAGTTTTTTTTCTGATTTTGAAAGAATGTTTGGTGTTCACTGAGATCTCTTCATACACTTTTCTACCATTAGAATATTTTATCTATTTCTGCAAATTTCAAAATAAGATCCCTGACCTTGCTAGCTTTAAACCTTTCTTAATTAGTAAGACAAAGAAATAACATTCCTAAAAAGATAGGTGAACGTTCTGCTCATTTCCATAATTATGGAGACAGAGAATGTTCAAGTCATACCTGACTAACTTGAACCATCACCAAATCTTTATGCACTGACTATAAATATGTTCATTTCTATGTATAGTGGTTTTTCTCTTGATATATTCATAATTTTGTGTCGATTGATTATGTTAGTATATTCTTTTATCTCGGTACATCATTAAAATATGAATTAGGATCTAAGTCTTCACACGAATGGAAAGTTGTCGTGATTTTTGAAACTGAGGAAACCATGGAGAGGAAAGAAAATAGATGAACTAAACGTCAAATTCAATATTTCCCTTGATAGGGGTGAAGTTGGGAAAATGGAAAAAAAATATTAGCCTTACATAGGCCTAAATGATGTCAGGAACAACATTTTGACTCCATCCCTGAATTTATCTCGTAAAATGCTTTAAAAATTATTTGATGTCCTTTTTTATACACAATATGAGACCGTGAGTGACACGACATTTCGTGAGTGACACGACATTGTGAGTGACACGACACAACTTTAACAGTTAATTTTAGCTTAACCTTAACACATTGGACCAAGTTACTTTATATACAATAAGTAGGTATGTTACAAAAAAAATAAAAATCATGGAAACATCTTGAAACTTATCTCATTGAATAGAGCTTGCAAAAACCTTTAATTTGATACCTTACTCATCCCTATATATTTTAGATTAAGGAAGTTATGCTAATTTTATACGAAAAAATTTGCATATTGACACCGCATTCATTTCCTATGTAGATGACCAAAAACTGTGATCGAGAACACACTATTGAAGAATGAAAATGGTCATAACTTTCTTCAGGATAAAGAAATCCATCTGAAATTTTTACCATTAGTAGAGTGAAATAACTGCTACCAAATACATTTGTCTGTCTTGATAGATTATTTTGGGAAAGACTGTTGATACATAATTAATGACTAATCATGACTAATGAATGATTAATTATGTGACTCGATAAACGGTTATTTCACTCTAAAAATGGTAGAAATATTGAAAGAAATCTTTGAGGTGTTAAACATACTGTACTTAAGTGATTAATACAACTAAAACTTATATTCAATTAGTTATTAACATTAATTAGCAATATATTATTGAGTTTGCTCATTAAATATTAACTAAATTGTGTTTAACAGGGAAAGGTGAAAATTTACCGTACGGATTATCTAACAAAATACCAAATCGCCATATAGAACATCAGTTGCAAGCTTGAACTTTGACATATCATAGTCTGTTGCATCCTCATAGTTCTCAGACTGTGACCAATAACCTACTCTGTATGTGCCCTTCCTTAGTCTTTCTAATTTGGCATTATACAGCACCTCCTTTCCATCCTCGTGCCATACATGACAGGCTTTTCTTCCAACCACCTTGCCACTCAGAACATCATTTACAATATCACATTTTTCTTTTGAGTATTCTAAGTGTGGAAAGGAATTTTGAACAGTGTCAAAGTCAGTCTCTTTCAGTCTCTTCTCAACCTTTTTCCTTTCTTTCTTTTCTTGCAAATGTCTTTTCTCTTTCTGCCTCCTGATGATTTCTTTCCTCAACTCTTTTTGTTTCCTTTTCCGTCTTGCTCTCTGCACCTGTCCCAACTTCACAGCCTTTTGGATAATATCATGCCTTTTTGCTTCATCCATATCATCCACATATTTTACAGTTTTATTCTTGCAGGACCTCATCCTGCATGACAGATAGCACATTGTAGCACTTGGACTCTATTGCTTCATTGCACTGAACATACCCATAATTTCCTCAGCGTCTATATTATGGGACCTTGCTGATTCTGTCTCTTTTCTCAGCTCTTCTGTGATGTTCATGGCAAAGTATTTGCTGTACTGCCTTTCAAGGACTGTTATGACAGCTTCAAGACATGCCTTCATCATTGACTTGTACTGCTGCTCTTCTGGAAGATCCTGAAGTATTGACAATGTAGCATCAGGTTGAATCTCCTCACCAAAAAAAATCCTTTTTGGTCGTAATTAGTTCCTCAGGATTCTCTTTTGCATCCTTGAGGGCAACGATCACCTCCTTAACCAAGCCGATGCCATCTACATGGTTAATCTGCGTCTGACTTGGGGTATAGAACTTCTTCATCCAAGGTCCTGTAAGCAGTTTTCCGATTAAGCCCAGAATCTGTAACTCGACTCTAGCTGTTGGCAGGGTGAAGTCATGGAGAATGGCGCTTCTTAAACCACCGCAGGATACTCCATTCTTCAGGAAAGTAACAAAGCTCTCGTAGTATTCGACGAGTTTCCCACTTATATGGAACAGAACATGTAATCTGTTTCCGCGATAACGAGGCAGCACACCTCTAGGAATTGACTCCTCATCTAAGAATGCAACAAACCCCTTTGGGTCACCTTTTCCATTCTTGTATCTCAGTTTATTCATTTGCAAAACAATGTTTGCAGCAATGCAGTCCTTCCCATACACTTTTCCACTTGCCTCTTCATGCTTCTTGAGAGCTGACCGTACAGCAGATGCTATGCTATCTAATGGGTGCAAGTGACAGTTCAGCTCGTTCAAAGATTTCCCCCACTCGCTGTTAACAATCCTTATAGCGGCGTGGTTAGCTGCACATCTGTCACTCAAGCTGTTTGAGATGTTGTTGATGATTTTCTTTCGGGTATCTTGGAAGTCTGCTCCTTCATGAAAGTAAGTGTATGTTTCACTTAACTTGTCAACTGTGCTGCAAATATGGTCCGCATAATCTTCTGCACTTCCTCCAGCTAACTCATCGCAAGCTGCCACAAGACATTCATCTTTTGTGGTGAAATGAATACTGTTTACGTGTGTCTCTTCCTGTGTTGTTGCATCAAAACCCAGAGTGATATCTTTGGATGACAATATCATTTCAACAGTCTGAAGCTCACTTATTGCCCCCAACTCACGAGCCATTAGCTCAACTGCACTTCGTTGTGGAACACTTTCAACCTGGATACCATGTCGCTTATACATCTGGCTCATGAGGACTGGAATATTTGCAGTTGGTGTTTTGTTTACTATGCAGTCATAAACAGTCATTCTTGTGGATGATGAGTAGGTCTTCTTGTCCACTTTTGTCTTAATGGTACTGGTAGCCTTTAGATCTTCAATTTCTTCACTGAGAATAAGATTGTCATATTCCAAGCCTTTCAACTGCTCTTCTTTGTCTTTCAGTTTCCTTTGTAGTTTTTGGTACTTGACTGACTTATTTTTCAACAACTGGTTGTGTGCTTTTCTCAGTTTTAAGTACTTTGCCCTTTCTTCTGCAAGCTCTCTTGCCAATGAATCTCTACGTAATCTAGCTTTTAGTTGTTGAACTTTCCTATTCTTCAATTCAATACTGTGTTCTTTTCTCTTCAGAGTTTGGTTCATGACCCGTTTGGGAGTTTGTAACTGCACTTTAAGTTTGTTAATTCTGGATTTATACTTCTGTGTAAGAGCAATCTTTGATGTGGACACAAAGTCTAATCTTCTCTTCAGTAATTGTTTCCTGGGCGTGAGGGCTTCACTCGCACTTCTTGTTGATACAAAAGAGGACTTTGATGTTGTTGGCTCCTGAAGAGCAACTGTTGAGGGTGTGGTCACAGGAGAGATGCTGCCACTAGTCCAAGATTCACCAATGCACAAATCTCCATCCTTCCTGTTCCCATTGTCAGAATCTTGTTCTTGAGAAGGTGGACTGTCATCACTGCTTTGAGGGAGATGAAAAGTTTCATCACAGATCATTTCAAATGCCTGGAACTCCTTTTTATTGCTCAGCTTCTTATACTTCTGCAATGTCTTATTTACAAGAACCTTCACCTTCGAGTTGATGGCTGAGCTGTCTAATTCCTTCAAATGAAAATGGAACCTCAGTTTCCTCTCTGTTTCAGCACGACTCTTTTCAGAAGTCTTGTAAATAAACAGGATGTGTCCATTTTTCAAATCCGCTGCTGCATTGGGAATGACCGAAAAACATCTGTCTAGATGAGATTGTGCGATGCCAGGCTGGGCATTAGGATTAACAACTTTTCGCCTTTTCTTTGGTGGTGACATCTGAAAATAAGAGCGGTTAGATACAATCGGTTAGCAGTCATTCTCTTTTTCCATCTCATCACAAAATATATTCACTAATTCTTCATTAATATTTAAAACTAATTCGCAACAAGGTTTATTTAATATTTTTTTAAAATCATATAAAAAAACCCTGATTAGTCTCATAGAACAATAACAACAATCTCTAATTAACGATGGAGAAAAAGAATGGGAAAATTAAGGCAAAATATAATTAAATTTAATAAATAACATACATGGCCATGGTGGTGAAATCAAGGTAAGAATTTCTTTTGAGAATGGTGAGAGAAGACAAGAAGATGAGGCCAAATTTAAATTGAAATTATGAAAAATCGTGACATCTAAAAATATCAATGAATTCTTAAAGATCAAGGAAAATGATGAATTATGGTACTGGAAAAAAATATCAAGATGCCATATGAACTCATAGTTATAGAGAGAAAAAAAATCTTGCGAGAATAAGGGCTAAATTCTACACAATACTTAACCATTTACTTCCTTTTCATAATTTTTAAGACAGAAAATGATTAAATGAATGTCATTATGGCTATGTTGTTTTAAAATTTAGTACTAAGCCAATGTAAAAAATGACACACACCCCCTTTCATATAATGGACTATCCCATTAAATTCATTTAAATTCAACATTTATCTGACATATAATATGAATATTTACAATTATTCATAAATGAATTTACAAATCATGTTCAAATTACATCAAAATCAATTCACACAAGACTATGAAGTTTGAAAAATTACTGAATTAACGAATATGTAGACGATGCCATTCATGAATAAGGGTTTATAAATGTCAATCGAGGGAAAATCACCATGATCAAAATGATTCCATCATTCATAAAATCCCGAAAGAATAAGCTCACAAAATCCATCAGCATCCGCTTCATCGATGCTAAAGTGACTAATTATCTTTCATCTCATGTAAGAATGATATCTATATAATTCATTTTTTTACATTTTTCATTACATCAATCCATATTTGTGATGAAAATATTGCGAAGAAAATAACATAACAAGATCATTCGATCGCCAGATTGCCACTCACAGCATAGTGTAGTACGGTACGTAGCGTTCGGGTACAGCGTACCGTAGTGACCGTACAAGAGTTACTGCCAATCCATGACATGCACAAATGTCGCTTCAAAAAATGATAGTTGGAATCGTCAAATTTCGATAAGATTTCACATGAGCACTAATTAAAAGATAAATAATCATCCTACATACCTTTTATCTCGGTCCAATACCCTGGTCATGGAATTTGAACGGGTTGAACTCTCACTTCACTTTGTCTTCGTCGACTTATCGCAAGCATAAATTGTCTCAATATAAATCGGATACCAAATTGAAGAGGAAGTTTTCAACATTCTCAAAAACTAGTATCCGATGTATTCTAAGTACATTTAACCACTGATAAAGCTCCATTTTCAGGGGATTGCCCGTCCATCTCGCACCCATGCACGCACACACAGTGACAGAAATTTCGCTGTCGCGATGCGGGGATTGCGACATACCTACAATAAGGTATGGGAAAACTGTATTTGCTCCTGTACTGGGATAAATTAATTTTCAGAATACACAGCTGTAGAAAACTTTTTGTCTTTAAAACGTGAGTGACACGACAACCAGTTTTGAAAACTTTAAAGATCTACTTTTTTTTAAAAACACTTCAGATAATTTTTATTTGTTATTTAAGAGTTAGATACAATACAGAGCTTGTATCTTGCCAACAAATATGCATCTAATACAAATTTTATATTGTGATAGGCAATATGTGAATTTTAATGCAAAAATCTGCATTTTGTAACATTAAATTTCCCTTGCACTAAATTCACTGTATTTCAAGACACAACAAATAATTTTATGTAACTGAAATGGAAAAACATACTTTGAGATGTCTAGTTTCAAAAACCATTGAAGCCTACTGATTTCTAGCAAGTTTTAATTTTCACCCCCATGTCCACTTATGTTTGAAAATGACCAAATGTAATTTCATGAAAGTCCACGTGAATGACTCTACTGACTACTTCCGCTTCCCGTCCAATGGAATTTTTTTTGTGTTGTTTACTTTTGGTCCAATTATTCTCGTTTAGGGGTTCTTCCCTTTCTTCATTACCATCATCTCCTCTAATTTCCATTATAAATGCAGACATGTTTTTATATGATATTCGTTTTTATTACTTCATGTTTTTCAATACTTTTAAAGATTTCTGAGGTAAGAGTTTCTGCGGAAGTTCGGATTTAATTTGGCAACATGTTTCTACTTGTTAATTAATTTGTCAGCTTTTGTAATTTTTTTTTTTGGGGGGGTGGGTAGTTTTATTTTATTTATTTTTTTGTGTTATTACTGATAAAAGTCCAATTGTTTATTTTGCTCATGTAATATGACGGGGCGGAAGGTACCGGTACATCCATTGAAATGAATGACATTTCATATCGATATTCAGTGCAATAACCTCTGCCATTATTTCATATTATTCACTAAATGTTGGTAAAATATTTTGACATAATAAACACTACTGCCTGAGTACTGACCTTGTCCTCACATTGGATCTGAGTCAGGACACATCAATCAGTTGCGTAGAGGGCCCTTTTCTTTTTAACAGTCCATTGAGGAAGAGTGCCGTTCATCTTATCGCCACGTGGTCCTTCAATTTCTGCTTCAATTATCACACCCACAAGATGTACATGCAATTCATGAATGACTGCCCATCACAAAACAAATAGGTCGCTGATTGGCTGATTTAGCCACCATAATTGATAAGAATAAAGTTTTTCAATGCCTCGGAGAGAGAGAGTGCTGTGAGAAACAAATGTCAGCAATAAAGTTTCAATGTTCGTGGTCGATCGAGTCTGTCGCGTGGATGAGATTTAAAGCTACCGACAACAATCATAGTAATGTGATTAGGTATGTTACAAAAAAAATAAAAATCATGGAAACATCTTGAAACTTATCTCATTGAATAGAGCTTGCAAAAACCTTTAATTTGATACCTTACTCATCCCTATATGTTTTAGATTAAGGAAGTTATGCTAATTTTATACGAAAAAATTTGCATATTGACACCGCATTCATTTCCTATGTAGATGACCAAAAACTGTGATCGAGAACACACTATTGAAGAATGAAAATGGTCATAACTTTCTTCAGGATAAAGAAATCCATCTGAAATTTTTACCATTATTAGAGTGAAATAACTGCTACCAAATACATTTGTCTGTCTTGATAGATTATTTTGGGAAAGACTGTTGATACATAATTAATGACTAATCATGACTAATGAATGATTAATTATGTGACTCGATAAACGGTTATTTCACTCTAAAAATGGTAGAAATATTGAAAGAAATCTTTGAGGTGTTAAACATACTGTACTTAAGTGATTAATACAACTAAAACTTATATTCAATTAGTTATTAACATTAATTAGCAATATATTATTGAGTTTGCTCATTAAATATTAAAGGAGAATGAAACTCTTGGAGCAAGTTAGCTTTTGTGAAAGCAGAAAAATCAAAGAATAAGATCAACAAAACTTTGAGTAAAATAGGACTAGCAATAAAAGAGTTATGAGCATTTGAATGTCGAGATCACTAATGCTATGGAGATCCTCCCATTGGCAATGCGACCAAGATCTGTGATGTCACACACGTACAACTCTCCCATTCGGACACTGAAAATATACCCCAAAACATCTCTTTTTGCTCATTCTAATCATATGACAAACGATTCATCAACGATATAATGTTGTGAAACCTCTGTACTTGTCATCTCATAAAGAAAACATCTAACCTTGTGATAGACTCTATAAAAGTGAGAATATAAGTGAAATAAGTACTAAAGTAATGAGGGAGTTGTACGTGTGTGATATCACAGATCTTGGTCGCATTGCCGATGGGAGGATCTACATGGCACTAGTGATCTCAATATTCAAATGCTCATAACTTTCTTATTATTCATTCAATCTTCCTCAAACTTTCAACAATATGTTTCTTTGATTTTTCTCTTTGATATGGATTCAGCTAGTTTCAAGGGTTTCATTCTCCTTTAACTAAATTGTGTTTAACAGGGAAAGGTGAAAATTTACCGTACTGATTATCTAACAAAATACCAAATCGCAATATAGAACATCAGTTGCAAGCTTGAACTTTGACATTTATATCATAGTCTGTTGCATCCTCATAGTTCTCAGACTGTGACCAATAACCTACTCTGTATGTGCCCTTCCTTAGTCTTTCTAATTTGGCATTATACAGCACCTCCTTTCCATCCTCGTGCCATACATGACAGGCTTTTCTTCCAACCACCTTGCCACTCAGAACATCATTTACAATATCACATTTTTCTTTTGAGTATTCTAAGTGTGGAAAGGAATTTTGAACAGTGTCAAAGTCAGTCTCTTTCAGTCTCTTCTCAACCTTTTTCCTTTCTTTCTTTTCTTGCAAATGTCTTTTCTCTTTCTGCCTCCTGATGATTTCTTTCCTCAACTCTTTTTTATTCCTTTTCCCTCTTGCTCTCTGCACCTGTCCCAAGTTCACAGCCTTTTGGATAATATCATGCCTTCTTGCTTCATCCATATCATCCATGGATATATTTTACAGTTTTATTCTTGCAGGACCTCATCCTGCATGACAGATAGCACATTGTAGCACTTGGACTCTTTTGCTTCATTGCACTGAACATACCCATAATTTCCTCAGCGTCTATATTATGGGACCTTGCTGATTCTGTCTCTTTTCTCAGCTCTTCTGTGATGTTCATGGCAAAGTATTTGCTGTACTGCCTTTCAAGGACTGTTATGACAGCTTCAAGACATGCCTTCATCATTGACTTGTACTGCGGCTCTTCTGGAAGTTCCTGAAGTATTGACAATGTAGCATCAGGTTGAATCTCCTCACCAAAAAAATCCTTTTTGGTCGTAATTAGTTCCTCAGGATTCTCTTTTGCATCCTTGAGGGCAACGGTCACCTCCTTAACCAAGCCGATGCCATCTACATGGTTAATCTGCGTCTGACTTGGGGTATAGAACTTCTTCATCCAAGGTCCTGTAAGCAGTTTTCCGAGTAAGCCCAGAATCTGTAACTCGACTCTAGCTGTTGGCAGGGTGAAGTCATGGAGAATGGCGCTTCTTAAACCACCGCAGGATACTCCATTCTTCAGGAAAGTAACAAAGCTCTCGTAGTATTCGACGAGTTTCCCACTTATATGGAACAGAACATGTAATCTGTTTCCGCGATAACGAGGCAGCACACCTCTAGGAATTGACTCCTCATCTAAGAATGCAACAAACCCCTTTGGGTCACCTTTTCCATTCTTGTATCTCAGTTTATTCATTTGCAAAACAATATTTGCAGCAATGCAGTCCTTCCCATACACTTTTCCACTTGCCTCTTCATGCTTCTTGAGAGCTGACCGTACAGCAGATGCTATGCTATCTAATGGGTGCAAGTGACAGTTCAGCTCGTTCAAAGATTTCCCCCACTCGCTGTTAACAATCCTTATAGCGGCGTGGTTAGCTGCACATCTGTCACTCAAGCTGTTTGAGATGTTGTTGATGATTTTCTTTCGGGTATCTTGGAAGTCTGCTCCTTCATGAAAGTAAGTGTATGTTTCACTTAACTTGTCAACTGTGCTGCAAATATGGTCCGCATAATCTTCTGCACTTCCTCCAGCTAACTCATCGCAAGCTGCCACAAGACATTCATCTTTTGTGGTGAAATGAATACTGTTTACGTGTGTCTCTTCCTGTGTTGTTGCATCAAAACCCAGAGTGATATCTTTGGATGACAATATCATTTCAACAGTCTGAAGCTCACTTATTGCCCCCAACTCACGAGCCATTAGCTCAACTGCACTTCGTTGTGGAACACTTTCAACCTGGATACCATGTCGCTTATACATCTGGCTCATGCGGACTGGAATATTTGCAGTTGGTGTTTTGTTTACTATGCAGTCATAAACAGTCATTCTTGTGGATGATGAGTAGGTCTTCTTGTCCACTTTAGTCTTAATGGTACTGGTAGCCTTTAGATCTTCAATTTCTTCACTGAGAATAAGATTGTCATATTCCAAACCTTTCAACTGCTCTTCTTTGTCTTTCAGTTTCCTTTGTAGTTTTTGGTACTTGACTGACTTATTTTTCAACAACTGGTTGTGTGCTTTTCTCAGTTTTAAGTACTTTGCCCTTTCTTCTGCAAGCTCTCTTGCCAATGAATCTCTACGTAATCTAGCTTTTAGTTTTTGAACTTTCCTATTCTTCAATTCAATACTGTGTTCTTTTCTCTTCAGAGTTTGGTTCATGACCCGTTTGGGAGTTTGTAACTGCACTTTAAGTTTGTTAATTCTGGATTTATACTTCTGTGTAAGAGCAATCTTTGATGTGGACACAAAGTCTAATCTTCTCTTCAGTAATTGTTTCCTGGGCGTGAGGGCTTCACTCGCACTTCTTGTTGATACAAAAGAGGACTTTGATGTTGTTGGCTCCTGAAGAGCAACTGTTGAGGGTGTGGTCACAGGAGAGATGCTGCCACTAGTCCAAGATTCACCAATGCACAAATCTCCATCCTTCCTGTTCCCATTGTCAGAATCTTGTTCTTGAGAAGGTGGACTGTCATCACTGCTTTGAGGGAGATGGAAAGTTTCATCACAGATCATTTCAAATGCCTGGAACTCCTTTTTATTGCTCAGCTTCTTATACTTCTGCAATGTCTTATTTACAAGAACCTTCACCTTCGAGTTGATGGCTGAGCTGTCTGATTCCTTCAAATGAAAATGGAACCTCAGTTTCCTCTCTGTTTCAGCACGACTCTTTTCAGAAGTCTTGTAAATATACAGGATGTGTCCATTTTTCAAATCCGCTGCTGCATTGGGAATGACCGAAAAACATCTGTCTAGATGAAATTGTGCGATGCCAGGCTGGGCATTAGGATTAACAACTTTTCGCCTTTTCTTTGGTGGTGACATCTGAAAATAAGAGCGGTTAGATACAATCGGTTAGCAGTCATTCTCTTTTTCCATCTCATCACAAAATATATTCACTAATTCTTCATTAATATTTAAAACTAATTCGCAACAAGGTTTATTTAATATTTTTTTAAAATCATATAAAAAAACCCTGATTAGTCTCATAGAACAATAACAACAATCTCTAATTAACGATGGAGAAAAAGAATGGGAAAATTAAGGCAAAATATAATTAAATTTAATAAATAACATACATGGCCATGGTGGTGAAATCAAGGTAAGAATTTCTTTTGAGAATGGTGAGAGAAGACAAGAAGATGAGGCCAAATTTAAATTGAAATTATGAAAAATCGTGACATCTAAATATATCAATGAATTCTTAAAGATCAAGGAAAATGATGAATTATGGTACTGGAAAAAAATATCAAGATGCCATATGAACTCATAGTTATAGAGAGAAAAAAAATCTTGCGAGAATAAGGGCTAAATTCTACACAATACTTAACCATTTACTTCCTTTTCATAATTTTTAAGACAGAAAATGATTAAATGAATGTCATTATGGCTATGTTGTTTTAAAATTTAGTACTAAGCCAAGGTAAAAAATGACACACACCCCCTTTCATATAATGGACTATCCCATTAAATTCATTTAAATTCAACATTTATCTGACATATAATATGAATATTTACAATTATTCATAAATGAATTTACAAATCATGTTCAAATTACATCTAAATCAATTCACACAAGACTATGAAGTTTGAAAAATGGCAAAAAGAAGCTGCTGAAAACTGCTTATCTAAAAAAAAGAGCCAATGGAGTAAATTAGAGAGTCAAAAGGGGCCTAAGTTTTCGATCCTAGCAGAATCTTCGTCGGAGGCAAAATGACAAACATGTAAAGTAGAACAACCATAATATAGACCACAAACATTCAACAGCAACACTAGAAACAAGGAGACAAAAGGGGCATTAGTGAGAAGAGATGACCAATCAGGTTAATGAAGGGGATGAAAGAAAAGGAGTGGGCAGACACAAAGGGAAGTTGGTGTAAGGTCAAAGAAAGACCTCAAGCCAAGAGGGATTAAGATGTGAGGCAGGCAACATCAAACAGGATCTGGAACAAAACAGTGATAGAGGGTATGAGGAAGAGATGAATAACAAGAGAATTAGTGAGAGGTGGGTCAAACAGGTAACAAAGAAAGGCATAATAAACTGGTGCATAAGAGTGGGGAAAAGGGAAAGAATGGGGAACAGCTGATAATGTGCAAAAGACATAAGTATGTATGGTGGAGTAATAAACAAACTAAGAGAAGTAAGTGTAAAAATAAACCTGTAAGAATAAAAGTATGTAAATATTTCCAAAAGGGAATGTATATGAAAAGAAAATTATATATATATATACAAAACTGATATAGTAATCCGCTGGGTGTGAGGGGGAAAAAAAAAAAAACAGAAACCTGTATAAATGGAAGGGAAGCAAATTGCCTAAAAGGGTAAAAGCAAATAAAGAAGCTGATGCTGTATGAGAGAGGGGGTGTATTAAGAAAAAAAACATAGTAAACATGAAAATAAGCAAAATGAATAAGAGGTAAATCTAAGAGGTGAGTGGAGAGAGAGAGAAAACAAAAATATATATATATATAATAATAATTATAATATCGTCTGAATAAGGGAGGAAAAATTGGAGCTGAGCTTGTATGAGATATGGGAGGAAAGTATTGGCAGAAACTATAATGTAACTAATCTAAACGAGCTGAGGGGAAAAATTATATGTGTACACAAATGGAAAGTGGAAAAATCAGTCGTTCCCCTCTTGAATGTTCAGGCCATGAGGTTGGATGGTGCGAAGTCGTCTCATCCAGAACTTCTCTCTGCTAGTACGGACTGAGTCAGGACGGGTACCTAAAGATTCGATGCCCTGTAGCATCATGTCAGTGATGGAGTGGTTGGGAAGGTTAAAATGGCGGCCAACTGGAGTGTCCAGCTTTGCTGTGTTGACGGTGGATCTGTGCCCGTAGAATCGTTTCTTGAGTGTGGTCTTGGTTTCCCCTACGTATTGTACCCTACAAACTCTGCAAGTGATGAGATATACAACATTAGTGGTAGTGCATGTGATGTTGCCCTTGGTTTGGTGAGAAAGGCTGGTAGAGTTGCTGGTGAGAGTGTCGCCCTCGTGAATGTGTATTTCACATATAATACACCTGTTGCTGGTGCATTTGAAGGTGCCATGCTGTATGGGAGAAGAATGGTTAGTGAGGGAGGGCAATTCAGCACGAACAATGAGGTCCCTGAGATTCGGTGGTTGTCGGTATGCTAGAAGGGGAGTATCGGGAACGGCCTGTTGGAGACGATCAGAAGTGTGTAAAATGTGGTGGTTATCACACAGGATTTTGCGGAGATGGGGTAGATTGGGATGGAAGGTGGTCACAAGCGGTATTCTGTCGGTAGTCTTCTTGTCACTTTTGGGTTTGAGAACTTCAGATCTGGGGAGAGAACGAACTTTGTTGATTGCCAGTTGGACTGCCCTGGCCCCTGGCACAGAGATGTTTCTGCAAATTCCTGGTATGGAAGGAAAAATCAGGGTCCTCGGAGCAGATACGGCGAAGTCTGAGGGCTTGACTGTAAGCGATGCCGGTTTTGCAGTGACGGGGGTGGCAGCTAGATGAGTGGAGGTACTGGTGGGTATCTGTGGGTTTAGTGTACAGGGTAGTGGTGATACCGTTAGGCTTTTTCTGGACTGTGACATCAAGGAAGTGGGTTTCCTGTTGGGAGAAATCAGAAGTGAATTTGATGGTCCTGTGGAAGGAATTGATGTGGTCAATGAATGTGTGGAGGCTATCTTCCTCCCTGGTCCAGATGAAGAAAATGTCGTCTATGTAACGCCACCAAATCCATGGACGACAGGGGGCTGAATCTAACATCTGCCGTTCCAGCTTGGTCATGAAGAGACAGGCGAATGAAGGAGCCATCCGGGTGCCCATTGCTGTGCCGAATATCTGTAGGTAGTGCTGGTCCATGAAAGTGAAGTTTTTTTTTTTTTTTTTAGTACATGAGACATCAGAGATTTGATAGCGGATATGGGGGGACTAGAATGACCACTGGTGGCCAAGGCTTCACAAGATGCTTGGATACCTTCATCGTGGGGAATATTGGTGTACAGTGAAGAAACGTCCAAAGTGCCGATGATCGCAGTCTCGGGTATCTGGTCCTTGATGTCATTGAGTTTCCTGAGAAAGTCTGGAGTGTCGTGGATGTAAGAGGGTGCACGTGAGACAAGGGGTTTAATGTGGTAATCAACAAAAAGGGAGATGTTCTCTGTTGGGGAACCATTTCCTGAGAGGATGGGTCGACCGGGGTTGCCAGGTTTGTGGATCTTTGGGAGGAGATAAAAGCGGGCAGGTTTAGCATTAGTAGGGGAGAGAAATTTGTGGGCCTTATCGGAGAGATGCTCGTGTTCTTTCATGTCATTCAGTGTCGATTGGATCTGTAGGGAGAAATTACAAGTGGGGTCAGAATCAAGGAGTGCATAAGTGAGATCGATTATTGAGATGTTTCATGGCTTCATCGATGTACTGCTGGCGGTCCATGACGACGACGGCTGATCCTTTGTCTGCAGGCTTGATGATGATGTCGGACCTGTTTTTGAGTGATGAGAGAGCCTGGCGTTCTTCTCGAGGAAGGTTGTCATGTGCTCTGGTGTCGAGGGTATCTGTGGAGCAAACTTGGGATGAGACAGCTTGAATGTAAGTTTCAAGGGAAGGAACTCTATTCTTGGGCGGAGTCCATGTGCTTTTCCGGTAGAAGGGCTCGTACCGTAGTGACCGTACAAGAGTTACTGCCAATCCATGACATTTCATTTCATTTCATTTCATTTATTTCCATATTCAAATTCAAATTGTACAATATAAAAAACATGATAAATATACAAAAAAGAATCAATTAAGAATGACAAAAATACAAAAAATACAAATTAACCAAAGAAGCAGAACATAATGTAATCTGAATACGGAGGAATTGCCAAAAAGCCAAAGACGCTTATCGAGGGCAATCCCAGAGTAAAAGTAAAAAGATACATTCATATCATGAGAAACAGGAAGTGCGAGACAGACAGGCAGAAATTAGCGAGAGGGGGATTGGAAAGAAAAGGGAGAGAGATAGGGAAAAAAGAATGAGAATAGAGAATTGACATGAATAAAAAAGATTACGAAGAAAGAGAATAAAATATACATGCTAAGTATATTAAGAATCTACACGCAGTATATATGCCTTGTATTTACGTTTGAATGTTAACAAAGTCGGACATAATTTAAGTTCATCTGGAATGTTGTTCCAGCATTTAGAACCAATGAAAGCAATTGTAGTTTTTGAGAAATTAAGTTTTAAGAGAGGTAAACGTAAATCCCCTTGTGCCCTAGTACTATACGAGTGTATTGCACTATTCTTAGTAAAAAGATCATTAAAACTCATAGGCAGTATACCTTTGAAATAAGAATACATAAATATGGCAACTTGTAGGTTATTAATTTGAAAGACATTTAAAACATTCATTTTCTTAAAAAGAGGAGAGCTGTGACTTAAAGGTGGAGCATTGCACATAGCCCTAATTGCACGCTTTTGTAGTATGTATAATCGGTTTAAAATAGTAATTCCACAGTTTCCCCAAACAATATAACAGTAAGACAAATGGGGTAAAATCATTGAGTTGTATAGCATCATTAGTACTTTAAAAGGCACGACAAGTTTAATACGATTTAAAACACCAATAGCCTTAGCTATCTTAGATGATATATTATTAACATGTTCATTCCAGCTAAGCTTTTCATCGATTAATATACCCAAGAAATTTGTGTGCTCTACTCTTTTGATATTGACATCACCTATTTGAACTTGCATATCAGAGTTATGTAATGAATATTTTTTAGATTTAAAAAGCATATATGAAGTTTTGTCATAATTAATTATGAGACGGTTAGATATAAACCACTTGTAAACATTTCTTAATTCAGTATTGACAATAACATTTGTTTCATTTAAGTTTTGACCTGAAATAAATAAATTAGTATCGTCTGCAAACATAATTGGACAAAAATATTTACTCACATATTGAAAATCATTTACAAATATTAAAAAGAGCAAAGGCCCGAGGATTGACCCTTGTGGCACTCCGACAGTTAATTCAAGTTGGTCAGATGATACATTATCAATACATACAAACTGCTTTCTATTAAAAAGATAACTTTTAAACCAATTGTGTATATTTCCCCTGATACCGTAATATTCAAGTTTCTGCAATAATATATGGTGATCAATGCAATCAAACGCCTTTGAAAGGTCCAGAAATATTCCAATTAAAAACTTTTTCTGTTCAAAAACATTGGCAAGAGTGTTTGTGAAATCTAAAAGAGCAGTGCTCGTTGAGTGACCTTGTCTAAAACCAAATTGTCTTTCATATAAAATATTGTTTTTATCAATATAATTCAATAATTTATTATATACAATTTTTTCAAATGTCTTAGTAAAAACAGATAAAAGAGAAATCGGACGATAGTTAGAAACTTTTTCTTTATCCCCTTTTTTAAAAACTGGAATTACTTTAGCCACTTTGAGTTTATCGGGGAATATACCTAACTCTAATGACATATTAAAAATATTGCACATAGGTTGTAAAATAAAACATAACGACTTTTTAAAAACTTCAATGTTGATATCATCGAATCCCGGACTCTTATTTACCTTGAATGACTTGACTACATCAATAATATCAGCTTGACTCACTGGAGTTACAAACATGGAATGATCTATTCTTCTTTTCATAAAAAAGGAAAAATGCAAATCGCTCGATGGTAAACTAGTTATAAGTTTAGATCCAATTGTACTGAAGTAACTATTAAACTGTTTAACAATTTCAACCGTATCTTTGGTTTTCACATCATCATCATCTTTAATAACTGTACACTGATCTTTGACTTTACGTTTGTTAATAACTTCATTGATGGTCTTCCATGTTTTACTAATATTACCGTCTAGTTGAGTAAATTTGTTTACATAATATTTCCTTTTACATCTTCTAACTTCGGTATTGAATTCATTTCTCAATTCTTTGTATCTATTTCTTTTACTCAATGATGGATCTTTAATGAATTTACGATATAAATTATGTTTCTTTTTACACATCTTCCGTAAAGTACTATTAAACCATGGTTTATTATCTTTAACATTGTATTTGAAAAGTTTGAGAGGGAAACATTCATCATATAATGTAACAGATTTATCTGGAGGTCTATATATGACATAAATCAAAAGACTATTGGAAGAACGATTTCTTGAAATTTCAATACACATACATTCAATAACATCATCCATAAGTTCTAAATCTGTTCGTCTTGTAAATAAGATATTATTTCTGATATAAATTCCTACTCCACCTCCTCGCTTAAAAACAAGCATAAATTGTCTCAATATAAATCGGATACCAAATTGAAGAGGAAGTTTTCAACATTCTCAAAAACTAGTATCCGATGTATTCTAAGTACATTTAACCACTGAGAAAGCTCCATTTTCAGGGGATTGCCCGTCCATCTCGCACCCATGCACGCACACACAGTGACAGAAATTTCGCTGTCGCGATGCGGGGATTGCGACATACCTAATGTGATACCACACCGAGGTGACAAGAAGTCTGGAATTTTTCAATGGGTGTTTAGAGAGAGAGAGAGATCAAGTTGAAACGGAATTACAGATTTTCAGAAACGGAAAAGACAATTTTTTTTAAAATGGAAAATCACTGTAGACCTCTAAAACTCGCTTCATTAATTCTAAGAAAACACATAACTAGTTCAACATAATGCGATTGAAAACATTTTTAATAACCTGTTCTTCACATATTATTTTTTCTTCTCTTTTCCCCTACCTCAGTTTCAATTCAATTTCTTTTTTTTTAATACTGAACATTACAAAATATCGCACATAATATGAATATACAAACAGAATAGAATAATACTTCAGATGAGTAAATAAACTGTTGTTTCATATTTTGATGATTAACAAAACAATATACAGATAATTATGTCAATAATAATTGGGAGAGATATACATGTAAGCATAATCGAATTGTTACAATTTTAATGTTAGTCCATGTACATGTAGATGACGTAGTTCATTAGTTTGAACTTTGACCCCCCCCCACACACACATACACATTTATCTCACACGTAATTTCATCTCACAATAATTACATTTTTATCAATCTTGGCACTTTCTATAGCAGGGGTTCTCAAACTTTTTCTTTGAAGGGCCAGATGAGACTCCAAGTAAACCTGAAAGGGCCAGGGTGAAGTGGATACTTAGACAAAAATGTGCGCGAAGCGCAAAGACCCTTGCGGTCGGGGTCCTAGATGCTCTATAATCTGGCCCTTATTTTGGGAGCTTTTATTCCAACAAATTTATAACAGTTTCATACAGAACGCAGGCAGAATTAGAAAAGATTTCAAAATACAGCGAGAGTCAATATTAATGATAACAAAATTGCAGCACTTTGTCAGATGGAATCTAAATTTTACTATACATAACTGGTATTGGGGAGACAGATTATGTCTTGAAGTATCAATATTTTTGCAGTCAAAGTAGAATTAATAATAGAGTATGTCTGTTGTAGACTCTAACAAGGATGTCAGTCTTCTAGTCACTTTCAATATGGGAAAAGTGACAGTCTGTCAGCAACAAGTTGCTTGAACCTTGGCACAAAAGGTGCAATTACCAGACGAAGGCACTGGTGCAAATGTTCACTAGTCAAGCAGGGGCCGCGGAAGCGGGGGGGGGGGGGGGCTTCACCCCCCCACTTTTTTCCAAAACCATTTATATAAACGTAAAAATGACCATGTGATTGTGATTTTTTGCATGGCCAGCGCCCCCCCCCCCCACTTTGAAAACCGTTCCGCGCCCCTGTCAAGGTACTTCGGTATAAGTTAGTTCTTTAAAATGTTCATTGTGGAAAATGCACTTTCACACCTGTATGTAGATCCAAACATGGTGAGAACAGCGCTGGTCATCTAATAAGTAGATCGAACAGACAGAAAAGACTCCACTAAACTTTGTTTAAATGTCAAATTAATTTGACTGCCATTTCTTTTATTACGGTTAGGTCTACATGGATACACAATGTAATCATATTGAGCTTTGTTTCATATTGTGACTTTAGTGATTAAAAAAACCCAGCAGAGTCTCACGGGCCGGATAGAGAAGCTCTGCGGGCCGGATCCGGCCCGCGGGCCGTAGTTTGAGAACCCCTGTTCTATAGTGACAGTACAACCTCCAGGACCATGGAGCTACATGTACCCATGCCAAGACATTTGAAATTAGACTTGGAAATCAACAAGTATATGTGCTTATTCATGTAACAAAACAAGATAAAATGAGTGAGAGCTTTCAAGCTATGCTCAGAATCTGCTTTTTAATCGATTTGTGGTCTCTTACAAGTTTAATCATCTCTTCCTCCAACATGGTTCGAGCAGGGTTAGGCCTGAGGGGAAGAACTATGATCTTTGTTTAAAAAAGAAAAGAAAAAAAGAAAATAACTTTTGTTGCTCGCGGTCAGCAGTTCCCCTAAACCTTTGTTTATGTTTATAGGGCGGCCGGCGAAGTGAAGGTCGGAGATCGAGAGTAGTGATGAAGGTCGGGATATCAGGGCGAGATTGATGGGAGAGGTGGGAATTGGGAAGTTCATAAAGACATGCTTGCCGACATCTTATCTTAAGAGAGATTATTTTGTTTACAAACTTTGCTAGACTGCTGTGCGGAGGTGATGGTAATATGATTTACGTTCCTCGTACTCACGTGCCTGTGCAGTTTTGATTGTGGGCAGAATAATTCATTCATCACACCACACCGGCGATGGACCGTGTGTGTTATGACTTGGCTGCAGGGTGCGGTGGTACTGTGTGGGCCGTGTGTGTGGCTCGCGATGCTCGAAGCGCAGGCATGAAACTTGGCTCACGCTTTGACGAGCTCGATGCTGTTTCCTCGCCTCCACGCATGAAATTCTTGAATGTATTTCATTTGTTTTTAATTTTGAATCCAAACCGATTTTTATTCTCAAGCATCAAAATCGGAAATCGGAAAAATGTAGGAAAAAGGGGGAAATCGGATCGGATCGGGAATTGAAATAAAAATTGGTTACAACATTACTAATTATCTCTAAAAATGACAGAAAATGCTTAAAATATCATATAACATAGTTTTGTATTAACAATTGATATATTTTCTAACGGAAATATGGGCCTGATTTGCCGAATTTCAATCTCGTCCACTCCTTCGATCGAATGATGAGGTGTGTTGTATTGTGGGTGATCGTCGACGGCTAGTTCTCAAGGTACCCGTGCGCGAGGTTTACCGTGAGTAGAGCCGTCGATCGGCAGCGCATCGATAGAACTTGATGAGCGTCACGTTACGAACGCGAGCATGTTATTATTGGAAAGTGCCATGGAACATGCAGCTAACAAGACAAAATAAAATAAGTTATCAAACACAAATTTATTACCAATATCTGCTCAGATTCGATATAAAAAAAGCAAATAGTACTTAGAATTTACTCATGATATGATATAAGAAGAAAAAAATCACAAAAATTTGTTCTTACATCATTATAATCAAGGATATCTTTACCCGTCCGGCGCGCGTCCGGAATCATGATGTAATTTGTCGCGCACGAAAATAATTGTTTTTCGTGGAGGGGTATGCGGCAAGTGCGATGCAAAGAAAATGGTTGGTAAATATAAAATAATTTTATTATATTCATAATTTTCATAATATTTGGAATAGCAAGTTTGAATTTTTCTTGATTGTATTTCCTCTAGTTGTCATTTTTAAAGCACTGAAATAAAGGTGTCCGGCAATAGGATACACTGCCATACATACTATGACATACCATTATAGCTCAGAGTTAGATTTCTAAAATTTGTGCTATGAGTATGACACTTACCGAACCATATGGATCGTTTGTTGAATTCTCTTTGCTGTTTTTTTTAATAAAAAAAAAGCATTTTTGCTTGATCTTCACGTAGATGCCTCCTGATCAGCGTGGATATCAATTTTTGCCTAAAGAGGGCGCGCGATATTCATATGCTGGGTTTGTACCGTTTGTCTGCAGCTTGTACTGCTAGCTGCATTCTAGGCGCTCAGCATTATTTTCTTGCTCGTTCAATCCACTTTTATCATCATCACCAAAAAACACGTAAAAAGTATTTCTTTATTCAAGATAGGGCATGTTAGGTACGTAATGTAATAAGGGTATCAAAAACTCTAAAATAATTTAAAAGGGGTAGGCCTATCTGTTTTCGCTAGGAAAGCTACGTGTTTAGGTCAATTTTGCGAGCGTATAAAAAATTAAGACTAAAATGTTTTATAAAGGATGTACTTTTTGCCCCAAGCGTCAACACTACGTGTTTAGAGTACGATTTGCATGAGGTGTGGGAGGTGGGGGTGTACTACATGTACATGTACTAAACCCAATGATTATGATGTATAGGTAAAGGTAAAACCGACGTTCGAGACATACAATTGAAATATCGCTGTACTTGTTTAGGGGTTCAATTCACGGAATACTTGCCAATAGTATAATTTTGTTTCCAATGTCACTTATTAAGGGTAGGGTGTCACACGCCAATACTTGTTAATGGGTGCATCTTTAGAATATTGAAAATACGTGTTTAGGGTGCTTTTCGAGACCCAATGGTCGCACATGGTATCCACCCGTCAATGGAAGTGCCCCCCCCCCCTGGGCAATATTTAACATCTTTAACATGTCATTTTTTTATTTAAAAAAAAGGATGAAAAGTCATTTTTACACTCATACACTCACGGATGCCTTCAGCAAAACAGGCTTAAAATTGGTTTTAAAGACCTGTATTCTGACCTCATGCAGGTAGTAAAGTTTAGCAGCTCAAATATCAGGAAAAAATATAAATTAAGCTTTCAACGAGTAAGTAAAATATGTAATCAATTCTCTTCTGGCTGGCTCGAGAAAAACTGCACAGAGATGTGTGCTCACCAATGTCTGGAATTGGTGTGTGCAAAAAAGCTAATGGAAGCTACTGAACACATATACTCTTGTCCAGAAATATCCCAAGCAGCTGGTCAAAAAGATTGGATCCCTGCCTTGGACAAAAGGGGAACAGAAGGGACCTATTCAGGCATAACAGAGAAAGATCACTGCCCTGGAAAAACTATTTGAATTACCTATAGTCATCGATGGTAACCTGAATTAAAGAAGCACTGCTCATTAGAGAATAAAAAGGTAAGATTCCTGTCTCTTTGCTACCTTGGCTCGAGTACAGGGATAAATTGTTCGGGCTAAAACAGAAAAATCAATAAAATAAAATGCATTTTCAATGTGACAGTGCCTTCTACTTCTAGGAGAGCAAGAGAGCATTGCTAATAAAAGTTCTAAATCGCTAGCTCCTCAAAACACGTCAAACATTACCGCGCATGTCAGCGTGTTCAACTAAATTCTATTTGCGCTTAAGATCAAAACATATCATCTTCTTGCTTTTCTTCTTCCTCCGTTTTTGTCGGAGATCAAAACAAATTATCACCCATCATCATATTTTTCTTCCTCCGATTATGTCGGAGATCAAAACAAATCATCATCTTCCTCCGCTTACGTCGGAGATGAAAACAAATTGTTGTATCGTGGGTTCTTGAACTATATGTACATGTACATGTACAGTAACTGAAAGTAAAGGCAGAGAAACTAAATAGGTCCAGTTGCAGAGAAGTTTAATGGCAGACTCCCAGAATATCTTGATATCAAGCAGGCACAGCCTAGGATTGGAATCTCTAATATTCAGAAATGATCATGGTAGGCATGTGCACAAACACAATAGAGGTGGTGAAGAATGAATTACAGAAAGGTAGCTACTGAATTACCATTAATGGTTGCCATGCAATGTCTGAATACAACACAAATCATCATCTCCTCCTTTCCACTAATATCGGAGATCAAAACAAATCGTAATTTTCTTCTCCTTTATCTTCTTTTCCTTCCACCGCTTTTGTCCGAGATCAAAAGAAATCAACAGCGCATTTTGATGACAAACATGTCGCCACATGTTTTTTGTCTCGTTCTGTTTTGGTTTTTCCGATCCAATTTTTTTCCCACTCGTCAAAAATCGGAGTTCGGAAAAATGTAGAGAAAAGGGGAAAATCGGATCGGAATTGCAATAAAAATCGGTTACAACATTAATTTGAAATTCTTTCTATTTTATTTGCATAGATGGCTAGTAAGGATAGAGATAGAGATAGGCACAGGGATTATAGCAGGGACCGTGACCGTGAGAGAACCCGTGACTTGCATGCTGATCGTCACAAAGATAGAGGGAAAGACCGTGACAGGGATCGAGGCAGGGAAAAAGATCGTGATCGAGATAGACATCGAGACAGGGATAGGGAGAGAGACAAAGACAGAAAGAAGGATAGAGATAGATCAAGACGATCATCGAAGTCACCAATCAGAAAGTCTAAAAGGTGAGTCCATGTACAAGAGTGCTATTTAGTCAGTTTTCATCAAATCCCTCAGACAATTATATTTCGGAAACATACCCCCAGAAAAAAAGTAAACCAATTTGGTGTAAATGTGATTACAGACTTTATGTCTGCTTAAGTCAATGTCCTTAAAGTTGAGTAATGGCCAAAGTCAAAGGATTTATTTCCACCGACTTTGAGATTTTGCAAAGGATGTTTTCTTCACATACAGTATAAAGCCAAATATTGCAAACTATGATCCCACTTTGAGAGATTTGATAGGCTCACCTGTATACACGTATGATAACAATAACTGGATTAATATAGCGTGTTTTGAATGAGAATACAAAACGCAACCATTAATATTATTACATCTGAGCTGTTCATTTACAAAACTTGGTCTCTGCACGTATTGGCTTTGCATGCAGAGACACAAGCCTTGAAATAAGCGGGCGCTGAGCGCAAATTCGCGCTCATAAAGCCATCAATTGCGCCCATAAAGCCTTAAAATCATCAAAATTTTGACGACCGGGCGCAAATATTTTCCAGGTAATTGCGCCCGCCGTGAGTGAGCAGTGAAGCCATATCATACATTTCTGAAAAGCCAATATCAAGTAACTTTCAATTTGCGATAAGCACAGTTTCAAATTGCCATGTGCGTCTTTTTTTCTGTACCATAAAAAGTGAGCTACGTCCGTCTTTTTTTCTGTAATACATGTCCGCGTGTGCTTCCGGTAGCGGTAACAGTTTTTCCATACCTCACCATGTGCAATTTCTAATGCACACATTTCCAGTTGGGATATCACAATTCTGCGATATAGTAATTCGAATTGCACAGGAGATAAATCCCTGTTCACAGCACATACGATGTGCGAGTCTTTTATCCTTACAGTCGCCGTCTTTGCTTGTCAAAACGGAGCCTTAATAATCCAAAATCACTTAGCTTATACATGTAGTTGTGAATTATAGCTTTTTAATTTCTTTCTTGGAGAGGGGTAAATATCAGACAATAAATCATCAAACAAGGCTCCATCTAAAAAAAAATAGGACGCCGTGCACTTGAGTGTGGTGTTAGCTAGCCAGTTTGAGCTCATGTTCTCTGCCAGCGCTCTGGGTGAGAATTCTATCAGTAATGGCCTAAAGTGATGGTGATTTTCCGTTTCAGATAGAGTTTAGATTTCATGTTAATTTTTGAAAACTGTCAAAAAACTTTATGATTTCTTCATTGTGATGAATATTTAAGTCATTATTATTAATGAATAAATAAATACATTTTCACAAAATTTAGACTCTCCCAGAATGAAAGGCATTTTCTGTGGAGATTTTCAAATAACTTGTGAAAAACTTAAGGTACATGAACCTGCAATACATGTACATAGCCGGCGGCGTCAACATCAAATCTTAACCTAAGGTTAAGTTTTTGAAATTACATCATAACTTAGAAAGTATATGGACCTAGTTCATGAAACTTGGTCATAAGAATAATCAAGTATTACTGAACATCCTACCCGAGTTTTAGGTCACATGACCAAGGTCAAAGGTCATTTAGGGTCAATGAACTTAGACCATGTTGGGAGAATTATTTTCAAAATCTTAACCGAAGGTTAAGTTTTTGAAATGACATCATAACTTAGAAAGTATATGGACCTAGTTCATGAAACTTGGACATAAGAGTAATCTAGTATCACTGAACATCCTGTACGAGTTTCAGGTCACATGACCATGGTCAAAGGTCATTAAAGGTCAATGAACTTTGGCCATGTTGGGGGTATTTGTTGAATTACCATCCTAACTCTGAAAGTTTATAGATCTAGTTCATAAAACTTGGGATATAAGAGTAATCAAGTATCACTGAACATCCCCTGTGAGTTTCAGGTCACAAAACCAAGGTCAAAGGTCAGTTAAGGTCAATAAACTTAGGCCATGTTGGGGTAATTGTTGAATTGCCATCATAACTTTGAAAGTTTATGGATAGAGTGAATGAAATGTGGACATGGGTGTAGTTGACAAGTCTTAAGTCACCGTTCAAATGTCATTTATGGTCAATGAACGTGGTATTATGTCATTATATGAATGGTGTTTTTGTGAATGATTATTTTATTGTAGTTTTCAAAGTTAGCACTGCTGCTATATTACATGTAAATCGCTTAATGCAGGCGAGACTGCCAGAGGCGTTCCACTTGTTAGCCAATTGTCTTGTACATCATGTGCAAGACATACACATACATGTATAATCAGGGCCTGACCTTTACTTTTTGTTTCACTTGCGAAGCAGAGAGACTATACAGTAGGTGCCGCTTTGTTGACTGCGGCGGCGTCAACACCAAATCTTAACCGAAGGTTAAGTTTTTGAAATGACAGCATAACTTAGAAAGTATATGGACCTACTTCATGAAACTTGGCCATAAGGTTAATCAAGTATCATTGAACATCCTGTGCGAGTTTCAAGTCACATGACCAAGGTCAAAGGTCAATGAACTTTGGCCATGTGGGGGTATCTGTTGAATTATCATAACTTTGAAAGTTTATGGATCTGATTCATAAAACTTGGACATAAGAGTAATCAAGTATCACTGAACATCCTGTGCGAGTTTCAGGTCACATGATCAAGGTCAAAGGTAATTTAAGGTCAATGAACTTTAGCCAATATGGGGTATTTGTTGAATTACCATCATAACTTTATAGATCTGATTCATGAAACTTGGACATTAAGAGTAATCAAGTATCATTGAACATCCTGTGCGAGTTTTAGGTCACATGACCAAAGTCAAAGGTCATTTAAGGTCATTGAACTTTGGCCATTTTGGAGGTAATTATTAGATTGCTGTCATAACTTTCTAAGTTTATAGACATAGTTTATAAAATGTGGATATAGGGTAATCAAGTATCACTGACATAGGTCGCATGATCAAGGTCAAATGTCATTTATTGTCAATGAACGTAGTATTGTATTGATTATATGAATGGTGTTTTTGTGAATAATTATTTTATAGTAGTTTTCAAAATCAGCACTGCTGCTATATTGAATCGCGCGATGCAGGTGAGACTGCCAGAGGCGCTCCACTTGTTTCTAATAGGGAGCCAGCTGGGCTCCTCAAGCACTTTTTTTTTATTCTGGGTAAATCAGATTTTAAGTGTTTTAGTCTATTTTGACACCCCAACATCCTTAGACACCGGTATACAACATCACAAATGCACTTAATTTTTTTTTTTTCATTTTTAATGACCCCCCCAAAAAAAAAAAGATGAATAAACAATAATGTAATATTAAAATAAATAAACAAAATGAATTTAAATATATTTAGAAATATTGGGAGAGAGTCTGATCAACTTATAAGGTATTATGATAGATCTATGTTCTACTTCATTTATAGTTCCCGACCAATCCTCATGAAATTTAGCTCACACATTGGTCTTGAGGTAAAGATGTGCAGGAATTTTCCATTTGTTGGAAATTGTGTTGCTATGGTAACAACATATAAAATTAGGCGAAAATCTGTCATCTGTTTTTCCCAAATTCTCATGATATTTAGCTCACACATTTGTCTTGGTTAATACTGGGCAAGACATCTTTTTTCCATGTGTTGGAAACTGTTTTTGCCATGGCAACCGCATATGGTGGGGGTACCCTCGCTTTAGCTTGAACTACCATTTTTTTAAACAGTGCTCAGTGCATTCAAGGAATAAATTCCAACCAGTTACCCATTAACCTCAACTGCCTCGAGTGCAGCACAGTGTGGATGAATTTCTTGCTGGAGGAGAACACGTCGTGGCAAGAATTGAACCCACGACCCTCTGTTTGAAAGGGGAGTCAGATCCACTAGACCACAGTGCGCCCACAGTACTAATTCAATAGAAATAATATTGTAATATAGTCTTGTCTCTTGGTGGGTCCACAATCCATAAATATCTACCGGTACAAGTATTTTATGAAATTAATTTACTTTTTAATTTGTGGTAGAAAGTTTTTTTCAAGTACATGAATAATTAAAAAAGAAAGGCATTAAAAAAACATGTCTATTGGTTTGCTGGCAATCAATGGAAAGGAATGAATTATTGATGACTGTTTTAGGGACAGTGATTTTCCGTGATCGCGGAAAATTGACGGAATTCACGGAAATTGCCTTTTAAAATGGAAAATCACAGAAAACATATTTTCCCCTCAAAATGCATAGAACAGCTACATAAATTACTCCAAAATCACAACGAAATACGGATACTAACTGGCCATAAAACATGATCATACTTCGCTACAATCATGACAGTCCACACATCGTGACTGCACTCGACTTCATCACTCGATCGTATCGAAAAAACATTCACAAGCACAGCTACATGTACATGTAGCTCAGCGTAGGTGCAGTCTGAAATAGACGACCAAACACGGCTGTGTGTTGCTGCCCTCTACATATACATTTGATGATGTAACAGCACGATCAAGGTACACCTCAAATAAAAATTGGCTGATTGGCGAAAGTCGTCAACTGCTCAGATGTCAAAAAAGTCCCCAAATTATCAATAAATTTTCATTAAACCCTGAAATGATGCTGTGAAAGATGAGGATATATATTCATGTACATGTAAGCTTAAAATGTGTTTCTTAAAATATTTTGTGTGCTCGTATAGATCCGATGAAAGCGGATTCTAAAAAGAGAGTACAGTGGCATATTTTTACATCGCTACTCAATACTCATTGCATATTGATTTCTACACGTATGTAAATGAAATTGTCACTTTATCATGTATACAAAGTCTATGGGGAAACAGAATTTCCGTTTTTCAGACATGCTGAAACAAAATTTAAGATTTTCTGAAACGGAAAAGGCAATTTTTTGAAACAGAAAATCACTGTCCCTACTGTTTAATCAAGCTCAGACTCTACAGAATGATAGCAGACTTTTACATTATGAAAGCTCTTAATCAATCAAATGAAATTAATTACAAGCTGAAATTAATCATATATCGTTGCACGGCTGGCAGAAGGGTGCAAATCTCTTGCCAAGCAGAAGGGCTCACACACTAAATCCCATCTAACCTATAAATTTTAATACTATGCATGCTCCATTTCATCCGTTTATTCATTCATTTTAAGTTTGAAAACGATTTTTACAACCTTACGCATGCAAGATGAATAGAAAACTTTTAAAGACAATTTACTTGAAAACTACTTTCCTGGGCTTGTGTGCGTTCATGCCCTTTTGCCAGCTGCACAACGATATTAATTCCTATCTCTCTAATATCTTATTTTAGCATTAAGAAAGAAGAGGAAGAAGAGGAAGTGAAGCCTGAGAAGAAACAACCAATTTCTCTTGAGGAGATGATTGCCAAGAAGAATGCAGAGCAAGAGGCATTATCAAAGGTCAGTCAATAGATCTACAAGAAGTTTGTCAGATAGTTGGGTTAAGCCTGAATAGTCTCATTTTATTGGGCCATCAGGTCATGTGACCTTGAAAATTAAACAGCTCATTTTACTTGAGTGTTTTTGTAAACGGGAGCCCTTTGCATATGATTAAATGACAACTCAAGCTAGACCACGGTCAAATCGGACCCCCCCCCCCTCCCCCAAAGCTTTAAAAGTGTAGCTGGAGTGATCAACAGATCACAGATCACCATTCCTATGCATGTACATACATGTAAAAATAGTCACATTTTATGTATTTCTTTTTTTTTGTCTCGCCTGCATATCAGAGCGAAACAATAGGTGCCACTTTTCCAAGGAAGAGTAACGTCTCAACATTTTTAGAAATCAGGTGATATTGTGAAATTGACATGCCAGCTTAACTTTTCCTTATCTGAACCAGTTAACCAATGTGTTAGCCCATCTAAAACATATGAAAAATCAAGCATAGCGAGTACTTTATTTTTCGACCCCTTTGTCCAAGTCTTAACCGGAATGTCCCAAATGTTCACATAATATTATTTTATAATCACATTTGAAGTATATACTTGTAACAATTATTGACCTAACATTTCAATAGACAATTATCAAATTAAAAATTAAAATATAAATAATTGAAAGGGAGGGAGGGAGGGCCAACTGAAGAAAAGCAGAGCTTGTACACGTATAATGTAGGCCCCACTGATTTTGTAATTACGTGTTTATAGCAACCAAATTGTTATAAATATTTTGAAAAGCAACAATATTTACAGTTACAGAATACTTTATAATACAAATCATGTGCATGATATTAAAAAAAAAATCATATATAGTGTATACAGTGCAAATAGTTAAAGTTTTGCTAATTAGCACTTAAGGTTTGATTTGTAATTGATGAATTAAATTATCTAGTAGTCTTTCAGAAGAATGCAATTTAAGTCCTTTTTTTTATTGAAAATTTGTATAGAATTGCATTGTTTTATATCATTTGTAAAAGAATTCCATAGTTTTAGGACCCATAAAGAATAAAAGTTTTTTGAGCAAATGATGTTATATTTAGTGGTAAATGTCAATATGTTACTTGGCGAGTGAAGTAACTATAAATCAAACTATTAAAAAAAAAAACATATCAATGAGAGGCAAAGGCAGTTGTAGTGTTTGAACATAAACTGCCAAGTTAAAAAGTGTACAATTCTTTAATTTTTAGAGTTTTATTTTTCAAAAATAGATTATTGTATGTGCCCCAAAATCTGCATTATTTATTACACGGATAACTCTTTTTTGCAATATAAATAGTCTATCAATTAGCCAATTTGTTGCCCCAAGCAATAAGTCTGTAATTTAATAAGTAAGGGAGGATTAATGTAGAATACAAGGAACACAATAGTGTGTGGTAGGAATGTTTTTAATTTTGATACCAAGGATGCCAGTATTTTGAGCAATGATTTTGCAGACATTGTCAACGTGTGGTTTCCAAGAAAGCTTTTCATCTATGATTAGTCCAAGGAATCGAGTTGATCGGACCCTTTGGATGACAGTACCATTAAAAAAAAAAATTTGGTAAAGCTTCAAATTTATTACTTAACAGCATAACCAGTTTTGAGCATGATCGGTTAAGGGTTGGCATTGAGGTGAAATTTTTTTTTTTAATATTTCTATCAAAATTGCTTTTAAGACAATCTTTGATATCTCAGGTTTCAAAGAACTCAGTTTCATGAAGATTGATAAATCCGAAAGTACTGGAATAGTCCATTTTATTTGTGGGGGTGCTATTACCTATCATCACGGACGGACATTTTTACTCAAATTAAATTCTCTCTAGTTTTATTGTTTTTCAAGTTATTCTAATTTGGTTTGGATGTTCTTGCCCTCTGAACATTAATCTATTATCAAACATAAATTAGTAGAAAAAAAATATTGGGAAGTAATTTTTTTTGGTAGGTGTGAACATTTCCATTTTGAAATTTCCGTCCGTGATGAAAAAAAAAATAAAAAGTTTTTTTTACTTTTTATCAGAATAGAAATAAAAGATAAAAAGGTGTAGAGGTATCTCACTAAACACTATACATCATTTTATTTGAACATAGCTGAAATCCATACATTTTATTCATATCATAAACTCAATCAAAAATGATCACGGACGGACATTAATTTCATCACGGACGGACAATGTAAATTCACTCAAATTCAATTCACTCTAGTTTTATCGTTTTTAAAGTTACTACAATTTGGTTTGGATTTTCTTGTACTCTGAAGTTACATTAATCTATCATCAAACATAAATTAGTAGAAAAAATATGGGAAGTAAATTTTTCTGCTAGATGTTAACATTCCATTTTGAAATTTCCGTCCGTGATGAAATTAATGTCCGTCCGTGATAATTTTTATTGAGTTTATGATATGGATAATATGTATGGATTCAGCTTTTTATTCTTTATCAGAATAGAAACAAAAAATAAAAGTGTGTAGAAGCATCTCACTAGACACTGTACATCATTTCATTTGAATATAGCTAAAATCCATACATTTTATCCATATCATAAATCAATCAAAATAATCGCAGACGGACATTAATTTCATCACGGACAGACAATGAGCAAATACTGAGCAGATTATGAATTTAATTTTAGTTCCAATTTGCAGTGAAAATGGCACGGAGAATTATTCAGAACTCAAATGGATGGAAACCTACAACTCTTCACAATTTTTTGTGAAATCTTTCTTTGGCTGTTATTGGGGTTTAATTGTTGTCAGGAATTTTTTTAAAAACATAATTGGAATGCAGATAGAGTTGGAAGCTACATGTATGCCAAAAAGCAGGAAATGAAATAGAGCAAGAATAAGTCAAAAGCTGTATATTTCATCAATTGAAGCTTGCAGAAAGTGATGGAAAAGAAGAAAGGAGAATGCATATTCTGATAAGCAGAAAAAAAAAATCATCATTTTTTCCCATGTACAAACCTATGGATTCACAATGCTTCTAACAGAACATGACATCACATCACAAGCCTCAAGCTTGTGAAAAGTACAAGAATTCCTTTTTTTTAAAGTCCATTTTGGAGCTAATTTTGAGCAAATTGCTGATCTAGAAATCTGTGAAAATGCATACAATTCATATAAAGCTTGCACTACAGTGTTTAAAAGTTTAATTGGTATCTGATTTCAATTTTGGATTCAGTCAGGGCCTAAATACATGAGGGCTGTTGATGTGAAGGGGTGTCTCCACTTTCGCATACATTCGTAATTCCGAAGCTTCGTTATTCCGAAGGTTCAGTTATTCCGAAGGTTCGATATTCCGAAGGTTCGTATTTCCGAAGGTTCGTAATTTCGAAAGTTCGTTAGTCCGAAAACGAAATGAAGTATGTAATTCCGAAGGTTCGTTAGTCCGAAAACGAAGTGAGGTTCGTAATTCCGAAAGTTCGTTAATCCGAAAAAGAAATGAGGTTCGTAATTCCGAAGGTTCGTTAGTCCGAAAACTAAATGATTAACTAACCTTATTTCGTTTTCGGACTGACGAACCTTCGGAACAACGAACCTTTTTTCGTTTTCGGATTAAGGAACCTTCGGAACAACGAACCTTATTTCGTTTTCGGATTAAGGAACCTTCGGAACATCGAACCTTATTTCGTTTTCGGATTATCGAACCTTCGGAATAACGCCACAAATGTTCGGACTAACGAACCCTTTTACGTTTTCGGATTAACGAACATCGAGGTATAGGCAATTTGCGTGTTTCGGAATTACGAACCTTCAGAATCAAGAACCTTCGGAATTAAGAAGTGCAACCCTCCACTTTAATATGGACAAAAGATGAATTTGAAGAGAGCCTAGACAAGTGTTGTGGTCATACTTGATCCACCAAACAAGCATAATAATAAGCAACCTGTGAATCTTTTGGATTTAGTTACTGGACATTAAAAAATCTGTGCTCTTCGAAAATTAATGCCTAAAAATGTATGAACATGTATCATCATGATATATCATGAAAAGTATCAACATGATCATTGATCCACTGGATGTTGATTTGGTACCAACTACAGTATTCTCTAAATTGAAAAGAAGACAATGTGCATTAGGATATTTGATTTTGAAAAGAACTGTGTTTAAAAGCAATCATATGGCTAGATTATTTTGTGTGTCTAGCATAGAAATCATGTTGCTACAACTTAAATCAAGTTGTAGCAACTTGATTGAAGTTGTAGCAACTTGATTGTGCAACTAATATTGTTTAATCATATAAAGAATGTACAAATCATCAATACAATAGCATTTGTTCCCCCAAACAAGTAATAAGAACTTCTTACAAGGTACTTCCAATGTATTTTAATTGTGTCCGTCCGTGATGTCCGTCTGAGATGTCCGTCCGTGATGGAAAATATTTGCAATTCTCTCGGAAGTTTGATATTGGTTAAGAATTCAATATGCTAAACATAGAAGGTAACATACCCGAGTGTAAGTTGCATTAACAATTATTGGTCAAAGTTAAGCTATTTAGATAGAAACAATAAAAATGTTCAGATTTTCCCCGTTATCTTTAAAAATCGCATATTGCCTCACTCTGAGAATAATATATGTCATGAGAAAATATAATTCATACCACATAAGGTCAGGAGGAAACGATGTCAAATATGTAAAATAAAGGGGCAAATCTAAAAATTGGTGTACAAAACAAAGGGATGGTTGTCCACAAAATCAGCCATTTTGAAGCATGTATGCCAATTTGAGGATCCCCATAGATAGTACAACAAGACTTTTTAAACGTCCATAATTTGCCTATTTCATAACCGATTTTGATGAAACTTGGTTTAAAATTTTCTTCTTGTTTTTATGCTCTTTCCAATAAGATTGCTTTTCTTCTTGGGTTTTGGTTTCCTTTAACTTTAAGTGATACAAACTGGGCGTGCCCTTTAAGATAATTCCTGAACCATATCACAGGTTTTCCTGAATGCCGTAGTGAGAAAGTTTGTAAAGAAGGATGTCATAATCAAAAGTATCAAATGCTTTAATAGAAAAATCTATGAACAAACCAACTGTATTAGAAGACTGGTTACTCTCTTTGGCAACCTTTTGAACTAAAAGTATTGCATGATTAGTGCTACTCTTTTCTTGGAAGCCATATTGAGTATTAGAAAGAATATTGTGCTTTTGAAAGAAACTTATTGTATGAATGTGGACCAACTTCTCAAGGATTTTAGACAAAGTTGTTTATAGAAATGAAATGGGTCTGTAATTATTTGTTAGCTCTCTATCACTCTTTTTGAAACCTGGAATTATTTTTGAAATTTTCATTGATTCTGGAATGTTTTCGGAAGATAAAGACAGATTGAATATGTACATGTATGAACGAGAGGATGAACAATATACATGTAATTCATAGTTTTATGTAGAAGGTTGTTATCGATTCCTGCTTTCTCATTGAATTTCAACCCAGATATGATTTTGATTATTTTGGGGGGATAGGTAGGAGAGAAAAATAAAGAAATTTTAGTTTCTATCAGTCAAATAGTTATGAAAAGAGTAATCTGTTGATGTTATATGGCTAGCTAGGATAATTGTTAAAAATATTTGACATTTGAAGTGTTTCAATTATTGCATTGTTATGCCTAAGCTGAGTAATCCTAGGATGCCTCGATCCCTTATTTAGGGTAAAATTGATTGTCTTCCATGTTCGTTTTAGATCATTTTGACAGCGATTAAACTGGTCATGATAATATACCTTTTTTTTTGCTGTGTGGATGACCCTTGTAAGTACACTCTTATATTTGGTATACTGAATCCTTGTTTAATTATCATAGTACATGTATAACCTATTTTTTTATTCATTATCGCAGAATTACCATCATATTTTTTAAAGTTTATAGATCGAGTTCATAAAACTTGGTCATAAGAGTAAACAAGTATCACTGAACATCCTGTGCAAATTGTTGAATTGCCATCGTACATGCAACTTTGAAAGTGTATGGATATAGAATGTGGACATAGGGGTAATCCAGTATCATTGCTCATCTTGCACAGTCATAGGTCAGGTGATCAAGGTCAAATATCGTTTAGGGTCAATGAATGTAGTACTTAGCAATATATGAATGGTGTTTTTAGTGAATAATTATTTTATAATCATTTTCAAAGTCAGCACTGCCGCTAGATTGAATCGCGTAATGCAGGCGAGACTGCCAGAGGCGTTCCACTTGTGTTTTCTAGTATATCGCAAGACCAGAGTAGTTTCAAATTCAAGTTCCGAGATCAAAGAAACATTTTATTTTCCAATTCAATAAATAATTTAAGCAATATCTCTACAAAAACTACAAACCTTTGTTTATAAATGAATATGTTTAACACGTTATCATTGGAATGAAAAATGGCAGCTCAAAACATATTGGCTTGAGTCATCTTTTGTTTGCTGGATTTGAACTCAAAACCTTCATTCAAACAACTGCTTGTTACCCTTGAGTACTATTCTAAATTAAGTGTTCAAAACATGGCTACTTCCACGAGTGCATGGTCCTTAAAGGTATATTGTGTCATTGGTTTATTTCAAAACTTTCTTTTTAATTTAACTCTTTGCTTTCCTCAATACTTCTGAACAAGTTCTGAGTCCATACAATGAATTGTATTGGTCAGAAAGAACTGTTTTTATTCTAAAAAAATATATTATTAAGATGAGAAGTTTTGCAGAGTGTGCTTTCTTTGGATGTATTTTATAGAACTGACATGAAAATGAAGAGCGCCACCTTGAGACCAAATGACATCAATATCTGCTCATGAATATTCATATCTCTCGCCTCGGTGCGAGTCTGAAGTGCCGATGCACGGTACGGGCGCATACCGCGGAGTCGAGTGGGTTATTTCCGGGTTTCTACTGCGACTTTTTCTTGCGTTTCCACAGTAGAAAGCGTGTACATTCGTGCAGTCCATCGTGGACATTATAGATGCAAATACAAATAAGTTGGAAACAACCAAGGAGCTATTTGAAATGACCATCATAATAATTGCGATGTAATGCACGTTATTTTAAATCGCAGAGGATGTTAATAGACCTACATCTGGATATCTGGGCAGAATATCAGGTGCCGAGATGGAGAGAGAAAGAAGGGGGGGGGGTGATCTCCGATGAAAAGGGAAAATGAAAAGAAGGTCTGACGGCTTTTACCTTGCTTTCATCTGTGCTTTGTTGATCTGTATTGTTTCTCTATTTCTCTAGGGTATGGAGGGAGGGAGGGGGAGAATTAGGGTGCTTGTAAAAGGGAGAGAAAGGGCTACATTCTTATTCATTATATTTTCTTCTAGTTATTTCGATTTTTTATTATAACTACATATGTATTTTTCATTTTTTTCCGATCCACTGAATTGTTATCATTTTCTTCAGGTTCTGTATTTTGATTTGTTCATTATTGTTTAAATAATTGGTCTATGGCACATTTTTTAAAGGAAAAAATAGAAATCAATTTTTATTGAACTAGCTTGGCTGCCAAATTCGTTATTTTGCTTTGTGTGTCCTATAGGCCTATTACATGTATAAGATGTTCTCTCTGCACCACTGAATTCGTCAATATACTGCCTCAACGTATTTGTCAATTAAATTGGACAAATACCGCGTGGCCTAGTGTGTGGTGTGTGTGTTTGCTTTTTTAAATATCCAGGGGCGGATCCAGCTTTCAATAATAAGGAGGGCCGGGGGGGGGGGGGACTGAAACAAATTTTCCTCGGTCAATCGACAGCTCAAAGCTAATTTTTTTGTATCTATGTAGTCGTAACAGTTGCTCATAAGCCCTCTAAAAAATGCGAGTGCGAGGTAAAATTTTCGGAAATTGTGTATGTGTCCTGAAAATTGACCTGACGAATTATTATCATTAACAAGATGCGCACTGACAGAACCAGCATGGGCCGGCTGTGCCCCCTCCAGAGATACAATCAATCTACCGTTATAATCATTTTTTTTCCTTGTCAAATTTTCCTTGCCCCCCCCCCTTTGGAAAATCCTAGATCTGCCTCTGAAGATAATTATAATAAAACAAAATAATCATAACGATACGTAGGGCCTATGGTGCACCTGGTAGCCACTTCAGTTCAGTAAACTGGGCCCAGCGGGCCATGCTAATAGATTTTCCGTCCAATTTCATCAAAATCAACCGATTTAATGACGTAAAAGTTCAATTTGCAACTAATATGAATGACCTATGAGATCATCATTTAAATAGGCAAATACGTAATTCAATTTAATTCAATTGACACGTGATTTCACGGTTATCTCATTTAAACAAGTATAAAGAACGATCAAATTAAAATAGCTGAAGAAGTGTTTTCAAATTCGCACCGACACCCTCCTTGCAAATGTTTAGGAATTCAAAACCATTAATATGCAATCATTTATAGGATATAGACAGTGTTTTCGTTGCTTTCTTGTTTACTTCTTTTGAATGATTATGGAAATGGGTTTTACTTCTAAATTGGATGTTTACAATTTTACTAAAATGTTTCATCCATCGGACAAACCATCGGAACAATTCGGTTTTGTTCCACTTTCATAACTATCATGACTATAGACTGTGGTAAATACCATGTTTCCCCCATCCCTTCCAAACCGATACAAACAAATAAAAAAGAACAAGATGATGAATAAAAAATACCTACCATTGGCATAGGTCATCCACCCACTCACTGGCGGATCCAGGGGGGGGGGGGAGCAGCTGGCTCGTGCCCCCCCCCTTTGAGAGCCACAATTTTATTTTTGCTCGTCAAATTCCTAGGGAAAATGTGCCTTTCCCTTTCGGTAAATCCTGGGTCCGCCCCTGCACCCACTCATTAATCACTAAAAGAATAACCGTTTACAATCATATCCAATAAGTGTTACATGAATTACGTCTTTATCAAACATAATGGAATAAAATAATTCTAACTGAAAAGGTCAGAAAAAGGATAGGGTAAGGTTTGAAATAAAATGTATAACGTAAAAAAATGAACACAGGAACATGTTATCTGAATTTGGACGTTTACAGTGCAAATATGTGTGCCGATAAGTGAAATTGAAAATGGTATTTTAGGCGAAATTAAACGATCAGTTCGTCGTGGTGAAATTAAATGACAACTTTTGGCCATTAATTTGAACGAATTTTCCTCTAAATCGAATTTATACAAAAATTCGAAGGAATGATATAGAACGGAATTGAATGATGAAAATGAACCATGTGTGCAGAGGGTTGACAAAATATCTCGAATTTGAACGTCCTTTCATTAATTCAAATGCAACTTTTATCAAATTGGGCGGGAAATCCTATATTGCTCAAGCATTTGAATTAGTACAGGCCTATATTCAGTTCCCTTATTCGTGTTACTAAAACCTGTTTTTTTTTTACATTGATCAGCTGATATATCTTTAATTTGATATGAATTATACCTTGTTATTGTAATTGCTATTTAACTATGTTTTATTGTACAAGGACTATAAGATGAAAAAACAGTAATTACAAGTCTGATCTTGTGAACCTGTTTAAATATGATTGAATGAATAAAGAAATGAATATAGGTATAAATAGATATTCCATCGAACAGGCAATACGAACATGAAGCGCGGGATAAATTGTTTTATATAATGACATATGGTTCCTCCCCCAAGTCTGAATTCCCCTCACCTTATTTTATTCAATGTTCCTCCTCTTATATTTTTGTCTTCTCCCCTACACTCTGCTTTCCATTCTATTACTTGTTTCCCTTTCTTTCCCCCAATTATGCGCCACGAATAGGGGGAGGGGGGGCGTCCTGTTGGCCTCCTGGGTCCGCCTATGATACCAGTACGTCAGGCCTGTATGTTTTAAGCAGTTGATGTCTATGTAATATCAATTCCCCCCCCCCCCCCCCGAAAGTTTCTCTTTGTATTTTTCTTTTCAACTTGTTATGGTAGTATAAAATACTAAACAAGTATCACGTTTGACTTTGTCTAACTTTGTGACCAAAACTTTATTACGGTTTTCTCAGAGAAATTGATAATGACGTCTCCTGGGTGCCTTCCCCCCCCCCCTTCACCCCACTCCTCCTTGGTCCTCTGGGCTTGGAGAATAAAATTATGTACGTATCATGGAGAGAGATATATATTCGAGGACATACAGCCATGCATAATTATTTGGGGGAGTGTGCAGCGAATGTGCTCTATGCAAAATCACATTTTGGCACGACTTCTCTGCGCTTGGCATGTCAACAGACAAAAACAAAATAAATGCAAACGTGTCATGGATCGAAATGGTAAAAAATATATATTAAAAAGAAAAAATATTATCAAATGCAGTCAAACCAACATTCTTTCATTATTAGTGCATGCATTGTCTAAAGTTTTGAGCTTGCGATTCGCGCTCACAACACCTCGCAAGAATGCTCTTTTGACAATAATTTGCGCGGAAAATGTTTCCAAACCGCTCGCTTGCTACGCTCGCTCCCGGAAAAAAAAAGCCTGATTACATATTTTATAAATCAGAAAACCGACTTCAAAAAGGCTTTGCTGTACTTAATTACTATAAAACGTGCAACTACTTAACGCAAATGATAATCACATGGTGAAAATTTCACTTTGAATAAAAAATACATATAAGTGCCCTTTTTTGCCCCCCCCAAAGAAAATACGTTCCACTGCCCCTGATTAGCACCCATCGCACTCGCTGGTATTTTTATTTATCGTCATTCCCCCTCTCAAAGAAAAAAACTTACTTTTGCCCTTTATTTAGCCTGCAATGGAAGTTGCAGGAAATTCAATTCAAAATGCGAGCATAATCAAACATCAATATTGTTTAGTTAGAAAACAATCCTGTTCATGATTACCAAAAGTGCTTAGAATGTCAAAATTTTATGTCAGAATATCAATAACTTTTTAAGCTCGCGCAATTGTTTAAATAGATACCCATCCTTTCCATGGTTACAAAATATGCTTAGAATTTCCAGTTTTGGGTCAGAATATCAAATAAAATTTATGCTCGCGCCTCGCGCTCGCATTAAATGATTTGTTAGATACCCATCCTGTTCATGATTACCAAATAGTGCTCATAGATTTTTCCAAATTTTAGGTCAGAATATCAAATGTTTTCAGCTCACGTTTCGCGCTCGCATCAATAATAATTCTTAAGATAATATATCATATCCATCATAACGGTTGCATAAAAGGCTTAGATTATTTGATCGGAAAAGAGATGAAATATCCCCTCCCCTATTGGCAAAAGCTGGATCCGCCCCCGGTTAAGAAATTACAGCTCCCGCACATAATTTTAGTATGGTCTACCACTCTGATGAGAAGTTGAACTAAATTGAAACCCCAAAATGCTTAAAATTATATGCTTTCTGGTCGCATTTTTTTCAAAAGGTGGTTACAAGATATTCATGGATCTTTTTTTTTCATAAACACATTAAAAAAGTGGTCTTCGATGCCTTTTTCACGTTATTATGAAATACGATAATTCAAACTGCATTTACGGCACCTATGATTCCCTGGCTGGGCGGGGTGCCATTTTACGAAAAGTTCAGAGGGGCGCCAAAATAGTCAGGCTCAATCCTGGATACGCACATGTCCGTTGGGCATCGTTTCCAACATCTATCATGTCTATACCGGCGTGATAATAGGCGCGAAGACCATGGATCGGATCGGTTTACTTCTATTTCGTCCAATGCCAAATCGTCCTATTGCCAACTCGTCTGCTATCATTTGGTCTGCCATCAGTTCGTTTACTATCCACATGGCCTGTGTACGTACATGCCATTCCGTCTAATAACCAGTTGATCCAGATGAATATATATCGTTTCAGCCTTTCTCATTATTTTACTGCATAGCGAATGACAAAACGTCCTATCCTCGTTTCTGCTAACTGCACAAGACATTATTTATAATTTTATTATTATCATGCGATGAAATTAATACTGTTTTACACGCTGCGTCGGCCTGTCACTTGACTACCTTGTAAATATTTTTCCAATGATATTCATGAATCGGTGGCGTTCAAAATAAGGCTTAGGGCTGTATGGATTCCCAAATTTGTCACGCCCCCCCCCCCCCTAAAAAAAAAAAAGGAAAGAGAGAAGGGAAACTATTATCTGAATGCCGGGTCTGAATATCATGTCAAAATCTATCATAGATTACAGGGCCTGACCTTTACTTTTTTCTTAGGGAGCCAGCCGGGCTCCTCAAGCACTTTTTTAGGGAGCCCGCATGGGTTTTAAGGAGCCCAAGTTTATCCCTTTTTTTTGCATAATACTGGTCATTACCTATTAAAATATTAAAGCACACCATCACGATACGTTTTTTGTTTAATAATCACCAGCACCAGTTGTATTTATTCAGGGTAAATCAGATTTTGACACCCCAACACACTTAGACACCGGTCACAAACACATAAGTCAATGACTTTTTTTTTTCATTTTTAATGCCCCCCCCCCCCTCAAAAAAAAAAAAAAAAAAAAAAAGGAAATAAATTAAATACATAAACAAAATTGATTTTTTTTTCATGCTGAATCATGGATGTGGGTTGGTGTGTGTTTGTGTGGGTGTGACTGTGCGGTGGACTTGGATATACATGTATATGTTAAAAAAATTAATTCATCATCTAATTTCTACTCCAAATATTGTGTTTATATCAGTACAAAAACCACACAGGCTAAGTATGTCACATGTAGGCACATGTTACATGTACATGCATGTATACCCTAACTTTTCCTGCAGTTCTTTGAAAACGCAGATCTCCACGAAAATTGCATTTTTCTATGGGGGAGTCTAAATTCGGTGAAAAAGTATTCATCAATAACTTAAATATATATCACAATGAAGAAACCATCCAACTTTATTGGTAGTTAAAAAAAAAAAACCTGAAATGTAAACTCTATCTGAAACAGAAAATCACCATCATTGAGGCCTTTACTGACCGAATTGTCCCCCAGAGCTCAGGCAGAGAGAGAGAGCTCCGACTTGCACAAGTGTCAGTGCGTGCGTGAGTAAAATCCGACGGCCTCCTAAAATCAGATGTTGCCATGTTTGATGATTTACTGTCTGATATTTACCCCCTCCCTTGAAAAAATTAAACAAAAGATTTTTCAGGAATAATTCACTACCGAGGTAAGTTATTTTGGATGTTAATAGGCGCCCTTTTGACAAGCAGAGCCGAAGTCTACATGACACAGAATCGTGATATCCCTAAGGGAAATGTGTGCATTGGAAATTACACACGGCGTAAATGATAATGGACCCCTGTACATGCAACTGTTTCTCGCACCGGTGTAGCCCGATTCTTTTTTCCATAGGTACCATGTGTGTGGAAAAACGTGGTACAGAAAAAAAGACGCAGCTAAGCAATTTGAAACTCGCTATTTTCGCTATTTTCAAGGTTTTTTATGATTTTGAAAACATAATTTAGACTTATAAAGCATGGATTAGTGTGCTGGTAAGAAATTGCTTTTTTGGTGGCTGGTACTAGAAAATCTTAGGGAGCCCACCGGGCTTTTTCAATTACTTTCTAAGGAGCCCGCAGAGGTTTTAGGGAGCCTTTTGCCACCGGGCTCCCGCTAAAATCGAGCCCTGGATTACCAAAAAAAATCAAGATTTGTGCCCTATATGCCCTTCATATTTTTTTATGTTCATTATTTACGCCACTGGTTGAAATTAAATACAACTGAAAACATTTTCCCTTTTAATATCATTGCATTATACATCATGAATAGTGAAAGCATGTTCATAACATCTTTCTGTATTTTTCGCTGTTTATGCACTTCCTAAACTTAGGTTTTGTGTATTCCTTATGTTCGCATTCTCAATGTTATTTTTCTCTTTAGTTCAATATTATTCTCTCCAATTAACTTTATTATGGTATGCCTATTCAGGAAAGTATTACTTGTTTGCTTGCCCCATGACCGCTTTACCTTTACCTTTGCAGATCGGCGTGTCTCTCAGTGAGTATTCTAAAATATCTCCTTGATCCCCCCCCTAGAGTTGTAAAACACCCATAAAGGCAAAATATTATATTTTTTATCGGTATCATATTTGCATCACATCACCATAAAGTAAATACATCAGAATAAGCGTATACCCATTGAACCTCGCCTGAAGGGGCTTGCAAAAAATAAAAAATAAAATTTCGAAAGTCATCACCACTTGGGAAGTAGGCGACTTTCCCGCCTGTCATATCAGGGAGGGGAGCTTAAGAAAATACCCTTCCTGGTATGACTATCACAACAACTCCATCAACAATACAAAACAGAAACAAACGGAAAATGAGGCAAAATTCATAAAATTACCTTAAAACTTCTTTTATTACGCAAAGGCATGACATACCATGACATACCTCCCCCCTTAAAAGAAGAAAGTTATAGCAATTTAACTTTCTTTCATTTTAAAGGAGCATGTTGAAATAGCATAACATAATAACGCTCAGAAGAACGAGGAATATGAAAACTAAAAAAAATCATTCAAGTGTATAGTCAAGACGTAGCGTCATAAACATTTACAAAAAGAGATGCAGAAAACTTCAATCAATAACAAGTTGGTTTTACCTTAGGAATTCCAATATCACTTAAAAAAAACATATGCCAATACAACAAGGTGACTTAACTCTGCAAGACTCTTGTCTTTTTATATACATACATATAAAACCTTTCTATAGCAACATGAGCTATTTAATCATAAAAAAATAAAATAAAATGCAAGAACTTTGATCCAGCTTCATGTTTACAAATGCAGAACCTGAAAAGAGAGAAAAAATAAATAAATGAAGAGAGTAAGAGTTAGAATATGTAGACTTGTTAGAACAGAATGAATTGTTCCATGTAATTGATAAAACGATTTTGTCATTAAAAGATAGTTCTTAATAAATTGTTAGAGACATTCATTTCAAAACATTGCTTGACCACCTGGATGTTGGAGTAAAAAGAAGAAAATCACCTTTTTTTTTTTTTAATTGTTATTATTGTTAGTGTTATTTGTTTTTGTTTTCTTTTAATATTTTTATGTGAATACTAGTTAACGACCGGTTTGCAGCTTTCCGGTTATGTTTTTTTGTTTTTATTTTTTTATTATTATTGTTTTGTTTGTTGTTTCTAAGGAGGTTATTCGGCAATTGACTGTTAGATTTGCCTAAACTCTAGAAAGTGCATCCGCAATAACATTGTCATTTCCCTTGATATGAGTCACGTTCAGCCCATAAGGCTGAAGAAACAGACTCCAACGGAACAATCTCTGGTTCTTGTTCCTAAACCTTTCGAGGAAGGTTAGTGGATTGTGATCCGTGAAAACGGTCACATCAGGGCAGCTACTCAAATACACATCAAAGTGTTGAACTGCCAGCACCAGACCTAGGCACTCCTTCTCTACCGTAGAGTATCTTTGCTGGTGTACATCAAGCTTCTTCGAAAAGTAGCTCACGGGTTTCATGAAACCCTCTTCATCCAACTGAAGGAGAACTGCACCAACTCCTACCTCACTTGCATCAGTGGCCAGTATGAACGGATGCTCAAAGTTAGGAGCCTGCAATACAGGCTTTGAGATAAGAACAGCTTTCAATTTCTGAAAGGCAATCTCACATGGTTTGGTCCAATCAAACTTGGTCCCCTTCTTGAGAAGATCTGTAAGAGGAATAGCAATGTCACTGAAATTCGGAACAAACTTGCGGTAAAACCCACACATGCCCAGAAACCTCATCACCTCCCTCTTTGTGGAAGGGGCAGGGAAATCCACAATAGCTTGGATCTTTGCCTCTCGTGGGGCAACGCGTCCATGCCCTACTACATGACCCAAGTAAGATACTGTTGCCTGCGCAAACTCACACTTGGACAAATTCACAACAAGTCCTGCCTTGGTCAATCTGACAAACACATCTCTCAAGCAAGTTAGATGATCTGACCAGGTATCACTAACTACTAGAATATCATCAAGATATACTACAACATTGTCCAGTCCGGCAATTACACAATTCATGAGCCGTTGAAATGTCGCTGGAGCATTCCTCATGCCAAATGGCATAACCCGACACTGGAATAACCCCTGTGGGGTCACAAATGCAGAGATTTCTTTAGCCCTCTCTGTTAATGGCACCTGCCAATAACCTTTCATCAGATCCAGCTTTGTGATATACCTTGCATTACCAATCTGATCAATGCAATCCTCAATACGAGGTAGAGGAAACGAGTCAGGTTTTGTTACAGCATTGACTTTCCTGTAGTCAATGCAAAAACGCTGACTCCCATCTGGTTTTGGAACAAGAACTACAGGTGAACTCCAGCAGCTCTGACTAGGCTCAATGACACCGCATGCAAGCATATACTCAAGTTCCTTCCGCACCTGGCTCTTCTTTCTTGGATTCAAACGGTAGGGATGTTGTTTAATAGGCAGATGATCGCCTACATCAACATCATGAATAGCCTCTCCGGTATATCCCAACTTATCTCCACATACTTCAGGGTAATCAAGAAGTATTTGCACTACATCCTGCTGTTCAAAATCTGATAGATGACCCAATATCTTTGAGGGATCAGCCATCACCTGTGAGTTATTCACCTTTCCAGACATCCCTTCACCAATCTCCGCTTCCACCGGGATTTCAAGTTCTGCAGGAATATGTTCTGCTGCCTTTTCACAAACAACAGCAACTGTCGCCACCTCGTCACGATCATAATACTTCTTCAGCATATTAATATGGCAAACCCTCTTTGTTTTTCTCCTGTCTGGAGTACTCACAAGATAGGTTTCTTTACCCAAGTTCTTCTCTACCACATATGGACCACTGAACTTTGCTCTAAGAGGTTCACCCTGGATGGGCAGTAACACAAGGACTTTGCTACCAGGCTCGAATGAGCGAGGTTCTGCCTTCTTATCTGCCCGGGCCTTCATTGCACCTTGAGACAACCTCAAATGTTCCCCCGCGAGTTCACACGCCCTCAAGAGTCGTTCACGAAATTGTGATACATAATCAAGCACATTCCCACTCTCCACCCCAAAATCTGACAACATATGCTCCTTCACTACCTTGAGAGGACCTCTTGGCTCATGGCCAAACACAAGCTCAAATGGGGTGAATCCCGTAGATTCATTTGGAGTATCACGAGAGGCAAATAGGAGGAAAGGAATGCCCTTTTCCCAGTCTCCAGAGTTCTCAGAGCAGTAAGACTTGATCATTGTCTTTAAGGTCTGATGGTATCTCTCAAGGGCACCCTGCGACTGTGGGTGGTAAGGTGATGAGTTTACCTGCTTGATTCCTAATTGATGCATCACCTCCTGGAATACACTAGACGTGAAATTAGACGTGAAATGCAAAATATTCTTATTCCTACAATAGTGCAATCCGTCACGAACACCATGCACAATTGGCTTTTCAAACTAACTGATAGCCAAAATAGTTGAACCGTATTCCAACACTTTCTACGATCAATACGATCGCCGTGACTGATTTGATACTTTCTGATACGACTTATTATTCCGCGATTGTATGCCCCTTGGAAGCGGGGGTGCTGGGGATGCGGTGTGTATTATTTTCCACAGGCATGCAGCACCCCCTGGAATTATGGTAGGTGTCAAATTGGAGAAATGTATGGAATATGACCAACATTTCGTGTCAGAACCTTCCTTATGTTTTTATTTTGCTTTGTTAAATTTTCTTCAGCACGTAACCCCAGCAAAAATAAATCGTGAGTGTGGACTGAGCACATTTCTTTTCTCAATCATCAAAAATGATTATCATATTATTTTCCCAATGAGTTGTAAAATGTCGACACGCCGGAATCTCTTTGGTCCCAATCCCAATATGAAAAATACACTTCCTCTGCTATAAAATAGTTATCATTCCCTTTTCCCTTTATATATAACAGAGAAATTGGGGAAATGGGAGTTCCACTTCCCGGTTCCACTTTCATTGCTAAATAAGTCTATGTTATGCCAATCAAGATGCGAGTGATGTTTTTGTCCTGATCGTGTCGCTACGCACCACAGTCATTCAGATTTTTTCAACAGTTGAACTGCTCGTGCACACACTGTATGCTTAGGCCTATCTGCCTCTCATTTGTTGCAATAAAAGTTCATCTTTCCACCTGTATTTTTTTGTTTATTGTTTATTTAATAAGGGGTAGCTAATTCAACAAAAGCTCCCATAGGTCACCCCTATCTATTGCTTTGTCATTGGTATCCATGTCTATCCATTCTTGGGCCATCGGGTGATCCATTCATATATGCCTATTCATCCATCTATTCATTCTTTCAGTCATCCATCCATCCACCGATGGATTGATTATAGGCTACCTCACCCTCCCCACACTGGAGAAATGCTCTGCGACCAATTCTCTGGAAATCCAATTGATACATGTTTCAAAGCCGACGTAAATTACTAGTACATGTGCAATCCCCTCGAACGTTGCTTCTCCAAGTTTGCTTAGTCTTCTTTCACGTACTTCGTTGCCCTGTTTCCCACTGCGTGACTTGTAAAGTTCTGTTGTAAAACATGCTGGTCGCCCCCTTGGTCGGCTCTGCACTGAAATTCACCCCCTTGCATACGTAGAGCGGTTCTACCGTAGATCATAGCGCCGTGCAATATTGAATATACTCGACTTCTCCTTATTCCATACCTAGGTATGGCTGCAAGAATAAGAGTTTTCCGAGAAATCTTGCCCATTACGTCTGCCCCCCCCCCCCGGTTTTATTATTATTATTTTTTTCTCATGACGCCTGTAAAGATTGACCAAATAACTTTTTATTCGAAATTTGCAACTTGATGCATTGGTCGCATACATACACTACCAAGGTCTACATGATGTAGACTACGCTACGTACATACTTTGCATCAACAGGTTTCTCCGCTCACCTTTTGACCTCGCAAGTTCAGTCTAAACAAACGAATAATAATCAAGTTGCGTTGCATTGCACCTACTTTCATGTCAATAATGTGTGTCCTCATGGTCCTATCAACTTGATTTATCTTCCTTTTATGTTTTATTATTCTGTTTCCCGCCCTGAAATTAGTTTTTCTCTTCGCCCTTCCCTTTCTTCATACTCGGCCCTAGACAGAATGGGGGTGGTCGTCTATTTAGAGTTTTAAACCATTTTTGTTTTAACTTTTTATCAAACTTCTCCTCTGTAATTGGTGTGTGGAGCCAAATAATCTGAAACTGACTGAAACGCTATACAATTTATGATATCATGATTTTAGGAAAGATCCAGGGTTGTTGATTTTTTTTATTTAAAAAAAAAAATAAAAAAAATCAGATTTTTTTTATTTAAATCTGATTTTTATGATTTAAATCAGATTTTTTTGATTTTTTTCCAACGAAAAATAATGGTCACACTTAACAAGTTTTAAACTATATTTAAACTGTTTTACACCAATAATAGTGGTCAAGTAGTCTTTTGAACATTGTGTATTGTACTATTTGACACAATAATCCACTTATATACAGGTAATTTTTTTTTTTTTTTATACTTTTTTGGAGTGCTTCTCTAAATGATAACACTTTAAAGCATTTTTTGCTCTGTTTCATTTCTATATTCCCATAGACATGTTAGCATACACGTGAGAACATGCAACTCAGATTTTTAAAACTGAACACAATGTTAACCAATGCCTTTAAGCCATTGTAAAGCTTTATCATATTAAGACTTGTTTCCACAGAAATAGGGTTTGCAACTCTAGACAGTCAGACGGCAGGTCCCAAGAAAGTGGTTTCTTTCATCCAAGTGATATTCATGACTTGAGATGTTTTGCATATTTAATGAGCTTGATGCGGACCAAAACACCTCTTTTCATTCTGTCATTGCTGCTCTAATTATGCATCGAATTTCATGAATTTAATATCATTGTAAAGAAGAAGAATCATTGTTTCAGGTCATGTGTTTGAATTTATTCAAAGATTTTGTAATATAGGTTAAAATTTTGATATAAAATATGCTACAAAATAATCATTTTCACCTGACAAAAGCTGCTATTTTCACACTTTATTTTTGTTTGAGCCCAAATAATTTTTAGATCATGATAAAGCTGAATATGTATGCTTTAAAATGATATAGGTTTCAAAATAAGAATTGGTTTAATCGGGTCAAGATCACACTTTTCCTTTGCCAAGTATATAAAGCAGCTTGAAAATAAGAATACTGTACTCTGATTGGTCAAATAGACCACACACTGGCAAATTCCAACAGTTCCAGTGCGTGGGTTCATGGGAAGGACACACTTCCCATGTGGTAATCTCCTCAAATACCCCGCGCCTGTTGTTCTGTGAACCTTATCCAGCCAATCAGAACTCTGGATTTCATGCAAGTACAAAATTTCAGAAATCTCGTCTTGTACCTTGGTGGGAAAAGTGTGATCTTGACCCGATTAAAAGGTGCCGCATATCAAGAGTGGCATTGTGAGAAAGTACAGAAGTTCAGCTTTATGGTGATATAGATATCATTGAGGCTCAAAATAAAAAGTTTTGCACAATTTGCAAAAGAAAACAGAGGAAGAAAATTCAGTTTTGAGGCACATTTTCAGGCCAGAAATTTACTTATTTAACAAAATATTGTATACAAAATAAATGACCAATATGAAAGAGTAACATTTACTCTATCTGATGACGCAATAATATTTCATTTAACTTGAGGTTAAAACAGGTAAATTCTTAGAGAAGAAAATCTCACGAATCACGAGATTTTGCAAGGAGGAATATTCAGCCACGAGATGATTTGGATGAATCTGGCCTTTTTGCTCATTAGCATAGGGACCTGCGGTCTGACTGTAGAGCTACATCTGGTATACAAAGCATTCGCAAGTCACAACTGTACGTTAACATCTAATTTGAATGTAATATTTAACCAGATTTGCAATAAGCACTTCCTGATATGCTTGTAACAAAATACACATTTTATGTTTTCATTACAGTGTAACAGGCCTGCAGTGTAACCTCAGTTCCAAATAAAACTTCAATAAATTTCGTTGCAAGATGCAGGATAAGCACCACTGTCCACCACATCATTGATGTGCTGTTTTTTTCAAACTATTACATGAACAAGCAAGCACAGCAGTTGTATTGCTGCATACAGTATTGCTGCATACAGTAACACTTGCCCAGCAACTTTCCCATTTTTAAATTCTTACTTATTAAGTATACATGTGTACTTTGAAATTGTGTAATTGAATGTATGGGTATTGATAAGAAAATACACAAGCATGCAAATATACATGTAATTCTTATCAAATGTACACATATGCCTTCAACTTAAGTAATTGAAAGAATGGGTATTACATGTAATAGTAACAAGAAGGAGGTACATACAAGTAGTTCAGCTGTTTCGTAAAAGTATCCAAGTTGTGGACTTTGAGCACCTTTGTAGATTTTATATATTATGTTATTGAAGATTTAACAGTTTGGTGTACATACAGAGAGTTATTTATCATTACTTCGTTAGAAACTTGTTGTTTTCATCAGTTTTGCTTGTTTTACAATTTGAAAATAAAACAGTGGTGTTAAATCAGACTCCATGAGGGTGTATCATTCTTTTTAAGTATCTCTAAAGCATGTGGAACCGAAATGAAAATGATTACATTGAAAGTATCTGTTAAGAAGAAGAGAAAATAGAGAAAACTAATTTTTTTCATAAAAGTTGATTTAAATCAGTGATTTTTTTGAATAAAATCAAGTGATTTAAATCGCGATTTAAATCATGATTTAAATCGACATGATTTAAATCAAACAACCCTGGAAAGATCAACGATTTAAAAATATATAAATAATTAGGGTATGTTGTGTTCACATTCTCTCTTTTATCGTTCTCCCAATTCTCCTTCACCAATCCACTTCTTTCTTTCTTCTCTCCCCTCCCTCCCTCTTCCCTTTGGGGAGGGCCATGGAGTCAGTATAGTAAGCTATCGCCTAGCTCTGAGACCGAGTTCCCGTACCTTGTATGCCAAGCTATGTGGAGGGAACTGAAAGGGTGCATAAAGAGCTACGATCCGACATTAAAAAAAATTTAAAAAATCAAACTCGGCCCTTGCCCTCCGGGATTCCTCGTATCTCTTTTAGTCTTGGAGTACATTCAGATTCATGACATACAATTCCTACAGTAAGCCGTATTGCGTAGTCATTCACGTCCGCTTATCAACATGTCTGAAGTTTCATGTAGGGCATGTTCGTATGCCTTTGGTATACATACAGTGTGTATGTGCTGCAGGACGATTTTTATTGATTGGACAAACCGAAGGGGCAAACCCTATCGGACCGTACCCCCTCCCGCACACACGACCAATACACACACACACCCTCCACTGATTCACTTACCCCCAGTGATTCACCTAACACAGTGATTCACTTTACCCATTGATTCACTTTCCCCGGCTATTCAGGGGTGTGTATACATATGTTTTCGGGATGTAGTGCGTTGTGTGTTGGGTAGTCTTATCGTACAAAATAACATCAGTCCAGGAGGTGGACTTCAGTATCAGCAGCCAATGGCCGCCTAACCATCGGCGCATTGTGCATGCAGCGTCCGGTGCATGACTTTCACCCTGCTCTCGCTATGCGTTTAGCATTCGTCGATAATGCGCATGCGCCATGACGTATTTATGAATATCCACGATGTCATAATGAATATGCATGAATCAAACGGCGTTCTTATATCAATTTATTTTCTAACTCGAGAGGGCGGAAACAAACTGAATCGGTTAACCGAGTTCCTATAATATATATTTCACCCCTCAATATCACCAAAACAGAAGAGTTATACCAATTTCTGTTGAGTGCTAGAGTAGAGCATTGATATAGATATTTAATGAAAAAAATATCTTTACAATTGATTCACTGCCCTTGTCTGAGATGAACCAATCATACACTATACCTTTAATCATTGCAGAGAATCCTTGAATTTGTGGTGACAATGAAGAATTACTGGTAAATACCTGTATTTGAAACAATGAAACTGCTGTATGTTTGAAAATATTTTTTATGTTTGTTTTCAGCCCAAATTTTTGACAAAGGAGGAGAGAGCAAAGTTAGCTGTGGAGAGAAGACAAACTGAAGTAGAAGCTCAAAGGAAAGCTTTGGAAGAGACTCGTAATAAACAGATGGAATTTGAGAAAATGGCACAGCAGGCCTCAGGTATGAAGAAGTCTCTTCTCAACAAAACAACTGGGGGATGGTAATAGGGTTTTGAGTGGGGTTTCAATCAGCCCTACCCCCCCCAAAAAAAAAAATGTGATGGTAGTGGGGTTTCAATTAGCCCTACCCCCCCCCCAAACATGGGATCGTAGTGGGGTTTCAATCAGCCCTACCCCCCCCCAAACATGGGATGGTAGTGGGGTTTCAATCAGCCCTACCCCCCCCCCCAAACATGGGATGGTAGTGGGGTTTCAATCAGCCCTACCCCCCCCCCCAAACATGGGATGGTAATGGGGTTTTTAGTGGGGTTTCAATTAGCCCTACCCCCCCCCAAACATGGGATGGTAGTGGGGTTTCAATCAGCCCTACCCCCCCCCCCCAACATGGGATGGTAGTGGGGTTTCAATCAGCCCTACCCCCCCCTAAACATGGGATGGTAATGGGGTTTTTAGTGGGGTTTCAATCAGCCCTACCCCCCCCCCCCAAACATGGGATGGTAATGGGGTTTTTAGTGGGGTTTCAATCAGCCCTACCCCCCCCCCAAACATGGGATGGTAGTGGGGTTTTTAGTGGGGTTTCAATCAGCCCTACCCCCCCCCCCAAACATGGGATGGTAATGGGGTTTTTAGTGGGGTTTCAATCAGCCCTACCCCCCCCCCCCCAAACATGGGATGGTAGTGGGGTTTCAATCAGCCCTACCCCCCCCCCCCAACATGTGATGGTAGTGGGGTTTCAATCAGCCCTACCCCCCCCCCAACATGGGATGGTAGTGGGGTTTCAATCAGCCCTACCCCCCCCCCCCCCGAACATGGGATGGTAGTGGGGTTTCAATCAGCCCTACCCCCCCCCTTAAACATGGGATGGTAATGGGGTTTCAATCAGCCCTACCCCCCCCCCCCGAAACATGTGATGGTAGTGGGGTTTCAATCAGCCCTACCCCCTGTTACACCCACAAATGTAATAATCGCCCACAAATGTAATAACGCCCACAAATGTAATAACACTTTACCCACAAATGTAATAACGCCCACAAATGTAATAACACTTTACCCACAAATGTAATCATTTTGATCGCCCACAAATGTAAGAATGACTTTACCCACAAATGTAATAAATTTGAAGGGATTTTTGGTGAATCTATTCTAAACTGAAATCCTATAGGAATACGTTCATATAGCACAAAAGTGCAGTCTTTTTTTCCAGACCCGGTTAATAAAGAAAGTATAATATAATCCAAAGTCTTTTTTTTTCCAGACCCGGTTTTTTCAAAAGTTATAATATAAGTTCAAAGTCTTTTTTCAAGACCTGGTTGTTTAAAAAATTATAATATAAGTTCAAAGTTTTTTTTTCCAGACCCGGTTGTTTCAAAACTTATAATATAAGTTCAAAGTCTTTTTTCCTGACCCGGTTGTTTAAAAAATTATAACATAAGTCCAAAGTCTTTTTTCCAGACCCGGTTATTTAAAAATTTATAATATAAGTCCAAACTAAGATATGATAATGATATTCCAGTGGAATAAAAATGAGAATCGAGCTTAGTCTTTTCCAGATCCAGTTAATTAAAACTGGTGGAATTAGTGTTTTTGTTGTTGTTTTCACTTATACGGCGCATATTGTGAATATATGCGCTCAGAGTAAATTGAGAATCAAGCATAGTCTTTTCTCCAGACCCGGTAACTAAAAACTAAAACCCTTTAGTAATGTGTTCGTATAGCACAAATGTGCAGTCTTTTTTCCAGACCCGGTTAAGTCAAAAATTATTATAAGTCCAATGTCTTTTTTCAAGACCCGGTTGTTTAAAAGATTATACTGTAAGTTCAAAGTCTTTTTTACAGACCCCTTTGTTTCAAAAATTATAATATAATTTCAAAGTCTTTTTTCCAGATCCGGTTGCTTCAAAAATTATAATATAAGTCCAAACTAAAACAACAAAACAAAGACCTATGGTGTAGTTTTTGCTCCAGACTCAATTATTTCAAAATCGGAAATTATAAGAAACAATAAAAACAAACAAACTATATCAACAAAGACCGCACAATATCATTGATGTAGAATAACGTTGTTGTTGTTGTTATTGTTATCTTGGGTTTTAAGGTGCGTATCATTCAGATATGAACATTTACGCCTATGATTAATTTGTCGTTTTTGTGGTATGCGTTATCACAGGGTTTTAATAGTTTAGAAGATGCTGGGGTTAAGTTTTAAGATTAAAGTTTCGCTTAATTTGTATTTTTCAGAGAACTGGGTGTGGGGTAAAGACAACACTCTAAACCCAAGCATTTTAACTGGGCTTAATTTTGAAATTTGGTCTTATTTATTTTTTTTCTTCAATATTTCTTTATATTTCAAATAACCGGGTCAAGATAAAAGACTAAGCATAATACTCGTGTTATTCCACAGGAATAAGAATATGACAAAGTCTTGTGTTTTTAAGACTGTTTGAATTATTTTTTAAATGACTTGGTCTGGAATAAAGACAACGCTCTAAACATGTGCTTTTCTACATGGTCTTAATTTGGAGGATTGTTGGTTCTTAGATTCGTTGTTGGGGTTGGGTTTTATTGCTTTTTTATTCTTGAAATAACTGTGTCTGGAGGAAAGTCTACAATCGATCTTTATGCTATTCTACAGTAATTAGATTATTGGGTATTCGTTTTAGAATATTTGTAAAAACTATCTTTTTTTTCAAATAATAACCAAGTCTGGAGAAAGGATGTTTGCTTACCCATGCATTATTACAATGTTTTGTAGGGGTCTTAGTATTATTCCAAAAAAAGCTGGGTGCGGGGTAAATACATATTTTTACACCCAGTTTACACCCAGTAAGGGTGTAACTTTTGAAGATTGGTCTTAGATTTGAACTGTTGAAGTTTTTTTGATTCATTTTTTGTCTCACCTGCATAGCAGAGTGAGACTATAGGCGCCGCTTTTCCGACGGCGGCGGCGACGGCGGCGGCGTCGTCAACACCAAATCTTAACCTGAGGTTAAGTTTTTGAAATGACAGCATAACTTAGAAAGTATATGGACCTAGTTCATGAAACTTGGCCATAAGGTTAATCAAGTATTACTGAACATCCTGCCTGAGTTTCATGTCACATGACCAAGGTCAAAGGTCATTTAGGGTCAATGAACTTAGACCATGTTGGGGGAATCAACATCAAAATCTTAACCTAAGGTTAAGTTTTTGAAATGTCATCATAACTTAGAAAATATATGGACCTAGTTCATGAAACTTATACATAAGGTTAATCAAGTATCACTGAACATCCTGCATGAGTTTCACATCACATGACCAAGGTCAAAGGTCATTTAGGGTCAATGAACTTTGGCCGAATTGGGGGTATCTGTTGAATTACCATCATAACTTTGAAAGTTTATGGATCTGATTCATGAGACTTGGACATAATAGTAATCAAGTATTACTGAACATCCTGTGCAAGTTTCAGGTCATATGATCAAGGTCAAAGGTCATTTAGGGTCAATGAACTTTGGCCAAATTGGGGTATTTGTTGAATTACAGCCATAAATTTGAAAGTGTGTTGGTCTAGTTCATAAAACTTGGACATAATAGTAATCAAGTATCACTGGACATCCTGTGCGAGTTTCAGGTCACATGATCAAGGTCAAAGGTCATGTAAGGTCAAAGAACTTTGGCCACGTTGGGGGTATTTGTTGAATTGCCATCATATCTCTATAAGTGTATTGGTCTAGTTCATAAAACGTGGAAATAAGAGTAACCAAGTATCACTGAACATCTTGTGCGAGTTATAGTAGTTTTCAAAATCAGCACTGCTGCTATATTGAATCGCGTGATGCAGGTGAGACGGCCAGAGGCATTCCACTTGTTTTAAATAACCGGGTCTGGAGAAAAGAGTACGTTTTAAAACTCGTGTTATTCCAGAAGAATAAGAATATGATACAGTCTTACGTTAGAAGATTTTTTTGGGTAAATTTTTTAATGATTATGTCTTGAATAAAGACGATGCTCTAAACCTCTTTTTAAAACAGGTTCTTAGGTTGAACTGAAGGATTGTTTGGTCTTAGATTGGGAGTTTTCTTATTATTACTGTTAGCGTTATGGGTCTGGCTGAAAGACTATGCTATATGTCCATGTTATCCAGCATTAATAAGATTATGGGGTCTTTATACTGTTTTTGTTGTTGTTGTATTGTTATTTATAATTTTCGAATAACAGGGTTTGGAGAAAAGACTATGCTCGATTTTCATTTTTATTCCACTGTAATATCATTTTGATATCTTAGTTTGGACTTATATTATAATTTTTGAATTAACCGGGTCTGGAAAAAAGACTTTGCATTTGTGTGCTACTGTAGAAGCTGTTATTTTCGCGTACAGAATTTTTCGCGAATCGCGGGGGTCCCGACATTTTCGCGGGTTGTTAAATTCGCGATCGGAAGATGTAGAAAACATTTCCACAGCATTTAAAAGAAGCAAAACTAGTGCTAATCACGTGCAAATCTCTACTCCTCAAAGTCCCATGCTGATGTGTCTTTTCTACATAAATATGTCCCTGTAAAAACAGTTACAAACTGTGGAAAAAGGTGGTTTAAATTTCATTTTTTTACCTTTAGATCTGAAAATTTATCATGCCACAGTTTGATCTGTAATTTATAGGGTTAAGCAATCTTTAGAATTTGTGTTTTGTTCTATTAATTTTTCAAAAAGTTTCTTCAACTGTAAAAGCTCTGGTCATGTGACTTATGAATATTAATGAGTATGCAAATAGCTGCCAATACGTGTGTAATAGAGTCAATCAGATGACAATAATATCAAATTATTTCATGGAAAATACATTTTAAGATTACAATGAGTGTATAGATATTGATAAAATAATGTTAGAAAATACTTTAGGCTCTGATTTTGTTTGAGAAATTAAAAAAAGTGAAATTCTTTTTGAATCACTAACTGTACTTTCTAAGCCTTATTTTTTGTACATATAGAGGTGCATATCTCCATTTTCCCACTACACAGTATGTTTTCAATAGCAAAGCTTTGCTGTTGGGGACATTGGCACTGACTAACAAGTGTGTCAATATTTTCGCGTGTTGTTAAATTCGCGGCCGATCGGCAATTCGCGAAATCCGCGAAAATAAAACCCCCGCGAAAATTACAGCTTGTACAGTATATGAACGCATTACTATAGGGTTTTAGTTTTTAGTTTTAAGTAACCGGGTCTGGAGAAAAGGCTACGCTTGATTCTCAATTTACTCTTAGCGCATATATTCACAATACGCGCCGTATAAGTTAAAACAACAACAAACACATTAATTCCACCAGTTTTAATTAACTGGGTCTGGAGAAAAGACTAAGCTCGATTCTCATTTTTATTCCACTGGAATATCATTATCGTATCTTAGTTTGGACTTATATTATAATTTTTGAAATAACCGGGTCTGGAAAAAAAACTGGACTGATGTTATAATTTTTTTTAACAACCGGGTCTGGAAAAAAGACTTTGGACTTACATTCTAATTTTGGAATTAATCGGGTCTGCAAAAAAGACTTTGCACTTTTGCGCTATATGAACGCATTACTATAGGATTTTAGTTAAGAAGGGATTCGCCAAAAATCCCTTCAAATTTATTACATTTGTGGGTAAAGTCATTATTACATTTGTGGGCGATCAAAAATTATTACATTTGTGGGTAAAGTGCATTATTACATTTGTGGGTGAAATTATTACATTTGTGGGTAAAGTGTTATTACATTTGTGGGCGTTATTACATTTGTGGGTAAAGTGTTATTACATTTGTGGGTGTTATTACATTTGTGGGTGCAACACCCCCCCCCCCCAAACATGGGATGGTAGTGGGGTTTCAATCAGCCCTACCCCCCCCCCCAAACATGGGATGGTAATGGGGTTTTGAGTGGGGTTTCAATCAGCCATACCCCCAAAACATTTTGCCAAACATGTATGTTCTGACTGTACTGCTCGCTGACTTTTTTTCAAAAAAATGTGCGACACCCAAGTATGCTGATCCAAAACTATGCAACATTCTGTAAGTGAATGTCACACCCAAAACTTGAGAAAGAAAGAAGTGCCTTCCATATAGTCGGGTAGATATGATCAAAATTATTGCATGACTGTTAAGTTGGGTATGACTGCGATTTTTTTGCTGGAAGTTGTAGTTTGGTGTGTCTACTTCAAGAATCAGGTGGCACCCTTGGGCATTTTTTTTTTATTGATGTCATAGGCCACGCCCACTTTTTCACATACCTCTTAAAAATGAATTTCATATTTTAAGGAATAAACATGTCATGTTTGGTATCAAATTAAAGCTAATGAAAATTTAAATGTAAATTTATGGATCACTGGACATTAAATTTACGCTGAGGTCAGTTAAAGGTCATTCAAGGTCATAAAAGGTCAAATTGCCTTGCAAATGTAAGTAACACATATAATGTGGAACATATCGGCCCGTATTCTGATAGCGTGGTTTAACTTAACCCTAGTCTAAGTGTGGTAATGAACTGCCAGATTTAAACCTAGGTTTAAGTTTCGTATTCCGATAGCAAGGTTTAAGTTAACCCTGGTCTAAGTGTGGTAATAAATCCTCAAAAAGTTAAACTCGCGCAGGGGGTAGTTTAAGCCTGGTTTAAATCCAACAAATCATGGCCAACAAATTTTTAGAATTAATACCTATATTGCATTTCGAGCTACTTCCTCAGTTTTTAACTGATTTTCATTAAATTTGGAACACAAATTGGTCTTAAGGTAAGGAGGTGTAAGAATTTTTTTTTTGCTTTTTCAGAAACTGTGTTGCCATGGTAACAGTATATTATGGCCAAAATTTTGCCGTTTAAAATATTCCATCAGTTTTCTACCAATTCTCATGAAAGTTGGCTCACACATTGGATTTGAGGAAAAGATGTGCAAGACACATTTTTGCATGTGTCGGAAATTGTGTTGCCATGGTAACAGTATATTATGGCAAAAATTATGTATAAATCTTGCTATTCCAACTACTTCCTCAGTTTTTAACCAATTCTCATGAAATGTGGTACAAACATTAGTCTTGATGTGAAGATGTGCAAAACATATGTTATGCCTATATAAAAAATGCATTGCCATGGTAACAACATACTAAATAATGAAAATTAGGTGAAAAATTTGTGGTTTTAACAAGTTTATAATTTTTCAACCATTTCTCATGATATTTGCCACAGACATTAGTCTTGAGTTAAAGATGTCTAAGAGATATTTTTGCCTGTATCAGAAATCGTGTTGCCAAGGTAAGAACATGAAATTAGGTGAAAATCTTGTGATTTGAACCCCTTTATTAGTTTTCATCCAATTCTTATAAAAGTTGGCACATACATTGATTTTGAGGTATAGATCTGCAAGACATATTGGAAAATGTGTTGCCATGGTAACAGCATATCAAATCAATAAATGTGTAAACAGCATGATGTGGATTGAAGTACTTCTTCATTTTATGACATTGGCCTACATGTATATGCTCATGAAATGTATGTTTTGAGCAAAATTAATCTGCAAGACACATTTTCTCATTCATCAAAATATGTGTTTGTATGGTAACTACATACGCCAAAATAAGATTAAGACAATGGTCAATGCTAACTTTTGTTAGGCTACATAGAGAACTACATGTAGCTGTGGGCTTAGTTCTAGTTTTTTTTTGGGGGGGGGGGGCTATACCTCTACTCTAGATCTCAAACTACAGCCCCTAGCTTTAGATCTAAGCCTCGATCAAGATCCTTTAGTCCTAGAAATTATCCAATGCTAGATCCCTAGCCTACTTCCTTTTTCAGGCCTAACGTTAGATGAGTAGAAGTAGACTAGATCTAGCCTACATTTACTATTTTTAGATCTAGAATCTACATTGAGATAGAGTCTAAAAGTCTCTAGATCTAGACCTATTACTATGTACACCTAGATTGTTATAGTTCTAGATAGGGTCTAACTTTTAGTCTAAGTCATTTAGTCTAGATCTAGATCTAGGCCTAGGTCAGAGATTTCTAGATCAAACAGTAGACTAGATCAGCCTGTTCTAACGTTAGGGCTACCGGCTAGGCTAGAAATAGAATCTAGAATGAATAGAAGAAAGCACAGGCTGGGCCGCCTAGATCTAAATTCTCAATATCTAGGCCCTAGTCTAGACTGAGCTGTTGGTCTAGGTTTAGGCCTGTTTTCTAGTCCTGGAAACCTAGATCTAAACAAGTCCCCAAAATGTATAAAACAAAAACTCCAAACAAACAGATGGACCTAAAAGTAACAGGAGTAGATCTAGATCTACATAGATGTCTAGAGTCTCTAGGACTAGATTTAACTTTAGGCATAGTTGACAAGCAATGCATAGCGATAGATCTAGCACTGTAGACAGGAATAACCGTCGTTTCTGGGGATTTATTTAAAAGTTTCTGACATTTGCTGTCATATCACAGTGGTAAGACTTGGTCAACGTAACGTTAGACTGTCGAGTGTCGTACTCGTACTTAGAGGAACAACCAAAATACAGTCGGAGACTGAAGCTTTTGGTCTAAGTCAGATCTATTCTAGACCTACATGTAGATCTAGGTAGATCTATCCTTGTCCTAAGGCTAAGCCAGGCTAAGTCCTGAATGTTCTCGGCCTAGACCAATACTAGTAATATAGGTCTAACGTTAGATCTAGGCCTATGTAGCTTCAGTCTCGGTTGCTCCATTACGGCACTAGACTAACAAAGTTACGTTTTGCTTCAGCCTTCAGAAAAGTAAAAAAGTCAAAACAATGTTCAATTCTCCTCCAAACAGACGGATGTTAGTTGTAGATCTTTGGCCTAGGCTAGATTTAGGCCTAATGTTAGACCCAAGACTTGTTTCAAAAGTTACTTAAGTTTTCCCTTAGGTCTACTTCAACTAAAGTTAGAATAAAGATGTCGAGAGGAATCTATTCATTTTAGATTTTGACAAACAATACATGAAAAGTAATAAATGGGACTGATACACAAAAAACTGCAAGTCACTCGGTTTGGGATTGAAATGTTTCGGTAATTAACAAAAATATAGAAAATCTGAATAAAAATTCTTACCATATATGGGTGATGAATGCTCTTCTTTTACTACAATAGTTGTAAATAGTTTCCATAAAATCCAAATTTTTAAGAAAAAACAACTTTAGTAATATTTTTTCAACTTTGTTGCAGTCACCCCTGCAGCAGTAATTTACCCAAAAGTTGCTAGTCTTGGTCAAAAGAGGCTGATTATTTCCAAAAAGAATTTTAAACCCGGGTTTAACCCAGGTTTAGTTAAACCTGGCTATCAGAATACCAAAATAATTAAACTACACTTAGACCAGAGGTGAGGTTTAGAGGAGGTAGTTAAACCAGGGTTAACTTTAGACTAGGGTTAAATTAAACCTGCTATCAGAATACAGGCCATCATGTTTTAAATACAAAATGACACACGCCGTATAAGCTAAAACAACAACAACAACAACAAACAAGTTGGATATTATGTGAATCTATTGGCAAAGGTTAAGCTGAGGGTGTGCATATTAAGAATCCGACCGGGTCTACTTTGGCATCTTGAGGAATTTTATTTTTGTGACGTCATAAACCACATCAACTTTCTTACATTCCTCTTAAATATTTAGCGGAACAAACTTATCATGTTTGATATCGAATTAAATCAGATTAAAAATAAAATCCACATATATATGAATCATTAGGCATTTACAACTTTTCCAGGACAATTAAAGGTCATTTTAAGGTTATAAAAGGACCACAAATGTAATTACATGTAATGCAACATATCATCGGGAATATCTCAAGTTTGGTTGAGGGTGTGTATATTAAGAAAGTGACGGGTTCTACCGTACCTCACCCTTTGGCAATTTCTATTTTCTGACGTCAGAAACCACGCTCACTTTTCACATTATACAGTGCGTATAAAAAAAATGGGACAGTTTTGAAAAGTCTATCAAAATTTTGTTTCAAATCATGATATATATATTTTTATGTTAATATATGCTCTGAGGTCTTATCTTTCAAATGCCATTTAAAAAATTAGTCATGCTTGAGCGAACATGGAACTTTTTGTCAAGGGTTCTAAAAAAGGCTTGCGCCAAATGGCAGAAAATAAGATAATGTTGATCATCAGACTTCTTGCTAGTTTTTGTTCAACTTGATCACATTTGCTTAATTTTGTACCAATTATCTACATACTTGGTAAATATGATTCTTGGGTGATACCACATATTGGCCCATGAGGATGATTAGGTCAATGGTCATCTAGGGGTCAAAAGGTCAAATGATATGTGGTCATGTTTTTTTTATAAAGTTTTTGTTCAACTTGCTCTCATTTCTTTATTTTTGCACCAATAGTATTCATATTTGGTACATATGATACTTACATGTAGGTAATATTGCATGTGCATCCATGAGGATGATGGGGTCAAAGGTCATCTAGGGGTCAAAAGATTATATTGCACATTTATTGATCGTGATATCAGGCAAGAGTCACGGTTGTTTTGTTTGAATGTGTTATCTTTAATTTGCATTTGATATTCTTTCATAAGTAAGAAAAAATTGTCAACTCTAGCAAGGAGATTTCGACAATAAATGGGGGAAGCTTGTAATTTATTAATATCCTTTTATTATGTGCAACAACAGTTATGGTGCATTTGAATGACATGAAACTTACTGTCAAGGGGACATTGATTCCTTGAACAAGTTAAATTGTGTGCTTGACAGGACAATATTAATTCTAACGGAAGGAGTAATGTCTTTCAAAGGCATCATGTATACACTTTGTAGTACACAATAGGATTTGATTAAATTACAAGCTGTCCCATTGATAATGCGAGTCCCCTTTCTTGGGTTGACATTTTTTAGTTTTTACTTACGAAGAAATATTCAATGCGAAAATTAACGTATTAAAAAAACCATTCAAGTGAATGAATAGCTTTGTAAATGGATTTTGACAGCATAATACGAAAATTATGGCAAAGATACTGAAAAGATCAATATTACTGATGGAGCCACACTACTAAAAAAAGACTTACAAATAAATAAAAATAAATCCCTGAACATCCTGTGTGAGTTTCAGGTCACATGACCAAGGTCAATGGTCATTTAAGGTCAATGAACTTTGGCCAAGTTGGGGGGATTTGTTGAATTACCATCATAACTTTGAAAGTTATGGATCTGATTCATGAAACTTGGACATAAGAGTAATCAAGTATCATTGAACATCCTGTGCGAGTTTCAGGTCGCAAGACCGAGGTCAGTGAACTTCGGCCATGTTGGAGGTAATTATTAAATTGCTGTCATAACTTTCAAAGTTTATAGATATAGTTTATGAATTGTGGACATAGGGGTAATCAAGTATCACTGACAAGTCTTAGGTCACATGATCAAGGTCAAATGTCATTTAGGGTTTATGAACGTAGTATTGTATTATTATATGAATGGTGTTTTTGTGAATAATTATTTCATAGTACATGTAGTTTTCATAGTCAGCACTGCTGCTATTTTGAATCACGTAATGCAGGTGAGGCGCTCCACTTGTTATTTTCACCAAAATATATTCTGTATTTGTTTTTCAACCAATCAAATCCAGGTTTTTATTTGAAATTGTCCTTGATAGCAACATTTGATGTCCAGATATCTTTAACAAAAGTCAGTAGGAATCCCAAATACATAGAACGTTTCATGGCAACATTTATTCAAGAAGAATTAAGTTGTGAGTGAGAATTTCGCTACTGAGGTCACATCCCCTTTATACCATGATTCAAGCTACATGTACAATACATGTACGCAGCACAGACTTTGTTATTGTGCCAGGGTAGGTAATATCCATGCCTCAATTATGAAAGGAGTATTATCTACTTTTTTCCATCTTATAGGAAATGGGCATTTCTTATATTATCTTCTTTTCTCAATGTAATACAATATGTGTATTTCTTAATATGATTTTTCCCACATGATATGGCATTTCTTTTATTATCTTCTATTCTCCGCCTTTAATACATGTACTGTATAAGCTGTTATTTTCTCGGGGGATTTATTTTTGCGGATTTAGCCAAAAACAGTACAAGGGAAAGACCGGACACTTTGGCGATTTTTGAAATGCTCGATTTCGCTCATGGGGGAAGGGCGCCCAATAGCATTCAGTATTATTAAAGTAAACCTTCGCACATCGGCACACGGCTGTTTATTATTGGGAAAATGATATAGGGGGTTTGGGAGATAGTCGATTTGACATTTTCCGAACCTAGAAATGTTCTTTCCGATGAAGTTTTTTTCTTGATTCGTGTTCCTATGGGGTCCTAGAACAAATTCAGCTTGGTTGCCCAAAGTTGCCGTTTGGGCAATTTTGCTAATTTGCATACATCCAAAATGGCCGCCAGATGCCATCTTAAAAACTTAACTTTTGAACCCCTTGCCCTAAAATGATGAGTAATGACTCTTTTTAGGGGTTTAGGAATGTGTAGAATTCATTTCTATTACCAGTTTTGCAATATAACGTCATCTTCAGGTCAAATCCAAGATGGCCGCCAGATGCCATCTTGAAAAATTGACTTTTGATCCCCTTGCCCCAGAATGACGAGTAATATCTCTGTTTAGGGGTTTTGGGGTGTGTAGAATCTCTTTCTGCTATCTATTTTGCAATATACGGTCATCTTCAGGTCAAATCCAAGATGGCCGCCAGATGACGCTATCTTGAAATATTAACTTTTGAACCCTTTGCCCCAGAATCATGAATAATAACTTTATTTGTGAGTCATTTGGTATGTTGATTAAATTTCTGATGTAATTGCTATAAAGGATAATGTTCAGATCAAATCCAAGCTGGCCGCCAAGCGCCATCTTGAAAAATTACTTTCCGAGGCTTACAGTGTAAGAGCTTATGTTAGGGGATTTCAGTAAGAAAACTGATTTCTTTTATTAATTCTCAATTTTTAGTTCAAGGGGAAGTCAGATCTGAGATGTCAGACGTTCGACATTTACTGCTCACCTAAAAGAGATCCTCTTTAGGTTTCGGCTTTGATCAATTTTGTATTTGTATTTCTTTAAATGTCCATCCGTACTTTTGTACTGAAGAGGCTTTAAAGTCTTATTTGAATTTGAAAGTGTTTTTCCATATTTTTCATAAATCAAAGTGTCCAATGATAGGTAGGCATCAGTACGTCTCAAAAGACGATGGTGTAGCGCGCTAGGTATTACATCTTCGAGAGTGGCTGTAGAGCTCCGCTCTAGAGTGGCAGTCTCTAAAGCAAATTTTGTACAGATGAAGGAGGATGGCGCTGAGACAGGTTCAGATAGAGATGCTGCCCTAGCCTTCCTACTTGGTCTTTGGCCTGCCAATGTAGCATTCCGATTATTTTTTGACGTCTTGACCCCTGTACTTATAGCTCTCCATAGATGGCGACTACATCTACATCTTCACAAGTGTTAGTGTTTATGCCGGCAAGTTTTATGTCACGTTTGCATGTGTGTTTATAACGGAGGTGATCTATCTGGGGACTAATCACACAGCTCACCTTACATTGGCGAATCCCTTCTAGGATATGCCAAAGTTTCATCCGGCGAACATGAGTCACCTAAGGAGCAAAAATAAGCTGGGGATGCCAGCATGCACGTACGCTGAAGGGCCTTATATTTTCACTCTGTCCTGCCATTTAATGTGCAGTATACGTCCGAGGCATCTGACATGGAAGGTGTTTAGTCGCTTTTCTTGATCGGCGTACGTTTTCCATGACTTATTTCCGTTCAGGGGCTTGGCCATGGCTGTGGCAGAGTTTCCTATCCTGGTGCTTATCTCCTTGTCCAGTGAAAGGGAATTAGAGACAGATAGTCAATGCAAGGTAGGTGAGGAGTCCACCACAACCAAACGAGTGCGTGCTGTTGATAGAGATATCTGGAGGACAGTCAGTGTTTTGAGCCGATCAGGTTTTCTGTCTAACAGGGTCATCCAAACTCCTTACATCATGTACATGCAAAAAACAGGCGGCTGTATGACTAGGTCTTGTAGGCCTACTCCAGCTTCTTTATGAAAGGCAGGGGCGACATCTCACGAATGAGAACCATCCTGACCATTGTTTTGGCACGTAGCCGGTCGATGTTGAAGAGTTTCCCATTTGCTCTGTTATACGGATACGTAGATGCATTCTGTGCATTCGCCAAGTGCATACTGGGGAAGCATGGAGAAGAAGATCCTGAGTGTCAGGGCCAGGCCCAGCCTAATTGCTTCACACCACTGCTCACAGGAACTGAGGGAAGCTACCAGATGTTCAAGCATAGCAAACTGTTCACATGGAATGATATGACCATGGATCAGTCTTGGGGACCCTATCTTCTACAGGAGGCTAAAAAGTGCACTCGTGCTGACCAAGTCAAAGGCTTTTGTCAGGACGAAAAGTCCAATGATAATTATAAAGTCCATAAGTTAACAAATTTTCTGAAAAATACGGAGAACTTACTTTTTAGTTAAAAAGTAATACTTTGAAGTCCTTTCACTACAAAAATATGGCTGGACATAAAAAAAAATTATGAGCACTCCCGAAATAGGTCATAGCCCAAACCTTGAATTGTTTAATTCCAAGGTGAGCGGTTAATGACGAAATATATCAACCATCTGACCATCTGAGACCTTACTTGACCACTAAAAATGGAGAAATTAAAAGAAATGAATCATTCTTACTGAAATACCCTTACATGAGCTCCTACACATAATAGTAAATCTCTTCAGGACAGCGTGTACGAATTTTGGGAGAGTACTTCTTCAAGGTTCAAGGTTCAATAGTCTCGGGGGTAGTTTTTGTCTCACCTGCATAGCAGAGTGAGACTATAGGCGCCGCTTTTCCGACGGCGGCGGCGACGGCGGCGGCGGCGTCAACACCAAATCTTAACCTGAGGTTAAGTTTTTGAAATGACAGCATAACTTAGAAAGTCTATGGACCTAGTTCATGAAACTTGGCCATAAGGTTAATCAAGTATTACTGAACATCCTGCCTGAGTTTCATGTCACATGACCAAGGTCAAAGGTCATTTAGGGTCAATGAACTTAGACCATGTTGGGGGAATCAACATCAAAATCTTAACCTAAGGTTAAGTTTTTGAAATGTCATCATAACTTAGAAAATATATGGACCTAGTTCATGAAACTTATACATAAGGTTAATCAAGTATCACTGAACATCCTGCATGAGTTTCACGTCACATGACCAAGGTCAAAGGTCATTTAGGGTCAATGAACTTTGGCCGAATTGGGGGTATCTGTTGAATTACCATCATAACTTTGAAAGTTTATGGATCTGATTCATGAAACTTGGACATAATAGTAATCAAGTATTACTGAACATCCTGTGCAAGTTTTAGGTCACATGATCAAGGTCAAAGGTCATTTAGGGTCAATGAACTTTGGCCAAATTGGGGTATTTGTTGAATTACAGCCATAAATTTGAAAGTGTGTTGGTCTAGTTCATAAAACTTGGACATAATAGTAATCAAGTATCACTGAACATCCTGTGCGAGTTTCAGGTCACATGACCAAGGTCAAAGGTCATGTAAGGTCAAAGAACTTTGGCCACGTTGGGGGTATTTGTTGAATTGCCATCATATCTCTATAAGTGTATTGGTCTAGTTCATAAAACGTGGAAATAAGAGTAACCAAGTATCACTGAACATCTTGTGCGAGTTATAGTAGTTTTCAAAATCAGCACTGCTGCTATATTGAATCGCGTGATGCAGGTGAGACGGCCAGAGGCATTCCACTTGTTTTTAAATATGGCGTTTTACGGCCATCTTTTTTTCTTTATCTGAATGATCCTATATTGCAAAATTATCAACAGAAATGGAATCAACATATCAAATAACTCACGAAAAGAGGTATTATTCATGATTCTTGGACAAAGGGTTCAGAAGTAAATTTTTCAAAATGGTATCATCGTAGTATCATCTGGCGGCCATCTTGGATTTGACCTGAAGATGACATTATGTTGCAAAATAGATAGAAGAAAGAGATTCTACACACCCTAAAACCCCTAAACAGAGGTATTACTCGTCATTCTGGGGCAAGGGGATCAAAAGTCAATTTTTCAAGATGGCATCCGGCAACCATCTTGGATTTGACCTGAAGATGACGTTATATTGCAAAAATGATTATAGAAATGGATTCTACAAACTCCTAAACCCCTAAAAAGAGTCATTACTCATCATTTTAGGGCAAGGGGTTTAAAAGTTAAGTTTTTAAGATGGCATCTGGCGGCCATTTTGGATGTATGCAAATTAGCAAAATTGCCCAAACGGCAACTTTGGGCAACCAAGCTGAATTTGTTCTAGGACCCCATAGGAACACGAATCAAGAAAAAAACTTCATCGGAAAAAACATTTCTAGGTTGGTGTATTGAGCCTATGGGACTGTCAAATCGACTAAGAGGGCACAAGGGCATCGCATGTGGATGGTTCCACATTTTCTTTCCCAGAAACCTCATTCACATCTAATTTTTAAAAAAAATGAAGAAAAGAATGTAAAAATATCATCTACTCCTTCACCCGTCCATTTCCCTCAAATGTTTTGTACACAACCCACAATGGCGATACCCAAGGGTCAGCAAGGGTCTACTTACTCAATGCTCTGGGGTGCTCTTCCCGAGCGTTTCATTACGCGCTCTATTGACTGTTCTGTCGTCCCCTTGTAGTGTCTTTGATTTCGCGAATTGCTGATTGGCCGTGAAAATATTGACACATTTAGTAATCGGTGCCAATGTCCCCAGTTCATCATAGCTCTGCTAAATTGCAAACATCATGTGGGGTGAAAATATTGTAATATGCACCTGCAATGTACAAAAAATAAGGTTGAGAAAGTACAATTATTCAAAAAGTTAGCTAGTGACATGATGAATTTTTAGATCTAAAAGTACAAAACAAGTGAAATTTAAGCCACTTTTTTCACACTTTCATTAAAGGGACATATGTATGTACAAAAAAACATGTCAGCATTGGGGCTTTTAGGAGTATATGTTTGCTCATGTTTTGCACTATTTTTGCTCCTCTGAAATGCTGTGGTAGTGTTTGGTACATCTTCCGATCGCGAATTCAACAACCCGCGAAAATGTCGAGACCTCCTGATTTGCACAAAATTATGTGTGCTCAAATAACAGCTTGTACAGTAAGTGCATTATAATTGAGGGTAACATGACATTTGCTCCTGTGACAAATGCTCTGGTCTTATTTCAGAGGACATAGGGTTAGAGTTAGGATAGTTTTTGGTTCAGAATAATGTAAAGATAATGATAAGTGTTAAGTTTTGGAGGTTACATTTTACATGTATTGGCTTAAACATGCAGATTTTCCATTGGAGAAATTGCCGCTGGAGCAAATGTCATGGAACATTCTTATTTTACTATATTTCTTCACCTACTGTATATGGAGTATGAAAGGGATATTTCCTATATTATCTTTTATTCTTTACATATGAAATGGGTATTTCTTAGTGACGTGTCATCTACTGCTGCGACAATTGCTCTGGGCTTTATTTTGTCTAGGGTTAGGGATAAGTTTGCAGAACTTAGGGTTTTATGTTAAGATTAGGGTTGGGTTTAGGATAGGGCATAGTAAGAAAAGGTTAAACCTTTCTCTCAATACACAAAAAAATCTGAAGAATTACCTCAAAATTTTTGACTGCTAACTGCAGCTTTCCTTAGCGATGACCGAAGTGACCCAATTTGACCTGGTGATGTAGTGATCGATGATCTGGGCATTCAAACCTTCTCTCAATAGGGACAGAGGGCGATACAAGCTTCCGAGTGCTACAGCCAGATTATCGATTGCTAGGTCACCAGGTCAAATCCGGTCACTTCGGTCATCACTGAGGAAAGCTGTAGTTGGCAGCTGGAAATTTTGAGGTAATTCTGATTTTTTCTTTGTGTTGAGAGCAAAAGTTTAACCTTTTCTTATTTTCAACTACAGTAACACAGATGAACTTTCATGATCAATATGGCATAGTGTTAAATCCAGGGTTAAAGCTAGTAATCCCTTTAGGGTATGAAATGAGCAAATGTCATGGAACCATTTGTTTACAGAGGATCCTAGAGAGAAGGAGAGAAGAGAACGAAGAGAGAGGAGGATGAGGGAAGATGCTGGGGATGAAGAAAAACTATCAAGAGATGAAATCAAAGAGAAACAAGCAATAAAGGTTTGACTTTAATTATAACAGTTCTTAATATTGAAAACCATTGATAATTTTTCCCACCCTGCATCATTCAGCTTTAAATGTTTTGCATGCCAAAAATTTCATATAATGCAAACTTTGCAGTACAGTTTATTGAAGAGGCCTTTCAGTGATTTTTCATTTTCATTGATCATTTATCCTCTTTTTTTTTTAGATCAGAAATTGTAGCAAGCTTGTCTCCAATGGCTGTGAAATGTGATTGTGTTGTCAAAGCTTATAGTGTATGTATTGTAAATATTAACAGTGTACTTTTTTTGAAAAAACGGCACATACATGTATTGCTGCTGATTTTCATCTAGGTGATATTGAAGATTTGAATTGTTTAGACCGTTTGCAGGAAATCAAGTGTGTTTATTGAAAGTTCAAAGCCAATGGATCTGATATATTTACTTTGTAGGGCATACTCTAGGATCTCTCAAAGCTTTAGTTAGGTTTTAAAAAATACATGTAGTACAACATGTATTGTTCAACCTTAGTTGAATCTTTGGGGACCGCTGAATTCTGATCCCTAGAATTTTGACCTACATGTAGGAGAGATGGTAACAAAGGATTTGCGTAATCTGGGCCACATTGCATACAAGTTACCATTATGGTGACTTTGCTATTCAATGGTAACATGCATCGAATCCGTGATTCTGATTGGCTGTTGATCATCACTACCATAGTAGTCACTATTTAATGGCAAAGTTTAACCATAATTGTAATTTTTGTCTCGCCTGCATAGCAGAGCAAGACTATACATGTAGGCGCCACTTTTCCGGCTGCGTGAACATCAAATCTGAACCAAAGGTTAAGCTTTTTAAATGACAACATAACTTAAAGTATATGAACCGAGTCTATGAAACTCGGACATAATGTGAATCAAGTATTACTGAACATCATGCCTGAGTTTCAGGTCACATGATCAAGGTCAAATGTCATTTAGGGTCAATGAACTCTGGCCAAGTTGGGGGTATCTGTTGAATTACATGTACAGTACCATCATTGCTTTGAAACTTGGACATACATGTAAGAGTTATCAAGTATCACTGAACATCCCGTGCGAGTTTCAGAACACATGACCAATGTCAAAGGTCAATGAACTTTGGCCATGATGGGGGTAATTGTTAAATTGCCATTATAAATTTGAAAGTTTATAGAGAAAGTTAATGAAATATGGACATTTGTAATCAAGTATCACTGACAAGTCTTAGGTCACATGATCATGGTCTAATGTCATTTAGGTTCAATGAACGTAGTATTATATGAATGGTGTTTTATGTGAATAATTATTTTATAGTAGTTTTTAAAGTCAGCGCTGCTGCTATATTGAATCGCGTGATGCAGGCGAGACTGCCAGAAGCGCTGCACTTGTTATGCAATGGGGCCAAGGTCTTTATAATTACTTTGATTTTGGTGAATAGCTTAAACAATGTTTGCTTTATATGTAAGTTTGCCTGTACTATTAAGCATAGACTGTATAATCTCATGATCCATAAACTGAAACCCAGTCGCTAGAGAAGGTCTCGGTAAATCTCACTGAATAATTCTGAATATAATAAAGTACTTTTGTGGGTAATTGTTGATCATTTTGACAAGTTACATATCATTTTAAAGCAGAAGGTGTGCTCTTTCATTTGCACAAAAATGAATTTTTGGTGACTTATTTTGGTTTTGGGGAGGCAGGTCTGACATTTAAATTGCTGTATGCCCCTCAGTCATATTCTTCATTTACCACAACCTGAATTTATCTTTATCGTTCAGGACCGTTATTTGGGAGTTGTAAAGAAGAAGAGGAGAGTACGTCGTCTCAATGATCGGAAATTTGTTTTTGATTGGGATGCAGGAGAAGATACATCAGCCGATTTTAACCCTTTGTAAGTCATTTATGAGCTCGATGAGGCTTTTGAGGACTTCTTCATATATGTGGCGTATACCTTTTCCCTAGCAATTCAAATTGTCTTGATTTTGAAATATCAGTATTCCAATCCAGAGATTAGTAATTCATTTGTTGTCATGTTCATCAACAGCAACTTCCTGTTTATGGAGAAGCTAAAAATGAAAGTACTGCAAAGTTCTAGAAGTGTTAATCTGTTGAAAACTAAATTATGCAATTCGTACAGGCTTTGTACAGGTTTATCCCTGGTCCAGTAGCCATTGGGTTATAAAAGGTTCTTGGAATATTAATGTCCCATTTTTTCAGACCTTGTGTTTTTATACGGAAGACAATATTGCATTTTAATTCTGAAAAAAATACATGATTAAAGGCTCAATTCAAAGTTCAAAGCAATATTTTCTTTGAAACGGAAAATTGACTTCTGATGGCAGTACATTATAAACATAATAAACAAATATTCAACATATCAAATACACCTGTACCAATAAAAAGATAAAGAGCCAAGATGTATTTCAAATAAGATACAATCATACACTGTACATGCACACGACTCTTCAAAACTCTCTAAACCACCACATAGAGGTAGAGAACAACAGATTAAATGAATCTGCTGCTCTGTGTCCCCTCAGTGAGCCAGAGGAAGCCATAAAAAAAGTATAAACCCACAAGAAATTCACAAATGATACACAGATGTGAGTGCATCGGTAGGTTTTTCAAGCACAAGATAACTATGGAACTGTTGAACCCACGAGGTGCAGTAGGGTGGTTAAGAATAGTTTCCATAGGTATCGCGTGCTCACTAGTCCTACATATGCATGAACAGACCTGTGTATCATTTGTTTTACAGAACAGTGGAATTTTTATGAAAAAAAAAATTGTTTTAACAATGCATAAGTATTTACTGGATGCATGGAAAATTTACCAGAAGCATAGCTGGCCATGCGCTGGTAATTGGTCATGCATGATACCCATTCCATAATAAACAATGAATAGCAGGATTACTCAATATATTGATGAAACAGCCAGCTTAACCAGTCGTTTAGTCTGAAATATTGCTCGATGAATCTGAGCAAGAAACAAATGTTGAACTGGTGTATTGTATTGATGCAGTTATTTATTTATTTATGTTTTTGTTGTTGATCAGGTACAGAGAACATCATGAGATCCAACTTTTTGGACGTGGGAGCGTTGCAGGAATAGATATTAAAGCACAGAAGAAACAATCCAAGTTCTATCAAGAGATCTTAGAACAACGGAGGACAGAACAGGAGAAAGACCAAGAAAAGTAAAGCTAAGTCCCCCCCCCCCCAAATAAAAAAGAAATTTGTTGCCGTAACCTGACTGACCATAAACTTGCTGGCTTTTATTTTTATTCAAATTTTACAAAAGATAAACTGTTCAAACTGACACTAAATTTCAAATCTTATGCTTTTGTCTCCCGACGGCCTGGCCGAAAGTGAAGGCTAGACTAAGGGATCCAAATGTTGTCTGTCCGTCATCCATCCGTCAAAGACATTATGACGGATAACTTTAAAACCTAACTCACTTTACTGGGCTATTTCGATGCCTAAAAAGACCGGGGGCTGATTCAGCCTCCCTTATGATCTTGGCTGTCTGTCGCGTGACTGCGACGAAAATTGGCATGCGCATTTAGGGTCAATGGCCAAAGTATATTATTATGTGAATTGTTTTTTTTGTGAATCATTATTTGACAGTTGTTTTCAAAGTCAGCACTGCTGCTTTATTGAATCGCGTAATGCAGGCGAGACTGACAGAGGCGCTCCACTTGTCTTATTTTATTTTTTGACGAAATTTGTTGATGAACACAAAGAGCATAAAATCAAGTAATGTGAATCAGTAAAACCAGTAAATGTTGCAAAAATATGTGAGAAATGTCAGTTGAAGTATGAAAATTGTGCCATGGGTGTGATTTGTACACACCATTAAGTCAGTAGGCAGGTCTCCCAAAAGTGGCTATTTTCATCCAAGTGATATTCATGACAAGAGAAGTTTTGCATACTTAATGAGCTTGATGCGGACCAAAACACCTCTTTTCATTCGGTCATTGCTGCTCTAATTGTACATCAAATTTCATGATTTTGGTATCATTGTAAAGGAGGAGAATCATTATTTCAGGTCATGTGTTTGAATTTATTCAAGGATTTTGTAATGTAGGTGAAACTTTTGATCTATACTATGCTAAAAAATAGTTATTTTCACCTGACAAAAGGTGCTATTTTTACACTTTATTATTATTGAGCCCAAATGATTTTTAGATCATGACAAAGCTGATAGGTTTCAAAATAAAAATTGGTTTAATCGGGTCAAGATCATACTTTTTGTTGTCCAAGTACATAACGCAGCTTGAAAACAAGAACACTGCACTCTGATTGGTCAAAGAGACCACACACTGGCAAATTCCAACAGTTTCAGTGCCTGGGTTCATGGGAAGGTCACACTCCCCATGTGGTAATCTCCTCTAGTTACCCGCGCCTGTTGTTTTGTGAACCTTATCCAGCCAATCAGAACTCTGGATATCATGCTATTCCAAAATTTCAGAAATCTCATCTTGTACCTTGATGGGAAAAGTGTGATCTTGACCCGATTAAAAGGTGCCGCATATCAAGAGTTGTGAGAAAGTACAGAAGTTCAGCTTTATGGTGATATAGATATCATTGAGGCTCAAAATAAAAAAGTTTTGCACAATTTGCAAAAGAAAACAGAGGAAGAAGCCAGAAATTCACCTATTTATCAAAAATATTGTATACAAAATAAATGACCAATATGAAAGAGTAACATTTACTCTATCTGATAGTGCATTGATATTTCATTTGACTTGAGGTTAAAGCAGGTAAATTCTTAGAGAAAGAAAATCTCACGAATCACTAGATTTTGCAAGGAGGAGGATTCAGCCACGAGATGATTTGGATGAATCTGGCCTTTTTGCTCATTAGCATAGTGACCTGCGGTCTGACTGCCATTCCATAGGCATGTCCAGGTCAGTGAATATTAAGAAATAAAAAAAAAGATAAAGGGAGAAGATACAGTGTACGAGTGACTCTGGGCATAACAACCCAAAACATAGCATGATTAGTTAGGATTCGTTCAAAAGCCTAACGATGGAGGTGTGCCTTGCATTTAATCTCGCTGTAGAGAGTAATCCTCCTGACCTGGATGCTCTTTGGTTCTGAACATTTTGAACATTTGAGACACAGGTCCTGTTGTCTGATTTCAAGTGATTTTATAGAAGATGTACAGGGGCCCCAGAATGATTGTACAGTGTAATACATGTAGATTCATTCTAACGGTCATTACTATTACAGGAGCCGATTAAAGAAGCAGAAGAAAAGAGAAGACAAGCAAACATGGGATGAGAGACATTGGAAACAGAAGAAACTAACCGAGATGAAAGACAGAGATTGGAGAATCTTTAGAGAAGATTTCAACATCTCTACTAAGGGAGGTCACATACCATCACCAATCCGATTTTGGGACGAGTATGGACTCCCTAAACATATTCTTGATATCATCAATGATATTGGTTATAAGGTAGGTGGCTATTGGCTATCACTCCTGGGCCCTGTCTTACAAAAAGTTGCGATTGATCCGATCAATCACAACTATGGACGGCCAGCAACATCTAAAATACATGTTTGTTCAAAATATTTTCCAACTATGATGTATATTCATGCATTCATTGTTTTCTCGAAAATTCACTGTGCTTCTCTTTGTTTATAAAGGACATTGTGCAAATGTCCAGTAGAAAAAAAATTATGACACTGATGGATTTCCATAGAGTTACGATTACAACTCTTTGTAAAATGGGGCCCAGGATGTGTAACAATGGCCATTGTCTCATACTCATACATGTAGTTTTTAATATGAAAAGCTTCACTTTCATTTTTAATGAGACAGGGGAGGTGCTGATTCAGTGCCCCTTCAACATCTTTTTTCAATAAATCTGCAGTGCGAAATTTTTTTACCGCATTGCTCATATATTTTTTACGTGCAAGTCTCATGCAACTTCTGAGACCAAATTTGCAGCCCCCACTTTACATGGTTACAAAATTATGCAACCACTCTAGAAAAATGTTGACTGAATCAATCAATCAATTTAGAAAAATCAAGCAATAAACACTGAAAATTTAATCAAAATTGGATGTATGATAAGAAAGTTAGGTCATTTTTTAAGTTTCATTTATTTTTTCATAGAAGAGCATGATCGCTTAAGGGTTAGCATTGAGGTGAAAATTTTTTTTTTAGATATTTCTATCAAAATTGCTTTTAAGATAATCTTTGATATCTCAGGTTTCAAAGAACTCAGTTTCATGAAGATTGATAAATCCGAAATTCCTGGAATAGTCCATTTTATTCGTGGGGGTGCTATTACATGTACCTCTCATCACGGACGGACATTTTTACTCAAATTAAATTCTCTCTAGTTTTATTGTTATAAAGTCAAAAAGGGGCCTAAGCTTTCGATCCTAGCAGAATCTTCGTCGGAGGCAAAATGACAAACATATAAAGTGGAACAACCATAATATAGACCACAAACAAGCTACAGCAACACTAGAAACAAGGAGACAAGTTTAAGTATGGAAGGAAAGTAAACAAGAAAACACTAAAATACAAATACAGAAAATCAAACATATATGGATAAAACAAGACAAATTAGATAAGGAGGATCACATGGGAGTGATACAACAGCAGAATAGGAGATTTTTAAAGTTATTCCAATTTGGTTTAGTTGTTCTTGCACTCTGAACATTAATCTATTATCAAACATAAATTAGTAGGAAAAAAAAAAATGGGAAGTAATTTTTTTTGGTAGGTGTGAACATTTCCATTTTGAAATTTCCGTCCGTGATGAAAAAAAATATAAAAAGTTTTTTTATTTTTTATCAGAATAGAAATAAAAAATAAAGAGGTGTAGAGGTATCTCACTAAACACTGTACATCATTTTATTTGAACATAGCTGAAATCCATACATTTTATCCATATCATAAACTCAATAAAAAATGATCACGGACGGACATTAATTTCATCACGGACGGACAATGTAAATTCACTCAAATTCAATTCACTCTAGTTTTATTGTTTTCAAAGTTACTCCAATTTGGTTTGGATTTTCTTGTACTCTGAACATTAATCTATCATCAAACATAAATTAGTAGAAAAAATATGGGAAGTAAATTTTTCTGTTAGATGTTAACATTCCATTTTGAAATTTTCGTCCGTGATGAAATTAATGTCCATCCGTGATCATTTTTATTGAGTTTATTGATATGGATAATATGTATGGATTCAGCTTTTTATTCTTTATCAGAATAGAAGCAAAAATATAAGTGTGTAGAAGCATCTCACTAGACACTGTACATCATTTCATTTGAATATAGCTAGAATCCATACATTTTATCCATATCATAAATCAAAATAATTGCAGACGGACATTAATTTCATCACGGACAGACAATGAGCAAATACTGAGCAGATTATGAATTTAATTTTAGTTCCAATTTGCAGTGAAAAATGGTACTGAGAATTATTCAAAACTCAAATGGATGGAAACCTACAACTCTTCACAATTTTTTGTGAAATCTTTCTTTGGCTGTTATTGGGGCTTAATTGTTGTCAGGAATTTTTTAAAAACATAATTGGAATGCAGATAGAGTTGGAAGCTACATGTATGCCAAAAAGCAGGAAATGAAATAGAGCAAGAATAAGTCAAAAGCTGTATTTTTCATCAATTGAAGCTTGCAGAAAGTGATGGAAAGGAAGAAAGTAGAATGCATATTCTGATAAGCAGAAAAAAAAAAATCCATGTACAAACCCATGGATTCACAATGCTTCTACTAAACAGAACATGACATCACATCCTTGAGGCTTGTGAAAAGTACAAGAATTTTTTTAAAAGTCCATTTTGGAGCTAATTTCGAGCAAATTGCTGATCTGGTAATCTGAAAATGCATACAATTCATATAAAGCTTGCACTGCAGTGTTTACAAGTTTAATTGGTATTTGATTTCAATTTTGGATTCGGTCAGGGCCTAAATACATGAGGGCTGTTGATGTGAAGGGGTGTCTCCACTTTAATATGGACAAAAGATGAATTTGAAGAGAGCCTGGACAAGTGTTGTGGTCATACTTGATCCACCAAACAAGCATAATGATCAGCAACCTGTGAATCTTTTGGATTTACTTAATGGACATAAAAAAAAATATGTGCTCTTCAAAAATTTATGCCTAAAAATGTACATGTATGAACATGTATCATCATGATATATCATAAAAAGTATCAACATGATCATTGATCCACTGGATGTTGATTTGGTACCAACTATAGTATTCTCTAATACAGTGTTTACACTTAATCGGCATTTGAATGGGCTCGCGGTTCTGAACCGCGAGCCGATGCAGCATCTGCTTTTTCATAGCGTGTAAACGCGAGTAACTTGCATCGGCTCGCGGTTCAGAACCGGCAATTTGCACCACCAAAGTAGTAGGTTCTGAACCGCGAGCAGATGCAGAATCGGCTTTTTTACTACGTGTAAACAGAAAGCCGAGTCTGCATCAGCAATTTGTGCGCATTTCATTTACTTTACCATTGTGACGTAATTGTTAGCGCACTGATCCAGCGTTGTCTTCATTATGACGTATATTGTTGGTGTGCGTATCATTTCAGGTTTTTGCATCGGCTCGCGGTTCTGAACCGCGAGCTGTAACAGCGTGTAAACGCAAACCAAAAGCCGATTCTGCATCGGCTTTTGGTTCTGAACCAAATGCCGATTAAGTGTAAATACGGTATAAATTGAAAAGAAGACAATGTGCATTAGGATGTTTTTGAAGATTTGAAAAGAACTGTGTTTAAAAGCAATCATATGGCTAGATTATTTTGTGTGTCTAGCATAGAAATCATGTTGCTACAACTTAAATCAAGTTGTAGCAACTTGACTGAAGTTGTAGCAACTTGATTGTGCAACTAATGTTGTTTAATTATATGTAAAAATGTACAAATCATCAATATAATAGCATTTGTTCCCCCAAACAAGTAATAAGAACTTCTTACAAGGTACTTCCAATGTATTTTAGTTGTGTCCGTCTGTGATGTCCGTCCGAGATGGAAAATATTTGCAATTCTCTCAGAAGTTTGATATTGGTTAAGAATTCAATATGCTGAACATAGAAGCTAACATACCTGAGTGTAAGTTGCATCAACAATTATTGGTCAAAGTTAAGCTATTTAGATAGAAACAATACAAATGTTCAAAAATTCTGAAAACCACATTTCTATCATGTCCGTCCGTGATATGGCACATTTAGTGGCTACCTATGTTTGTAGGTAACCATGGCAACAAACTTTTTTCATCATTCAGCATACTTTGTCCTACCCTTCACTATAAAACACAAAGGAAACATGTTCATCTTATTCCTAATTTGTTACAAGCCTTCAAAGTGTTCAAAATATATCAAATCCGTCCGTGATGAACCGATCACGCTCAGAACAGTTATATGCACGACTCAGTGATATGCAAACGAGATATTTGATGCTGCCCCCCACTTACATGTACTGTACTATTTCTTTTGTTTTTTATTGTTTGAATTGTACAGTATTTCAGTTTTTACAGATTTGACAATAATGACCATCTTGACTGGACCAGAAAATTTAAAAACAATTGTAATTCTACATGTTCAGGGAGGAATAAAGCTTTGCTTCACATGACAACCGCAACAATTAAAATATTTCATATGATGAAATACAAAAGAAATAGTTATTTGTGATGTTATCAGTTTCCTCATTTCTATACCGACCAGGATTGGCATATATATACATTTAACTGTTTTGTGAAATTAGGGGAAAACTTTAAATGTCATAACTTTCACATTTTACATCCAGTTTTGATCAAATTTTAAGTGTTATGCTTGTAGGATTAACTCTTTTTGTCTCGCCCACCAGAGGTGAAGGCGAGACTTAAAGGTCCTATGAAATACAGCAAAGATGCTGATTTATTCGTTAGCTTAGTGGTTACTAATTACGATTCCATCAAAATTTTACCCGAAAAACATCCCACATTAGGTTCAAAGGCAGTTTTATATTGAAAATTGAGCCAAATTCGCCCCGCCCACAAAAAATTCAGCCTGATTTGGTTTCGTATATCACGTGACAATTATGACGTCAGGGAAGGAAGCTGGCGAGTGTTGCTGACGTTTGGAGTGTGAAGTGCCTTTTGTGATTGCACGTGTGGATTCAAAGTAAATAAATTGAATTGCTGGAATAATATTCAGAACCCGAATCTTCAAAGTCTGAAGAATCAGACGCAGCTGCAGCCATGATCAAAACCTCATAAAAATCTAACAAAATCCGTTAAGGATGAGCTCGGTCGAAACAGCAACTACAGGAGGAACGTGTACAATAACTAGGGGTCCGGCTGCACAGCTGGGAAAGCCTTCCTTCGATGACGTCACAATGATTGACAGGTCGATCGGTCGACTCTTACGAAAATTTTAGTGGGCGTTCCCGTTGAAGTTAATTTCCATGGAATAACTCAACACCGGTTCGTCGTACACAGGAACCGATGGCAAATTCGTATTTTTCAAGTAAAACTACCTAATAATAGATATGTATCTATTTCATTGTGTTCATGGCTCATCTCCCCAGTACCTTATTTCACTTATCAAAAGTTATACCCCTTCAAGATCCTTACGTTCCTCCTTTTCCAATTCTCTTGTTACCCCCAAAATTTCCAAAACCTGGGGTGAAAGATCATTTGTTTACTCATCCTCTAAGCTATGGAATAGCCTCCCTCAAAACATCAAACAATGCTTGACTTCTGAAACTTTTAAACATTACCTCAAAACATTTCTGTTCAATTCTTCTTAATTTCTTTTGTAATTTCCTAAAAAGCGCCTTGAGCACTCTACAGAGTGGATTTGGCGCGATATAAGTCTAATTATTATTATTATTATTATTATCTAAAATAAGATGGAATTGGTGTCATACATGTAGGACCTTTAGGGATCCAAATGTCGTCCGTCGTCCTTCCGTCACAAACCTTATGACACATAACTCCAAAACCGTATGTCACTTTTCAACCAAACTTGGATGGTAGATGGACTTGGGGGACCTGCATGTTATGCTGCAGTCGGAGGTCACATGATAAGGTCAAAGGTCATTTTCAGGTCAACGTTAACGTTTAAATGCAAGACTCACTTATGACACCTAACTCTGCAGCCGTAAGTCACTTTTCAACAAAACTTGGATGGTAGATGTACTTAGGCGACCTGCATGTTGTGCTGCAGTCGGAGGTCACATGGTAAGGTCAAAGGTCATTTTCAGGTCAACATTAAAGTTTACATGCAAGGCTCTTATGACAAGTGTTATTCCATCCCAATCATTTCACAATGAAGTTTTGATACAATTCTGTTGCGTGCCCTCGCAAATCATGATATTTCTGGTTATTTTCATAAGTGGGCGAGACACAAAATCGCTTTTGCCTTGTTTTAAGGATTGTGTGCCTACATGCAGTTTTTCTCCATTCTTTTCATGTAATTAATTGGAGCATGGAAAAAGCCACTGTCCCATCAGCTTTGAAATCGGCTCTTATTCATCGAAAAAAAAACAAATCTCTAGATTGTGAATCACTTAACCCTATCTAGGGGGGGTTTGGGCCTCGGAGGCCCCCTTCAATGATTCGTGCAATATTTTCGCCGCATGAAATTTTTTTACCGGGACGCTCACTGAGTTCTTACTTTCCAGTCTAGTGCATTTTTTTAGACTAACTTGGGATGCCCGGGTATGCGGTCCCAAAATTACACAACATTTTGTAAGTGCATATCAGACCAAAAATTGCACAAAAACGTGATTTCATGTACAAAGTCAATGCAAATTGTGTTTTCAACCAAAATCATAAATGTATATGTATGATTATTTTTAGTTTTGCTGGTCTGAATTGATTTACTTTATGCTGCTTATGATCTTAAAAGAGTTCCCGACAATGTTCATTGAAAAAACAATAAAAACAAAAAAAGTTTGAAAAGACAAGAAAATACTTAAGAATTTCCCCAAAAAATAGAAATTAAAAAAATGAAATTTCAAAAGAAAATAAATTATATTTTTGCAATTTTTTGTAGATATTGGATAGAAAGGTAAAAATTGATACCCTCACCAAAAATTTGCATTCTACTAGCTATTTAAATTGAGTTAAAGGCAAAAACATGCAAAACTAGCTATTTAAATTGAGTTAAAGGCAAAAACATGCAAAAAAAAAAATTTAGGGCAAATTTCATACACTTATTTGAATAATTGATAAGAAAATAAAAGCAATTGATTTATTGAAAGTTGATTAGTCTTGTAGTTTACATCCGGCTCTACGTGCTTGTAAATTTTGGCGGCGATCGCGCAATCAATGGATCCCCCCCCCCCCCCCCCCAGTATATGTTGGTCTGAATTAACCCAGTTAAGATAGGGTTAAGGAAGTTGATATAAATTGTAAGCATCCGGGTGTAATGATTCTGACTCTCACCTTGTAATCAAAGGGTTGTGTGTTTGAATCCCACCACAGCCTAGCATCCTTTGGCAAGGCATCAATCCACACTTTGTTTCTCTTGACCCAGGCAGCTCGCAGGCTGAAAATGTTCAATTTACAAGCAAAAAATCAACGGAGATAGTATAATTATACAATGGTGAGAGATAAAACATAAATTGAATTAACATTGATAACATCAATTAACATTGATAAAATGCCAAATGCAATTGATAGAAATGACAATAAACTGATTTTCTACTATTGTGTTTGAAATCAAAATACAGAAACAAACAAATAGGGCTGAATGAACAACAATGAACAAAAGTAAAACATGAGTGATGTAGTTGAACAAAGGTCAATTGATTGAAATTTGAATAAAGTAAATTTGTGGTGTAGATAAAGACAGAATTAATGTTACTTCGAGTTGAAATAATAATCAAAAGAAACAGTCAAATTCAGTGTGCAGCAAAGTGTCCATGTCAAAGGAGATTTGATAAAGATATATTTTAACAGTTTTCAAATATTGCAAATTAATTTACAGATAAACAGGATTGAATACAGGGTCATAGTTAACTGAAGTACAGTATAATTAAACACAATAAGAAAATGTCTCAGTATGTAAATATGATTCTTATCTTGCAGATAAGATCATTATTGTATTACTAGTACTTCTTCCAAAACAATTAACTAACAAAAGATTGTAAGTCTTATTTCAGAGTAATGAAATTGCACTTAATGTTTGATAGAGTATTAAACAACAGAATATATTTTCAAATAATGACTGGATGAATTATCAAAGTGATTGATATTGTGACATTACATGTACATACGTGTCAATTATTGCACAAATATAAAAACATTACGGAGAGAGGAATAAAAAGTTAAAACACAACAAATAGAGTGGAAAGCATTATTAAATTTCATTGTCCAGACAACATAAATTTCAAGAGTTTCAAAGGTTTGCGTTGAGTAGTCTTATCGCAGATGGTATTGTCGACGAACGGTAACAGGTCGTCCTGCACAGTGGGGTATCCAAGTGGTGAGAATAACGTAAACACAGAGAGGACACTCCACTGCGTAGGAGCGGAAGGAAATCTCGATGCCTAGGGGAGGTCAACAAACCCTTGGCAAAGGTAAGCAGCAACTGTTCGTGACGCTCGGACAGGCAACTGATGCCAAGTCTATTCAAAGCGTGTTCATAGTAGACATATTGATCTCTCAGGATGATACGACATACACGCTTTTGGATCTTTTCGATGTCATTAGCTTGATTCGTTGTTATGCTTGTGGATCACAATAGGGATGCATATTCCAATATAGGACGAATGTAAGTGGAATATATAGTCACTAAGTCGTGCATCGAGACTGACGCTTTCCGCAGACGACATATCATGAATATTCTCCTTCCAGCTCTCGAGATCATGTCCGATATATGGCTATCCCATTTGAGATTTGATTGAAGAAGAACACCAAGCAGCTTCTGGCAGTTCGTATACTCCAGCTGCTGATTATTCAGGAGTAGATCTGGAGGATTGGATCTGTTTTTTGAGAAGTCAATAGACATGGCTTTACTCTTCTGCACATTGAATATAATGTCATTCTCCGTACTCCAAGACGTTAACTTCTCAAGATCTTGTAACGTCGAAGCACCAGAAGTGGGGCGAATCTCAAGATTGGTCAAATCGTCCACATATTTCCACCGTTGATCAGTATCTATGGCAGCATCATTTACCAGTGTAAGGAAAATCAAAGGACCGAGCTTGGTCCCTTGTAGCCTCTTGTCGAGGCCCCGGCGGCTGCTTCTTGAGCGAAGCGAGGGATATAGCGAAGCAGAGCGCAGTGAGCCAGGACCTCTTGACATTTGAGCCAAATTTCACCGACTTTCTTTTGTTTTTACCAATATTCTGACCAAAAACTGGTCGGTGAAAATCATCCAATGAGAGCGCAGGCTGCTATGACGTCATATTGAATATTCATGAGCTCATCTTGAATGGCGACCTGTGGATTCTTGGCGAAGAGTGACGACGAAATATCAGAGAGCATTGAGTATGCCTCTAAAATGCTGAATATTGACCGATTTAAGGATTTGCAAAACGATGAAATTAAACCTGCACTGAAAGGACGAGATGTGTTTGTAAATCTAACCACAGGATGTGGAAAAAATGTAATCTTTCCCCAATCTATCATGCGATTCCACTTGCGTCGATTATCGATCTCCGCGGTGCAGTGAGGGAATGCTGGAATCGAGTTGTTCAGTTGGTGCTTCCACTTGACTCAAGTCTGACCAGGCCGATCTCCCGGGAAGTTTTGGGGCGGTGATGGGTCTGTTATGGCTAGTACTAGTAGTAGTACCACTACTTGTAGCATTTTGCTGATTATATCCCCTTTAGTGTCCTGCAATTAAATGAATCCCCTGCAGAATACATGTACATGTAGCTAGTGGACTCAAGTGGACTACTAGTATTCGAACCCCTGACGTAACAGCTTTGACATTTCATTAGTTTACTAGGTGACTGGTAATATTCATGACTAGTGTATATTCATTAGAAAGATGTTCCTGATGAATATATAATTCAGCTCGGATGTCATTCAGGTAACTAAAGTCATATGAGGTGACCCAGCGACCAAAGGATTGTATAGAGGAATCAGGCAAAGGTCGATGACTACACCTTGTTGTAGATATAGGGCAAGAAGTCTTCGGGACCATCAGCACTGTGGAATGATCGGAACTGGCAATACATGTACTAAAGGCTCTTTGTAGAACTCTCCACAGTCAGTGAAAATCATGTCAAGTATTCGGTTCTCTCTAGTTGGCTGATTGACAAGTGGTTCGACGTTAAGATGTCTCACAAATGGTTCAGTGTCTAGATCATTGAAGTCTCCAAGTATCATAATTGTAGAATCTGAGAAAGAGTTACGTATATAATCACTCATGTAAATGATATGATCAGTGATCTCTTCCTTCAGATTTGTACCTGGTGGTGAATAAACGACGCAGATGAAAAGATTCACTGATTTTCGGACATAGTTGCTCAGATTAGTCTTAACCCAGATGATCACAAGATGTCTGGGTGAAGTATTACGTCAACGTTGCGCGAAGGTCATTTCTGACGTAGGTTGCGCGAAGGTCATTTCTGACGTAGAGTGCCACACCCCCACCACGTTTTCCAAGTCTATCTCTGTGTAAGAGTTAATCCATTCATCTCGTTAGCATTAGCAGGGTTAGAGTCTGAAAACCATGTTTCAGTTACAGCTACAATGTAAGATCGATGAACCTGAACAGTTGCATAAAGTTCATCTATTTTCTTGTAAATTGATCTGGGTCCCGTAAGCCAGAGGTTAGCAATTAATCGTACGCTTGATTTCTACGATTATTTGTACATTGTAGCCAATGGAATCAATCGTAGAAAACTGTTCAACGATCAATGCTAAGCTTTGTGTTACGGGACCCTGATGTTTGTAAGAAGGATGGACGAAAAGTGATCTTTACATTTAACATTGCGAGCTAACTGGATCACATTCGGCCTTCTACTTGAAACTGGTGCATGGTTTGATCGTGAATTCGATAACTGGTACATGATGAAAAACAATTAAACAGTAGATACGAATAGCAATTCACTCAAGAAAGTTACTCATGATTGACAAATAAGACTTAGTAAAACTGATGGAACACACAAATACAGTCTAAAATTAAGATTGGGAATAAATCAAGAAAATAAGTGCCAAATGGAGAGCAGTTTAAAACCACGGGCAAGCAGCAAAACAGCGCCCTCATTTGGACCCCTCTCACAACCGGGGGGGGGGGGGGGGGGGGGGAAGGGGGCTCTTGGCCTTCAATTGCGCGATCTAAAATGCACTTACATAATTTCGTAACCGCGCACCCAGGCATTGCAAATTTGGTCTCAAAAGTTGTGCGAGATTTGAAAATAAAAAGTCAGTGAGAGGCACTTGAAAAATTTCGCGCAGCGGATTTATCGTAAAAAATGTCGAAGGGGGAATCCCCCCCCCCCCCTGGGCCTTTTAGGGTTAATTGGGTACCCGGTAGGATGCAAAAGCCTATGGAATGTGCCTAGCAATTGAGTCTGGGAACTTTTGTTGGAATGCGTGGAGAAATTGCTTACATTGTGTGCAGATATGCTTGGATCCCATGACCACATTGTAAAGCAGAAGTATTAACTCTATCTAGGCCAGGATATTTTGGGAGTTCATATGGCCGGGGGGGCTCCCAGGCTTCCCCTTGAGATCTCGGCTGTTGGCCGCGCGACCGCGCCGAAAATTGGCACACATGTTGTCTGGGACATAATCTACAAAACTGTATAGTAATTAATTTCATGCAAATCGCTATGAAGCGATTATGCTAATTTATGCGTAATTACTATTGTTACGATACTGCAACAAATAACAATAAAAATTTTAGATTTAAATTTTTACAGGAAATATAACAACCATAAACTAACAAAACATAAATAAATATTGATCTTACATGTACATCTCTTGAAGTGACAGATGTGCAATCCAAAGTGAAATCCTATATCCAAATAAAAATCCCAGTTGGTTGGCAAAGATTCGGTAAATTAAAGTTCACAATGATGGCGATGATGAAACTGATGTTGAAGCACGATGAATAACAAGAGTCACTGTAACGAGTTGAAATGTCCTTGAAGACGATGTTCATGATGATTAACAGTCAATTTCAGCAATCCATGGGTTGAAAAGCGTTCATTATAACAGGTTGTTGATCTCGATGAGAACTGAGAATTCCTCTCTCAAAGTAACTGCAAACAGTTCATTGATGGCGTGCAAATAATTCCACAGAAGATAAATGTGGTTTTCCAGTTGGAAATAATCTATGCTCTGACATAAAGTCTGGCGTGAAACTCTGAGTTCTGATCTGATATATGATCTGATGAAACTGCCAGCTTATATACAAATTATTCACTATTCTGGAAGCTACTAGTATTGTCTACAAAAAGAACATTCTGCCCATTTCTAGAGCAGTCTAAATTTAGAAGCCTCTTGAATGCCCTCAGTGAAATTAACAAATGTAAACAACATAGCTAAGCCTATTGTTCTTTTCACTGCTACTAGGAAGCTCTATTGTCTGCATTACTCTATTCGGAAATAACAACATTCCTCAGCCTTTAAATACATGTAGGTGTAGGCATTCTGGAATATTCTTAATCATTCTATGCTATGAATATCCTTAAAGAGGAAATAACTAAATAAATGAATGTAATTGCTCTTACAATTTTACTTATATATAACAGTATTCTGTTCTAGTCATATCATATGATTGACTCTTCATTTAAACTATACTCTGATTTCAAAATTACTTTTTAGGATCCAACTCCTATTCAAAGACAAGCCATTCCGATTGGTCTCCAGAATCGTGATGTTATAGGTGTTGCTGAGACTGGTTCTGGGAAGACTGCTGCTTTTCTTATTCCTCTTCTGGTATGGATCACTACCTTGCCAAAAATTGAAAGGTGAGCTAAATTGAGCTTTATTTTACATTTAGAATGACATATGACCAAGATTGGTTCCATGGTAATAATTACCTCAACACAAGTCAATATCATGGTGTAATATTTACCATAATATTAAATCTTATCGGAATAGCACTAGTCCAATCCAGTCAATGGTCATTTGATATAGCACCTTTCCTTTCAGTTACAAAGCACTGTGCACACACTACTCCATGTTTTGGCCGAGAAAACAATTATTAAATACCTCAGAATGGTTAGCTGGGTACATGCAATTTATTGTCCTTTTTAGCAAAATAGATGTGATTTAATGGATTTCTTGAATAATTCAGCAGAGGAGGCTGTCTTCATAGTAGCAAGGAGGTGATTCCATAGCTTTGCAGCAACCACAGGGAAGGACGTTTCACCTGCTTGTCTCTAAGAAATGTGCTGAATGAGCCAGATTGATGAAGATGAACAAGCAGTACGAACTTGAGAGTGATGAAATAAGATGTTATCAATGTATTCCGGACTTCAGTGATTTAGAGACTTGAAAACTATCAGCAAAATTTTGAAGGCTATCCTCTGTCTCACAGGCAACCAATGGAGCTGCAGTCGGAGAGGTTCTGTGCGAGTCTGAAGGGGAGCAGAGAAGACAAGCCTAGCAAAAAGCAAATAGCAGTATCAACTGCCAGTGGATCAGTTGGATCAAACACGATGTAGATCTGAATGTCATCTGCATATATGTGGAAGGAATCATCATGAGACCGAAGGATATCTCCAACTAAACAACAACAGTCCGATGAGGGACCCATGTGGAACGCCATAGCGCAATGTATGTGGTCTCGATAACTCTGATCCTCTAGTTAAGACATAAAAAGATCAAGGGCAATTCCTCTAACTCCAAAGTTTTCCTGAAGACGATTCAGAAGAATACAGGGATGCCACTTTTCCGTCTTTATACGGAATTCCGTCTTTTTCCCTGCTATCTGTCTCATTTCCGTATTTCCGACTTTTCCTCTTTTCTGTGTCGATCGACCGAGTGAGAGATATTTCCCCGAGATATTTGCTATTATACGGTACATAATTTATAAACGCGCGCACTACCCACTACGTTCACTGAGTTATGCTTTTATCAAGGCTTTCCGATTAGAATGTATCCTGGCCAATCGCGATGTAATAGCGACTGGTAAGTACGTCTGTAAGGGATGATGACGTCATCCAAGATGGCAACTTACGATGACCAACGAAAGGATCGAGGATGACTATGTTTTGATCATCATTTGAAAGGAATTACATGTAGCAGTAACTGCGGTCTAAGGTACGATGTTTCTGTATTTTATATATTTTCTTGTAAATTTTTTTTTTTTAGAATGTGACATTTTATGTACAAAAAACGATCCGAAAATCGGGTTTCGTGCCAAATGTTAGACCTAACGTTACTGCTGCATGCTGATACGTAACCCAGGGAGCTCCTGCCCGCTTCGCGCGCAGCGGGCCGGAGCTCCCGAAGCCCCCTGGGTTAGCTGATAAGTTGCCTTTACGTACGGTCTAACAACTCTTCAGTCTATGTATTGGTGAGTGGAGCCAACGCGGTTCAGCGGAACAACCAAAATACAGAGACTGAAGCTTTTGGTCTAGTGTTCTAGGAGCAACACACAACAACTAATTACCGTCAGTTTTTCAAACCTTGACTTCAAAGTCATCGATCACAACAAGAAGCCACTTGGTCCTTCCCCCCCTCCTAATTTTGAGGTGGGGGGACGGACCCCCTAAAATTTCTGTTAATAACTTTTTTTTTTTTTGGTTGCTTGTCCAATTTTTTACCTGTGTCCATCCCAAAATTTAAGGTGGACCCCCTAAATTTTTGGCTTCCGCCGCCAATGCCCCAATTCACTGTTCTTGGACACTGTCCCTGCCCGCGATTAGTTTCAGTATTTTTGGAGGACACCTAGTGGCATCCCTGAGAATAGTGTGGTCAACTGTGTCAAATGCAGCTGACAAGTCAAGCAGGATCATCATTATCCCTTTCTGTTTGTCAATAGCCTGGAGAATGTCAGTATTTCTTTTTAAATGCAGCATGATTACACTAGTCATTAGGCAGATGAGCATTTAAACAGACTGCCTTTCAAGAAATCATTTCCTTCCGGTTATCATATACTTTCCTTAGGTTTAGTGCAGCACTGACAGAGCTGCCAACCATTACGTTTTTGCCGTAATCATTACGTTTTTTCATTCAAATTCCGGCATTATGGTTTTTCTTTTCAAATTACGTTTTTTGACAATTTTGATAATGTGTGTACATAATTGTATGTATGTGGAGTGCGTGTTGAGCCCGAGATGAGCCTGGTACTTGCGCGTGCGTAGTCGCCGCCGGCCGGTTTTCCAACGCACTTTAATAATTTGATAGCGTGCACGTACATAAACGTTAGTTGAATATGCGAGCGGCATGCATGGTACGAATCGCGATGTATAGCGACTGGTAAATACGTCTGTAAGGATGATGACGTCATCCAAGATGGCAACTTACGATGACAAACGAAAGGATCGAGGATGATTATGTTTTGATCATCATTTGAAAGGAAATAACAGTCACTGCTGTCTAAGGTACGATATTTCTGAATTTTATATATTTTATCTTAAATTTGCATGTAATTTCTTTCCTATAAAGTGATGTTTTATGTACAAAAAAACGATCCAAAAATCAGATTTCCGCCGAATGTTAGATCTAACGTTACTGCTAATACGTTGTCTTTACGCACGGGCCAACACTCTTCAGGTGAGCGGAGCCAACGTTTGTTCTTGCAGCGCAGAGCGAGGAGTACGATGAATTGGGTAGGGTAATTCCCCAAATGTAGTAAGAGAAGAGTCCATTTGTAATGGAGGGGGATTTGGAGGTTTGAGGGAAATTATTATTCCATTTGCAAAATTTTACGAAAATACTCATCATATATATTAAAGATTGAATCATCAAAAGATATTTTTCATATACTTTAAAATTAATTGTAGTGATAAAGAAATGGAATTTTGAGGCTATTTTCTTGAATTGATTAATATCAATTCCCTTTGGATAATGGTACTGTCTGGTTAATTTTCATCAAACAAATACGATGAATTCGGCTTTGAAAAGACCTGGAAAGCTCTTCATTGTCCCCTGAAGTAATAATTCTGGTGATATTCAACATTTATTGATAGTTTCACATGATTTATACTAGAGAGATGTCCTACTGCCTTTGGAATTCATTAAAAAAGTCGGCACTTTAGCATTCAGTTTAGCAGGAATGGGAAGATTTCTTCCCCGGTTCTTGCGGCCTGGATGTCTGCTCTATAGTGCTGTCACTGCTGGGGATGATTGAGTGTGCGTGCAGTGTGATTGAGGCTGAGCTGTGCACATCGTGAAGTGATTTACAATGGGACTTTTGTGGAATGATTTCAACTTCTTATCTATAGATCTATTTGAATTTTAGATTAGATTGATTTGTGAATAATTTTTCTATATTTGTGGAATGTTACATGTACACTTCCATTTTATGACACTTTAATTTTAAAGGGTACTATTTGGCAAAAACAATGTTACTTGGGAAGAGAAGTCTGAATTGATGTCAACTTTTTTTTATATTTCTCTTAATCTACAATTTGGTAGTTTTGTCAGGAAACTCAACATAAAACAATGAATTATTTTAGAAGTGGAAAGGAAGCCCCAGAAAAATGGAGCCCTAAAAATGTTCACCAGAACTGATTTTGGTACCCCTGAAAGAATTTTTTCTCGACAGATCTTCACTTTGATAAGTGCCGGAGTAGGTTGCACTACAAAATGAAAGGCCTACTTGTCATTTTTAGAAAAATTTGCCTAGGTGCCCATTTGACTAGAATAAAAGTGGCCTTCATGCCCTTTAGAATGGCTTTGATACCCCTTGAAATTTTGGGGCATCCAAGGCCACTTTGCCGGTTGCCCCAAGCTGAAAGTGCCCATTTAAAAATGGCCTTGCCCCTCTCAATTCTTAATTCAAGCCCTGCTACTGACTTAATTAAAGTTGGTAGATTATATCAAACGGCCCAAGACTAAGGGTCCAATTTGTAACACTCCGTTACTTAGCCCAGACTAGGCCTAGAGATTAACTTTTTTTAAATTGTTCACTGCATACATACTTTTTGCATTGGATGTTTGTCGCATGTGGTTTTAAAGGAGAATGAAACCCTTGAAACCAGCTGAATTCATATCAAAGAGAAAAATCAAGGAAACATATTGTTGAAAGTTTGAGGAAGATTGAATGAATAATAAGAAAGTTATGAGCATTTGAATATTGAGATCACTAATGCCATGTAGATCCTCCCATTGGCAATGCGACCAAGATCTGTGATGTCACACACGTACAACTCCCTCATTACTTTAGTACTTATTTCACTTATATTCTCACTTTTATAGAGTCTATCACAAGGTGAGGTGTTCTCTTTATGAGAGGACAAGTACAGAGGTTTCACAACATTATATCATTGATGAATCGTTTGTCATATGATTAGAATGAGCAAAAAGAGATCTTTTGGGGTATATTTATAGTGTCCAAAAGGGGAGAGTTGTTCATCTGTGACATCATAGATCTTGGTCGCATTGCCAATGGGAGGATCTCCATAGCATTAGTGATCTCGACATTCAAATGCTCATAACTCTTCTATTGCTAGTCCTATTTTACTCAAACTTTTGTTGATCTTATTCTTTGATTTTTCTGCTTTCACAAAAGCTAACTTGCTCCAAGAGTTTCATTCTCCTTTAAGGTTCGTTTTAACACATTCCTTTTTTTTGTTGGAAATTCCTTTTTTTTGGCCATAATGATTCCTTTTTTTGCTTGCACAAGGTTGGCAGCTCTGCACAAATGCATGCACGTATGTAGGCGTGCCGTCTTCTCAATTTATTTACAATTGTACATGTACACAAGTCAATTAGACATTCATATAACAGATCGTAGTGGGCAGCAGTTCATTGCAATTCATATACACTGTTTACACCTCGCACTTTCTGACTTATTGCTTTTTGTCATAGTGTTACATTTGAAATAATGGAGTACTTAGCGTTTTTCTGCAGACTTTCATCTTCAAAATGAGAGACAGAGCGGGTGGGAATGAATAGATTTTAGACGGTATTATTAGACTTTTGCTTGTTTTCGGCGCATTTTGGGCTATTTCAAGCCAACTCGCAACACTTTGGACACTGATAATTTGAAAACGAGCATATGGACCACATATCTTTACTATTTTAACATCTCCAGAATATATTCATCTACAAATCTAGAGAGTATGAAGAAAATGACATGGATTTTGAATGTTTAGGAACAGAACTACGGAACCATTCGTATTTTAGACATTTTGGGTGGTATTTTCACACTTTTGCACATTTTCAGCGATTATTAATCCTACTTGCAACACTTTGGACACTGGTAGTTTTAAAACGAGCACATGGACCCCGTATTTTTAATATTTTAATTTCTTCAGAATATATTCCTCTACAAATCTTGAGAGTATGATGAAAATGACATGGATCTTGAATGTTTGGGAGCAGAACTATGGAACCATTCGCATTTTAGACAGTGTTATTAGACTCTTGCACGTTTTCAGCGAATTTTAGGTGATTTTCAAGCCAACTCGCAACACTGGACACTGATGGTTTAAAAACAAGCACATGGACCCCATATTCACATGGACTCCATATTTTTAACTTCCCTACACCTTCGCAATGCATTCCTCTACAATTTCGCAGAATTTGATGAAAATGACATGGATTTTGAATAAAGTGCAGCTTTAATAAACTATACTGTTTTAATTTTCGAGTAGATTCATGTCTTTGGAAGATTTGATTTTGGAAGTTATGCACCATTCTTGTCAAATGAGGGCGCTGCTGACTCCAAATACATGTACATGTAGATATAGTTTTGCCAATTAAAAGATATTCTCCTACTTTGGTACCGACTAAGTTACATATCCTGAAAGTTTTCTGAGGTTTGATGCGATATCGATAGAGAAAAGATGATTCAAACTCATTTGGTGAATTTGTGAGGTCTAAGAGCGGCATAATTCTCTTGATTGAGCAACATTTCTTATCATTAAAATACGGCGACTTTGAAGTCCCGTAAAAAAAAAAGCACATGAACCTATATTATTTTTTGCATTTTCATGCATGGATACCAAAGTAACTCTCTGCAAAATTTGGTGAAAATTACAGACTTTTTTTTAACTGTGGAACGTCCTTTAATGATAAAAAACTTAGTGATAGAATGCTGGAGATGTCTGAAATAAAGTTTTTTTACATTCAGTTATGTCCTCAGATCCAGCTGGCACAAAAACGGATAAAGGTTTTGTTTAACTAGGGTTAGAGTCTTAATTATCTGGGCAAAATGTTTCATTTATCTGTTTTATTTAATTTTGCTAAATATGCAAAAAAATGTATGAGAAATGTACAGCACGGTCAGTTAGTTTACGCCTTTTTTCCTTGACACAGCATGAAAATGGGCATTTCTGCGCAAACTGATTTCTGCAAGCTTTGCAAAAATGGACTGTGCTCACTTAAGTGTAACATTCAATCAGAATATTTACTTTCATTTCATTGATGAGACCCAAACCAAAGAATATATGTGAAAAATTATCCCCTTGTATATTTTTCAATTCCCAGGACTCTTTTAAAGTGTAAACTTTTTCTTGATACGCACTGTATAACCCATTATCCGCCTCTGCTGGGCGCTCATGGCGATTGCTCAAAAATAGGAAATGTCTCACAAGTTTTAATGTCTTCAAACTGCTTAGAATCTTCAGTCAGTTCGAATACTGTCTTAGTACTGCTACAATTATGTTATTCTTGAGGTGATGTTGGAGAGGAGAACAGAAAGGTGATCAGGTTAGACTCACAAGTTGATTGGGTCTTTGCTCTCCTGGTAAATTAGGGTAGGCTATTCCACAGCTTTGATCTGAGACTGCGTGTTGGCTTGTGCTGAGATAAGAGGTCCGATATGTGGGGTGGAGATTTATCATTGAGTGCTTTGAATATGAGAACTCCAATTTTATAGGCAATTCTCTTGATAGTAGCCAGTTATAGTTCAGGCAGAATAGAATCTTTCTTTGTAGAGACACAAAACGGGTTGCAATGTTCTGCAGGCCCTGAGGCCTGTGCACAGAGATGCCAACCGTTACGTTTTTGCCGTATTTGTTACGTTTTTTCACCCTAAATACGGCTTTACTTTTTTTCTTTGTAAAATACGTTTTCTTAAAATTTTGATCGTGTACAATATGCAATGTGTTTAGCTAGCTGGGTGTTTAAGGTGAGTGTGCATTACCTTTATACATGTACCTTTATACCGCATCTACTGGAAAAATACAGTTGTTCCTGCAGTCAAGTTTCCAGGTCTATCTTGTTGTCTTCCTAGCTTGGATAAGTTCGAAAACTGAGTCTGTGCTATTTGTGCAATGTGCTGTGCCAATGTATTGAAATGAAAAAGGCACTATTCCCATGTGTGAACATAATGCCACGCAGACCAGAACTTGTCTAACTTTGTCTTGAAGCCATTGATTGTTGATGCTGTGACTACCTCAGTAGGCAAAGAGTTCCAGTCATTAACCACTCTAACACTGAAGGTGTTTTGTCTCACTGCCAGTCTACTCCTTTTCAAAAATAGCTTGTAAGGGTGGCCACGCGTTGCTTGAGTGGTAGCTGATGTGAAGAATAGGTCTCTATTCACATCATCAATGCCATGAATTATTTTATAGGTTTGTATCATGTCACCTCTGCGCAGTCTGTACTTGATGGAGGGTAATTTCATTTCACGCAGTCTTCTACCATAGTCCATTTCTTTCAAGGCTGGTACTAGCTTGGTCGCTCGTCGCTGGACTTTCTCAATAGCCTTCAAGTCAGAAGCATATTTTGGGTACCATATTCCATTCGCATATTCAAGAATTGGTCTCACGAGTGACTTGTACAAGCTTTTGATGTTTTCTTTGTCTCTATGCAAGAAAGTGCGTCGAATCATAGCAAGCACACGATTAGCTTTCAAGACTGCGTTGGCTACTTGGGAATGGAATTTCAGTTGAGAGTCCATAATGACTCCCAAGTCTCTTTCCTCTGAAACTTCCTCCAGCACATCTCCATCTAGATGATACTGATGATGGGTATTCTGATGACCTATATGGAGGTATCTACACTGTGTTGTATTAAACTGGAGCTGCCACTTCTTGGACCACTCAGCTAAGTTGTCTAAGTCAGCTTGTAGCCTGTCATAGTCATCTTCCATTCTGATCTCTCTGAAGAGTTTGGTGTCGTCAGCGTATATCTTTACGATACTGCTTACTACCTCAGGGAGATCGTTGATGAATACCACAAAAACTGTCGGTCCGAGTACACTACCCTGAGGCACTCCACTTCTAACAGGTAACCACTGTGAAGTTTTTCCATTCACGACGACTCTCTGCCTCCGATGGGTCAAGAAGCTGTAAAGCCATTTCCCCAGACTACCTGTTATACCATAGGATCTGAGTTTGTTCATCAGTCGTTCATGGGGCACAGAATCAAAAGCTTTACAGAAATCAAGGTAGATGGTATCAACTTCACATCCTTCATCAAGAGAGGCAGTCCACAATTCCATGACTTCAAGCAGTTGTGTGACACAAGACCTTCCTAGTAGAAATCCGTGTTGTGCATCACACAATAAGTCATTCTGAATAAGTTGATTGAGAATGGCATCACGCACAACAGATTCCATGATCTTTCCGATAACTGAAGTCAGGCTTATTGGTCTGTAATTTTCAACAGCATCCTTCTTTCCTTTCTTATGTATTGGTGTGATATTTGCATCTTTCCATGACTGCGGGAGATACCCTTCTTTCAAGGACTTTCTGAAGATAAGTGCAAGAGGTGTGCAAATTGTTCCAGCAGTTTCTTTTAGAACTCTCGGGTGAAATCCATCAGGTCCAGCTGATTTTGAACTCTTCAGCAGTTTCAGTTTGTTCTTTACATTACTTGTGGTAATGTCCAGATCAATTAGGAGATTACCCTTATGTCTATCTTCCAAAGTTGGAATCTGCTGCACATTTTCATCTGTAAATACACTGTTGAAGAAGAGGTTAAAGAGTTCTGCTTTGTCCTCGTCATTCCCAGCAGTGATTCCATGTTTATTTTTCATTTACGATAGGTAGTGCGGTAATGAATTACGCATAAAAAATCCCCAATGTGGTGGTGCTTTGTGCAGGGCATAAATTAAGGTATGCCATAAAATTAATCGACGGCCAGGCCGTCGATGCCCCTATAACTGGCCGTGATGCCTTTACAAAAAGTGATCAATTCACGGCCAAAAAGGCCGTGCCCTTTTTTCTACCTGACCGACGTGCCCTTTTTCAAAACTGGTCATGCCCTTTCTCAGTGTAAGATTAAAGTTTACAAAGTTCTCCCATATTTCACAAGCAAAAATACAGAAGAGAGAGAGAAAAAAACAAAGTTAAAAACTAACTCAGATCAATTCAAACTGCATGCCATTTTCCGTGATTTTCTGGGATCTACACACAGACACACACACACACGCAAAGTTAGCATACAGTGTACATGTACCAGCTGCTGCACGTGGCTTGGCCTGCCTGCCTGTGTGGTGTGTGGCAGGCTTGCATGATCGGAGGAGATTTGCAAACTCTGAATCAAAGTGAACAATCTCACATGATTAACAGTTTTTCCAACAAAATAATCACAAAATCGGCAGGACATTTTTATAATTACATATATATGGATTCTCAGATTAATGATTTGGTGATGCAGTCGTAGGAGCAAGTTATCGAGTTTTCATTACTAGATCGGTCTAGTTGTTTCAGCTTTTGTTTTGAGTGAAATTGAGTCTTATCGTGTTCGCACCGATAACAAGAAGACAATACAATGGGAAGAGAGATGGTGTGATGCCGCGATGTTCATTTTATTAAAGTTTGACAATGTTTCACTTTGAAATTTTATTGGTTTTTAAAACATTTTAGTTTTCTAACAATTTTTAAATATATTATAAAAAAGACAAATATCAGTAAGATTTTTTTGTTAGATGATTACATTTGTTTTGTTTGCTTGAAGCTTGAATTTTTTTTCCTCTTTAATTCTTTCTTCATTTCTTTCTTTATTGCTTTCTTTCGTTCATTTCTTTCGTTCATTTTCTTTCTTTTCTATCTTTTCTTCTTCATCCTTTCTTCTATCCTTCCTGCTTGCTTTTGTGTTCTATCTTATTTCAAATCTTTCCTAGCTTTCTTTCCTGATCCTTTCTCTCTCTCTGTTCATTTTTTGTTCTTCCCTTCCTTCCTTTTCTTACTTTCCTTTTATTTCCTTTCTTCTTTCTTTCCTTATTTTTTTTGGTTCCCTTCCTCTCCTCTTCTCTTTTCATTCTTTCTGTCATTCCCTCTTTCTTCTTTTCTTTCATTCTTTTCTTGCTTTCACTCTCTCTTTTGCTTCATTCTTTCCTTCCTTTTCTTTTCCTTTCCCTTATTCTTTCTTATCTTCCTTCCTGATTTTTTATCTTTCTTTTTCTTTTTCCATTCTTCTTTCTCCATCCTATCTTTTCTACATTCCCTTTTCCATTCCATCTATATTTATTTCTTATTAATTCCTAGCTTTCCTTCCTTTTTTCTGTGTTCATTTATTTTCTTCATTCTTTCCTTCTTTACATGTCCCTCATTGTTTTTCTTTCTTTCTTTCTCTTACTTTCCTTTTTTTTTTTTTTTTTTTCTTTCATTCTTTCATTTATTAAAATTGTCTTTGCATCCTTTTCCCTTCCTCTATCTTTTCTTTTTCTTTCTTTCTCTCCTATTATTTTCTTTCTTTCTTATTCTTTCCTTCCTCTCTTTCATTTTTTATTTCATTCTTTTTCCTTTTTGCTATTCCCTTCCTTCCTTTCTCCCTCCCTTCCTGTTTTCTTCTTTCTTTTTCTCAAGGAATGAAAACAAAAATAATTTCCTTCATTCATCCTCCATGTTTTTTCTTTTCCTTTTTTTCGTTCAAACATTCATTCATCATCCCTTCCTTTCTTTTTCTTTCCTTTTTTCTGTTTTATTTATTTCAAAGAATGAAGGAAACCTTTCTTCTTTCCTTTATTATTTCTTTCATCCTTCTTTTATTCTAACTTTCTTTCTTTTTTCATTCATTTTCTTTAATTCAATTTTTCTTTGTATCTTCTTTTATAATTATTTTCAGTGATTCCCTTTTTTTATTTTGTGCCACGGTTCGGTCGTTTTGCTTCGTTATATTTTACAAAATACTTTTTTTTTAAATCAAAATACCGTTTTTTTCCTCTCAGAATACTGTTTTTGCTTTTTGGAGGTTGGCATCTCTGTGTGCAGTTGATGATGAGTTACAGCAGTCAAAATTGTCAAACAATATGTAATAAGTATTATTTCAAGTACGACTCCCTATATAACAAATTAAGTACATGTATCATAAAAAGATCATTTTCTACTGGACAACTTTGCTGCACAATATTTTATGTTATGATCAAGCAGTAAAGAGTTACTTAGAGCAAGTAGAGTGAGGAGACCCCAGAACGATTTACCAAAAAAAGCGCATCCCTGAAATAATGTAGCACAGGCAGGTTTTTTAAGTGGCACATAAAGAGTTAAAGGACAAGTCCACCCTACAAGAAGTTGATTTGAATGAAAAGAGAAAAATCCAACAAGCATAACAATGAAAATTTCATCAAAATCAGATGTAAAATAAGAAAGTTATCACATTTTAAATTTTCGCTTAATTTCACAAAACAGTTATATGCACATCCTGGTTGGTATGCAAATGAGAAGACCAATGACATCATTCACTCACTATTTCTTTTGTATTTTATTAAGTGAAATATGAAATATTGTAATTTTGTCCTCATTGTCAAGTGAAACAACGATCAATACCTCTCTGAACATGTGGAATTAGTATTGTTTAATACTATATGGTTAAGTCAAGTTGGTCCTTATTGTCAAATCTGTAAAAAATGAAATATTGATTATTGTATAATTCAAACAATAAATAACAAAAGAAATAGTGAGGGACATCATCGACTGTCTTATTTGCATTTCACTGAGTTGTGCATATCACTGTTTTGTGAAAAATAAGCGAAACTTGAAAAAGTCATAACTTTCTTATTTTACATCCAATTTTTATGAAATTTTCAGCGTTATGCTAGTTTGATTTTTCTCTATTTATTCAAATCAAAATTTTTCTGGGCTGGACTTGACCTTTAAGAGATAGAAGTCAGAACTACTATACTATAATAAAGCTTCTCTTTTCTGTTAATTGTTAGAGATGACGATGCTGATCAAGGACCCTATGCCATCATCCTAGCCCCAACACGTGAACTTGCACAACAAATAGAAGAAGAATCTATTAAATTTGGTAAACCACTCGGCATCAGGACCGTTTCCATCATCGGTGGTATCTCACGTGAAGATCAAGGATTCAAGCTCCGCCTTGGATGTGAAATCGTCATAGCAACACCAGGACGTCTCATTGATGTTCTTGAGAATAGATACCTTGTTCTTGGTCAGTGTACCTACGTTGTTCTTGATGAGGTGAGTCTCGATACCTTGCTTTTGATCAGTGTACTAGAATGTTGTTCTTGATGAAGTGAGTTTAGCTACCTTGTTCTACACTGTACTTAGTTGTGCTGATGAGGTGAGTCTAGATACCTTGCTCTTGATCAGTGTAGCTATGTTCTTGCTGAGGTGAGTTTAGATACCTTGTTCTTGACAGTGTATACTGTACTCATATTGTTTTGTTGAGATGAGTTTACCTACATGTACCTTGTTCTTAATCAGTGTCCCTACGCTATTCTTGATGAGATGAGTTCAGCTACCTTGTTCTTGATCAGTGTTCCTATGTTGTTCTTGACGAGATAAGTTTAGCTGCCTTGTTCTTGATCAGTGTCCCTACGCTATTCTTAATCAGATGAGTTTAGCTACCTAGTTCTTGATCAGTGTTCCTATGGTGTTCTTGATGGGATAAGTTTATCTACCTTGTTCTTGATCAGTGTTCCTACGCTATTCTTGATGAGATGAGTTCAGCTACCTAGTTCTTGATCAGTGTTCCTATGGTGTTCTTGATGAGATAAGTTTATCTACCTTGTTCTTGATCAGTGTTCCTACGCTATTCTTGATGAGATGAGTTTAGTTACCTTGTTCTTGATCAGTGTTCCTATGGTGTTCTTGATGAGATAAGTTTATCTACCTTGTTCTTGATCAGTGTTCCTACGCTATTCTTAATCAGATGAGTTTAGCTACCTAGTTCTTGATCAGTGTTCTTATGGTGTTCTTGATGAGATAAGTTTATCTACCTTGTTCTTGATCAGTGTTCCTACGCTATTCTTGATGAGATGAGTTTAGCTACCTAGTTCTTGATCAGTGTTCCTATGGTGTTCTTGATGAGATAAGTTTATCTACCTTGTTCTTGATCAGTGTTCCTACGCTATTCTTTTAAAGTTTAAAGTTCTTCTCTTTTTTTGTAAATTTTCTTCATTTTCCAATCAAACTTTTGACTCATTCCATTCTACCTTAATTTCCCGCTTTTGTTTTACTATTTTGTCATCTTTTTTTATTTATTTCCCTTTCTTACTAATCGCTAGCATAGTACTTTGGAATGATTTGTTCTTTCTCACATGTTCTTCTTACCTCCCTTTCCTGCTTTCCTTCCGTTCCCCTTTTTATGTTTTTAAATTTTCCCTTTTCTTCTATTTCTAATTTTCATCTCTTTCTTTCCCTTTCCTCCCTCTCTTCCTTTTGCTCCCTTTCTTTCCCTTTCTTCCTTTTCCTTCCTTTCTTTCCCTTTTTTTTTTATACATTACATGTATGTTTCCTGATGAATTCAGCCAGGGCAGCCTGCCCCCCCCCCCCCCCCGGCTATGACACTGATTAGGAAGGGAGAAAACGACATCAATTTTACGATAAGAAAATTGAAATTTAAGAGAAAGAAAAAATACTAGATTTTAATTCGTCATGCGGACGAATTAGGTGGTCTGTCGTAGAAAGATAAATACTAGTAGATAAACAGACATAATTATTTAAACAAATGAGGTGATATTAGATTGAAAGATGAATAGACAGTCAGATAGACATACATATATAAACAGATACACATGCGAAAGATAGATAAATAGATAGATGGATGGAGAGATAAAGGATTAGTAGACAGATTAATAGAAGAAAGGTAGATAAATTATATCTTTAAATATAGATAGACAGATAGATAGATAGATAGATAATGATTGATGACAAAAATTACGATGATGATGAGGATGATGAGGATAATGATTGATGACAAATAAGATGATGATAACGGTGATCATGATATTATATATACACAGATGGACAGACATAAAATATATCAATATATTTATTGATAGATAAACAGATAGAATAACATATTAAACAGATTTAATAGATAGATAGATATTAGATAGACAGACAAATAAACAGACATAATTATTCAAACAGATCAATAGACATTAGATTGAAAGATAAAAAGATAGACATATTTAAACTGATAGATGGATAGTCGGATAGATAGATAGATAGATAGATGGATTGGAGGATATATAAAATATAGGTGGATAGATTGATAACAGATATATAGATAGAGAAACATACATAATAAATTGAAAAATATAAATATTTATTAGATTGAAAGATAAATGGATAGATATACAGATAGACAGACATATTCAAACAGATATACGATATATAGATAGATAGATAGAACATAGATAGAAAATAGATAGATAGAGAGACAGACAGACAGACAGACATATAGAAAGAAAGAAAGAAAGATAGATATATAGATAGATATATCATGTAGGTAGATAGATAGATAGACACATAGATAGATAAACAGACAACAGACATATAGATAGATGTAGACATATTCAAACAGATAGATATATATTAGACAGAGAGATAGATAGATATACAGACAGAAAGATAGATAACATAGATAGCGGATAGATAGACGGATATGATTAGATAGATATAATATGAAAATGTAATTATAATCTGTTTTATTTTGCAATATTTTAACTATTATTCATTGGAATTCTTATAAATGATCGTGCGCAAGATAGTAAAAAAAAAAAAATCAAAATCATGTTCACCCTCGGACTCGAACCTCTGCCCGCATGACTGAATGAGATGCAAGTCTGATACGAGAATCTCAAATCCTATTTTGCAAGTGAAATACGGGCATGATCCCGGCATCTGATCGGAAAATGAAGGCAACACTTGCGAAAGCTTAGAATCTCAGCTACGACATACTTAAAGCTCAGGGATAACTGACAAGAAAAAATGGAGATATGGCTCATGAAATAGAGGAATGTAGAATCTAGTTTTGAAAAAAAAGTCAAGTCCCATAGAGATTACACGCAAAATGAGTAAAAATGACATGCCTCTATTATTTGCAATTTTTTAGGATGATTAGTTTATTAAAATGAAAAATAAAGGCAATAACTCGGAAAGAGTAAGACCTAAGCTACAATGGTTGAAACAATTTGGCGAAAATTGACCAATATTCACGGAGTTAGAGCCAAATTTGCATAATTATAATGACGTCATAACACGCAAAATGGATATTTTGACTTCCGACGCCATTTTGATGACATCATAATATACGTTCGGGTCCAATGAGACATGAAATCATACATGTATGATTCATACTCTATTGAAATATGAAGAAAAAAATTTGAGGTCCCCGTTCATTCTGAAGAGCTACAGTGAATTTTCAATAGGCATGTTTTTGCATATTTAGAGCCTATGGAATGAGCTCGCGCGCAAGCTCATTCCCTCATTAATGAACGTAGAGAGCTGATCGAGGTATCAATTTGATCAGAATTATATCATTAATGGATACACATAGAAAAAACAGTGAATTTATGCTGCATAACACCGTTACGCACAAAAACGCGCGCACATATGTGCGCGCGCAAAATGTTGACATGCTTAAAATGACCTGAAACGTACCCCAAATTAATTATAGAAGATTTGAGCATTTTTCAATTTTGATGTGCACGTACGCACGGGTCATGACCTCTGTATGATCTTTGATAACATCGACAGTTGACCTTTGACCTAAAGTTTATTTGATGTAAATATTATGGATTATTGATGATCCGTTATGTTGATATGATCAAATAAAGAATTTTACAAAATGGTGCGTAGATGACGTCATCAAGACCAGATGACCTTGAAAAGCTTAGTAGAGCGTCTCTATGATAGACTTTTATGACAAAAATTTCAGCGAAATTGATACAGCAGCTTTGGAGAAAAGTAGGCGACAAACATAGGTGCGAAAAATAAATAAAGAAAATTCTGACGAAATTAAGAGCTGATCTGTCAGAGACAGACCACCTAAAAAATAAAAGCTGTACGATATTTTTTCTCATGTTTTCACTCTCAAACATGTATAATCTCGACCGCTCTCTCTCTCTCTCCCTTGTTGTCGATTATTCCTTCCCATCCCTCTCTCTTTCTCCCTTCTAACCCTTTCCATGCGTACTTCGCACCAATGCTCACTCGGTGCCGTGCGAACTTCGCATTTCACACTCAACAAACAATGCATTGTTTCCCTCCCTGAAAATAATTCAGTACAGATGGGTTCATGGTCCAGCGCACAAAGAGCTAAATAAAGTCAAACTTAAGTAAAGAAGAATAAGTGCAATGGCAAAATTCACTTAACACTCCCAGAATGACAAAGTCTTATCATAGAAATTTGTATCGATACTTTATTATGATTATTTAATTCCTATGTAGATGGAAATTCCCTCATTGTAATGTACAGGGACACAGAACACGTTTGTGATGGCATTTGGGGGTAAAAATTGGCAAATGAGAAATGGCACTTGCTAACACACACTAAAAAAGAAAAGATCAAACTGGGAAAAAACGATAAACCGATATATACAGTGCGTCCCACAAAAAACGAAACCGAGATTTAGCGATGATTTATCATAACTTTATCACAAATACAATAGACAAATGACCTACCATTGTAAAGCTTAGAATCTCCTCTTTCATCTGAAATTACTTAGATTATTTTTCATTCACGCATGAGTGAGCAAAAACAATTTGAAGAGGGGATACCAAAAAGTCATTTGGCGGGCTGTATCTGGGTTTCAAAAAGAAAACCACATTTTTTAAAAGTTCAATATCTGCTCTTTAATTTGATACCTCAATTTTAGAAAATAGTCAAGAAATACAAAGTTCTGGTTATTTGAAATAAGGCTTGAATTTCAAAATTTTCATAAAATGAAGAGGTTTTACAGGCTAGCGTTCAAACTCACTCGACACTCCCTTTTGTTGACGATCAGCCATGCATTAAGTCTTTTGTTAACCGTGCGATGGCTTCTGTTGGAAACCGGTGAAAACATGTTTATTTAATTAAATTATGGAGATACAAGCATTGTTTCGAGGGACCATAACTTGTTTACTTCTGGACCAATTTTTGTGATTCAGGTATCAAATAAAAGAGCAGATATTGAACTTTTTGGGCATGTGATTTTCTTTTCGAAATTCAGATACCCCCCGCCAAATGAGTTTTTGGTATCCCCTCTTCAAATTGTTTTTGCTCACTCATGCCTGAATAAGGAATAATCTATTAAAAGTAATATCAAATGAAAGAGGAGATTCTCAGCTTTGCATTGATAGGTCATTTGTCTAAATGTATTTATGATTAAGTTATGATAAATCTTTCTTAAATCTCGGTTTCGTTTTTTGTGGGACGCACTGTATATAAAGAGGATCAAAACAAAGATAACAAGAAGAAAAAGGAGAATGGAGGAAAAAGACGGGTAGGCATGGACAAGGAAGAGGAAGAAGAAAGAACGGCTGTGATGAATAAAAAAAAAATAGAAGAATGAATGGGGAGAAGAACGAATAATACAGAACAACAAAAGAAATAAGAAGAAAAAAGGAATAAGACGGTGGCATGACCAAGAGGGAGGAAGAAGAAGGAAAAAAGGGGGAAGAAATGAGGTCAAAAAAAAATTGAGAGCAGATCGACGGGGAGGAGAAAAAGAAATGGAGGGGAGAAAAAAGAGGAATAAGATGGTGGGGATGGGCAGGTGAGAGGAAGAAGGAAAACCAAAATATATAAAGAGGAACGAAAGGGGAAAAAAAAAAGAGGAATAAGACGGTGGGTGAGGGAAGGAGAAAAAACAAAGAAGAAAGAAAACCGGCAAAAAGAGAGAAGATCAAAGGGTGTGAAGAACGAAAAACAATTATATAAATAGAAACGAAAACAAGAAGAAAAGGGGGGGAAGTGGCGGGTGAAAAAAGGCGAGAGAGAAGAAGGAAAGTAGGGGAAAAAACCGGCAGAGAAAAAAGAGAAGATCGAAAGGGAAGAACGAAAAACAGATTAAGAGGAACGAAAAAAATTAAGGAGGAGAAAGGGGATTAGGAAGAATACGGGGGAGAGATTTAATAGAGAGAGGAGACTGAATGACCTGAATGAGAAGAGCGAACGTAAAGGGGAGAGAGGAAGAAATAAAACACAGGAAAGACGAAAGAAGATGGTAAGAGAGTAAAAGAGAGGGAAAGAGAGAATAGATCTGGACAAAGTCGAAGGGGACAACATGACAATGACGTTAAGGAAATGTTAATTTCAATGCGTGAATTTTAAATGACTAATATTTTTAATCAATGTCGTAAGACCCGTATACCATATCCGAAAATAAAAAATGCACTAGGCAGGCCTCTACAAATTTTTTTTTCATCACTTGCCCAACAGGGCAAGTGATGAAAATATTTGCTTGCCCGATAAAAAAAACTGCTTGCCCAATTTGTTTTATTATTTTCTTTCATTATTTTTTTTACGACGGTACTATTATTTATGAAGATCATATAAATAAAAACAATTGAGAATCATGTAGGCCTACAGTAAAGAACACACATTTATAATACAAGGATATTTTCAGCAAAGTAGGCCTGAGTCATTACGTCTATTTTGAAGAAAAAAATACTTTTGCTATAGTACTAGTAGATCTAAATGGGCGTTCAGAGCTGCCAACCATTACGCTTTTGCCGTAATCATTACGTTTTTTCATTCAAATTACGGCATTATGGTTTTTCTTTTCAAATTACGTTTTTTGACAATTTTGATAATGTGTGTACATAATTGTATGTATGTGTAGTGCACGTGTTGATCCCGAGATGAGCCTGGTACTTGCGCGTGCGTAGTCGCCCGCCGGCCGGTTTTCCAACGCACTTTAATAATTTGATAGCGTGCACGTACATATACGTTAGTTGAATATGCGAGCGGCATGCATGGCACGAATCGCGATGTATAGCGACTGGTAAATACGTCTGTAAGGATGATGACGTCATCCAAGATGGCAACTTACGATGACCAAAAAAAGGATCGAGGTTGATTGTGTTTTGATCATCATTTGAAAGGAAATAACAGTAACTGCGGTCTAAGGTACGATATTTCTGAATTTTATATATTTTATCTTAAATTTGCATGTAATTTCTTTCCTATAAAGTGATGTTTTATGTACAAAAAAACGATCCGAAAATCGGATTTCCGCCGAATGTTAGATCTAACGTTACTGCTAATACGTTGTCTTTAAGCACGGGCCAACACTCTTCAGGTAAGTGGAGCCAACATTTGTTCTTGCAGCGCAGAGCGAGGAGTACGATGAATTGGGTAGGGTAATTCCCCAAATGTAGTAAGAGAAGAGTCCATTTATAATGGAGGGGGATTTGGAGGTTTGAGGGAAATTATGATTCCATTTGCAAAATTTTACAAAAATACTCATCATATATATTAAAGATTGAATCATCAAAAGATATTTTCATATACTTTGAAATTAATTGTAGTGATAAAGAAATGTAATTTTGAGGCTATTTTCTTGAATTGATTAATATCAATTCCCTTCGGATAATGGTACTGTCTGGTTAATTTTCATCAACTCGTATCAAACAAATACGATGAATTCGGCTTTGAAAAGACCTGGAAAGATCTTCATTGTCCCCTGAAGTAATAATTCTGGGTGATATTCAACATTTTGTTGATAGTTTCACATGATTTATACTAGAGAGATGTCCTACTGCCTTTGGAATTCATTAAAAAAAGTCGGCACTTTAGCATTCAGTTTAGCAGGAATGGGAAGATTTCTTCCCCGGTTCTGGCGGCCTAGATATCTGCTCTATAGTGCTGTCACTGCTGGGGATGATTGAGTGTGCGTGCAGTGTGATTGAGGCTGAGCTGTGCACATCGTGAAGTGATTTACGATGGGACTTTTGAGGAATGATTTCAACTTTTTATCTATAGATCTATTTGAATTTTAGATTAGATTGATTTATGAATAATTTTTTTATATTTGTGGAATGTTACATGTACACTTCCATTTTATGACACTTTAATTTTAAAAGGTACTGTTTGGCAAAAACAATATTACTTGGGAAGAGAAGTCTGAATTGATGTGAACTTTTTTTTTATTTCTCTTAGTCTACAATTTGGTAGTTTTGTCAGGAAACTCAACATAAAACAATGAATTATTTAAGAAGTGGAAAGGAAGCCCCAGAAAAATGGAGCCCTAAAAATGTTCACCAGAACTGATTTTGGTGCCCCTGAAAGAAATTTTTCTCGACAGATCTTCACTTTGATAAGTGCCGGAGTAGGTTGCACTACAAAATGAAAGGCCTACTTGTCATTTTTAGAAAAATTTGCCTTGGCTTGGTGCCCATTTGACTAGAATAAAAGTGGCCTTTATGCCCTTTAGAATGGCCTTGATACCCCTTGAAATTTTGGGGCATCCAAGGCCACTTTGCCGGTTGCCCCAAGCTGAAAGTGCCCTTTTAAAAATGGCCTTGTCCCTCTCAATTCTTAATTCAAGCCCTGCTACTGACTTAATTAAAGTTGGTAGATTATATCAAATGGCCCAAGACTAAGGGTCCAATTTGTAACACTCCGTTACTTAGCCCAGACTAGGCCTAGAGATTAACTTTTTTTTTATTGTTCACTGCATACATACTTTTTGCATTGGATGTTTGTTTCGTGTGGTTTTAAGGTTCGTTTTAGCACATTCCTTTTTTTTGTTGGAAATTCCTTTTTTTGGCCATAATGATTCCTTTTTTTGCTTGCACAAGGTTGGCAGCTCTGGGCGTTAAAGGTTAAAAAAAGTATTTTAAAAAAAAAATAAAAAATAAAAAATCCCCAAAAGTTGCAAAAATTTCATATTTTGCATCTTTAAATCCATGCCATTTATTTTCCATATTTCCTTGAAATTGTTTTGATTTAGTTGGAAGCTATCAAGAAAATTAAGAATATTCACCTCTCTCTTGTCTTTTCATCATCATATTATGATGTTATACACTCGGTCAATATTTTTTTATATTGTGGTCCCACATGTAGACTTTCATGGTGTTGCAACATTATACTTGGTCAACACCATGAAAGTCTACATGTGGGACAACAGTAAGAAAAAACATTTACCGAGTGTAACATCATCAAAATCAGAGTCAAGAAAGAGCTTAATCTTCTTCATTTTTTTTTCGGTTGTTTCCAACTAGATCAAAACAATCTCAAGGTAATATGAAAAATAGACGTCCATTTCATGTATTTAAAGATTAAAAATGTGAAATTTTAGCCACTTTTGCCTTTTTTTTTGTTTTTTTTGGAGGTGGTTGCATCGGCAAATTGCGCAAGATAGTAGCGCATGCGCACATAGAACGTAAGATGAGATGGCACGGTTCTTCGAACGAGGTACCTGGCGATAAATTATCTGTATTTGGCGCTGATTTTACATCAGTTTCCACTGTTTTTTGACTGGTTTGACAATATATGAGAGATAGTTGTGATTATCACTGACATTTTATTATTTTATTTTCAAAACATTCACTTGCCCGATCGGGCAATTGACTTTGAGAAATGCTTGCCCGCCCGTCATTTTCACTTGCCCCGGGCAAGCGGGTTTGTCGCGCCCTGCACTAGGCCTTCTGCATGGTCGTTTCGGGCCATTTTTCATTGGTCGATATTAATATCCTACTGTCTCTGACTTTCTGTTTGTACAGTTATTTCTTTCGCTTTCTCTATCGTTCATTCAACATGATAAAAATTGAGGGCAAAAATGTCTTGATTATAAATAATTGGAAATAATGAAGCCCACCAAGCTTTCATGATAAACTTTGTTTCTTTTGTTAATGATAACTGCAGATCAATTAACTCACATTCACGAACAAGCAATACTTTTAAGGATATTAAACCCTTTCTTTTGAAAATGTTTTCTCTTGAAAACATCCCGATCACTTGCAAATGATGAAGAGAATCTTCAACATGTCCATGTTATGTTTAATGAAATTAATCCTAGCAAACAAACGGTGTTCTGAATACTTTGCATCTCTGCATGACATTCAATTCGCAATTATAGCCAGGCTAATACTCTAGATCAGGCATCAATCTATCGCTAACACCCCCGCCTGGTACCATTATCACTGACCAAAAAATAACCCTTTAGAAGTTGTATCCTGTTTGTTAACTTTTGTCAAGAAGCCCCCCCCCCCCTTTTAAATTTCAGAATACGTATTGAAAGCGATGCTTTTTATCTTTCTTTTGAAGCTGAATCATTGAACCGATCGAGCGAGCAGCCGGTCGGCCGCCACCAGCTGTACACGAGTTTTAATGATTAGCCAATCAACAATGGCGTACATTGCTAGGGGCTGAGCTTAGTATGAAGCAAAATTTGATCAAGTTGAGCGTGCCAAGTATCAGAAATTTTCGAACTGACCGAAAAAAAAACACTCGCAGAAAAACTGCTTTTCTATCACTTTCCTGTCATCAATTTCACTCATTTTTTTTCACAGAGTAATTATGAAACATGGAAGAATCAGAAAATGAAGGAAAAAAAAACTTCAAAATTTTGACTTTTTTATTGGTTTGTCGAATTCCAAGGAACTTTGATTTGCGGCTTGTCTCTCATTTTGGTTTGACCGATCACATATATCATAGTTTTTTATGTTTTCATTGTTTAATTGATTTTTTTTTAATTGCCTCTCACTATATTCACTTCACCCTTTGCTTCATTTACATCTGCTGTCATTATCCCTCTTATTTGACTTTATTTCCTGTTTGTACTCTTATCTTAAAAGCATACATCTAATTTGATATTTTAGTTTTCAATGCATATTTGTCAAATAACAAGTAAAGAATTGGTCTTAACTAAGACCCTAAGGTAGATCATTATTAGCCTCGATTTAGGCCCAACGATGAACCACTGGCTATAACTGAAGTGGGACAATGGATCACATTGGCCTAATTAACATTAGGTCAATTTACTGTATGTCACACTAGTGACCAATGATATCCCTTAATTTTACAACTAGTTAAAGTAAATTACCGGGCAGACATGCTAACTGTTTCCTTTTTAGAGTATTTGTTTCTCTTTTTTGCTATAAATAATAATAATATGAACATTTGTAATGCGCCGGTATCCATCATAAAAAGATGCGCAATAAAGAAAAGAAAAGAAAAGAATAGGAAAAAGAAAGGAAGGAAGATAGAAAAACTACTAAAAAGAGGGGGCGAATAACAATTTCCTAAAAGCTTGTGTGAATAACCAGGTTTTCAGAGAACTTTTGAAACTGGTGAGACAAGAAATATTGCGGATTTCTTTTGGAAGTTTATTCCATAGGAATGGCCCAGCATGTTGAAATGATCGATCCCCCCATGAAATATGAGATTGTGGTACAGCGAGTAAAGATGAACTAGAAGACCTAAGGTTGCGAGAGGGATTGTAAGGAGTAATCAAGGAAGAGTTGTATTGAGGTGCAAATACACATATAATTTTTTTTGTATGATTTGTTACTTTAAAAAAAAATTTCTGATCATGTAGTATGTATTATACACAGCGCATGACACTAGTACCGGTCCGACAATCCCAGACTGGTAAAAATCACTGTCGGGCCAGTAATTTGTTGCATGAAAAGAACTAGTAAATCCTTGCCTACAAGCACATGTTTAAAAGGGTGAATTATCAAGTTTTCAAGTAGAGTCATTTCACATGTTTTTTCACCGATCTCTCTACAACAGGCTGGCGATCGTTACGTTGAGACAAATTTTTAAAAATACTCTTTTTTATCAAAAAATACTTTTTTTTCCTTATAATAAGAATACTTTTTTGGTTGTAGAAGGTTGGCAGGTCTGCCCGGGTTAAATCCAAACCCACAATTCATTCATTCTTTCATAATTATTTACAGTACAGCTTCTCTCCTGACTTGACCAAAGACAAAGTTCCTTTGATATTAAAAAAAAAAAGCAAAGTACAAAATGGAAATTTGAACATTCTTTTCATAACTTTCTGACCCTTTCATCAGAATATCATTAGTTCTTCCAAGTTCACTTTTTGTTCTGTCTTTGCTCAATGTTAGTTATGTTTGCTTTCAAAATATATATGCAAGCTACAAACTCGCCTAATAATGTATAGGTATGAAAGTTAATTAACTGTCTTTCGTGGCTGTCACTGTGTCAGTCATTGTGTTGTTTTTTGTTGTCTCACCTGCATAGCAGAGTGAGACTATAGGCGCCGCTTTTCCGACGGCGGCGGCGGCGGCGGCGGCGACGGCGACGGCGGCGGCGGCGTTAACACCAAATCTTAACCTGAGGTTAAGTTTTTGAAATGACAGCATAACTTAGAAAGTATATGGACCTAGTTCATGAAACTTGGCCATAAGGTTAATCAAGTATTACTAAACATCCTGCCTGAGTTTCATGTCACATGACCAAGGTCAAAGGTCATTTAGGGTCAATGAACTTAGACCATGTTGGGGGAATCAACATCAAAATCTTAACCTAAGGTTAAGTTTTTGAAATGTCATCATAACTTAGAAAATATATGGACCTAGTTCATGAAACTTATACATAAGGTTAATCAAGTATCACTGAACATCCTGCATGAGTTTCACATCACATGACCAAGGTCAAAGGTCATTTAGGGTCAATGAACTTTGGCCGAATTGGGGGTATCTGTTGAATTACCATCATAACTTTGAAAGTTTATGGATCTGATTCATGAAACTTGGACATAATAGTAATCAAGTATTACTGAACATCCTGTGCAAGTTTCAGGTCACATGATCAAGGTCAAAGGTCATTTAGGGTCAATGAACTTTGGCCAAATTGGGGTATTTGTTGAATTACAGCCATAAATTTGAAAGTATGTTGGTCTAGTTCATAAAACTTGGACATAATAGTAATCAAGTATCACTGAACATCCTGTGCGAGTTTCAGGTCACATGATCAAGGTCAAAGGTCATGTAAGGTCAAAGAACTTTGGCCACGTTGGGGGTATTTGTTGAATTGCCATCATATCTCTATAAGTGTATTGGTCTAGTTCATAAAACGTGGAAATAAGAGTAACCAAGTATCACTGAACATCTTGTGCGAGTTATAGTAGTTTTCAAAATCAGCACTGCTGCTATATTGAATCGCGTGATGCAGGTGAGACGGCCAGAGGCATTCCACTTGTTTACTTTAAGTAGGGGTCTACTGGACGTAAACTCACTCTCATCCGGTACAATGATGCAGGTTCTGTATTTCTCTGTCTAATAGAATGTAAAATTTAGACGTAAATCGGAGCTCGGCACTGCACTGTATGTCATATTGGCGCTGGTTAGAAGTTAGAAATTGAAAGTACAAATAGAGTCTAGCTAACGTTAGCATGATTAGGGTTAATTAACTAAAGTCTAGATGATAATCAATTTTATTTTTGTCAAAATTCATAATCCCCCAGGGCTTGAGACCCAGTCTATACATGTAGATCTAGATGGATTTTACTACTAAGTTAGATCTCGATCTAGACCATCTATTCATGATTGAATTTCAAAATCAAATGAAACCCCGACTCAATAAAGCTAAAGAAATGTGACAATTATTTCCAGCATTAGACTTTAGAGTCTAACATTAGACTCTAGCCTAACTCAGTAATGGCGGCTGGGCATTAAAAATCATGTGAGTCAACAGTATTAAAATTGCTCATAATGTCCACACCTCATCTAGACATCTATCTAGATCTATCTGCATTTGCTACAGTTGGTAAGCCTAGGCCAAATAGACTAGTGCTTGAGTTCTACGTAGATTCAACCAGAACGGTAGCAGTGGCCGAGACAGTCAGTGGCGGTGCACATGCATACACTTCCAATTTTACCTGTAGAATGGAGCGTCCATCATAATACAAAACCTGTGTCAGTTTACCAAAGAAAATTAGATGGGTTCAATAGCAAACATCAGGGTAGTCGGCAAAAGCACAAAATGTCTGCTATTTGGTGATTTTTTTTGGAGATCTAACTCGGCTCGAACAACCTGTTTCCCTTGATATCTCATGCTTTGCTAGTATGAGTTATCGGCAACCGCACAAATGAGGGGGGAAAATACCCGCACGAGATGTTTTTTGAGAAATGATGGTTAGACTATATACATGTAGACTCAATGCCTAATCTGGGTGCCTAATTACCTAATATCAATGAGAAATACGGAAAAACAAAGGTTTTAAGTGAAAACTTGATGATAAAGAAGGGAAAATGAACTGAGACAAGCGAAACTTGAGATAAAAAAAAAATGAACTAGCTGAGCCGGAGGAGGAGGGGGGGGGGGGTCATCTGGTGTACAGCCCCTTGTTATTGTTTTTTGGGGGGTTCGTTTTTTGCTGCTTAGATTTTTCGTGACATACATGTATCACCTTCATTTAAGAGTGAAACCCCCTTTCTCAACTTGTAAGATTTTTCTGAATAAGAATTTCCCCCGTCTTGAAAATGCTGGATCCGCCCCTAAACTTCAGTAATGATTTAAACTACTGGTGATGAAGTGATTAAAATGATTGACGGAGCGAACGAGGGAAAACCAACAAATAAAATAATTGGCCAGTATAGATGAAAAAAATTATGAATTACGTAGTTATCATGTTTTTCATGAAATTTACTCATTAAGGAGCAACTTCCAACAACTACGAAATACCGGAAAGGATTATGATCCCCCCCCAAAAAAAAAAAAAAAATTAATAATAAATTGAAGATAATTACTTAAAATAGGGCCTACTGCCTAATTGATATTAGCGCTTGGACATTTTTCTGAACTACATGTATAGTAGTCAAAGTAGTGGAGCATTAGGAGCATTATATTCATGTTAAACAATGAAGACACGCAGAAAAAAAAATGAAACCGAGGGGAACATTTACGTCACGGAGCCCCGAAAATGAGTTCTTTTTCCCAAGAAAAATATGGCCTGTCACCTCATCCATGTTCGGTTGTATAAAAAGATAAGATAAATCAATTATAAGGAATATGTAGGCCGGACATTTTAATTTTTAATTAAAGGTATATTGTATGATTGGTTGATCTCAGACAAGGGCAATGAATCAATTTTGAAATTATTACATTCATTAAATACCTATATTATTGCTCTATTTTATCACGGAAAAGAAACTTGCATAACTTTTCTATTTTCATGATATTGAGGGGTAAAACATATATTATGACAGGATCGGTTAACCGTAATAATGTCGAGCTTTCTTATTGACGCCCTCTCGGGTTAAAAAATAAATTGATATTAGAACACCGTTCGAATCATGCATATTCATTACGACTCATGCATATTGATGAATATGTCATGGCGCATGCGCAGTATCAAGAAATCCCCGTGCAGTACAACAAAGTGCAGTACTGTGTGTGTGCATTGTAGCTGAGTAGAAAGCGAACGGTGCGTGCAAGCTCAATGATCCGATGCTAGCCGGCTTTTGCTTGCGCTCTGCATTAGTTTCAGATATAATGCACTATTAGTGATAACACACACAGGATAAGAATATATTGAGCTGTAGCTCCATGATTGTATCGTACGTGAAAAGGGATTCAGACACGCTGATTATCTGACGTGAATGACGAAGCAAATGGTTGCCCAATACGGCTTACTTTCGGAATCTTATGTCATGAATCTGAAAGTACTCCAAGACTAAAAGAGATACGAGAATCCCAGAGATGGGCAAGGGCCGGGTTCCGAGTTTGATCTTTATTCTGTGGATTGTAGCTCTTTTATGCACCTTTTCCCTTCATACATAGCTTGGCGTGCTATATACGGGAACTAGAGCGAGGTGCTAGCGCAGCTTACCGTATACTGACTCCTTGGCCCTTCCCAAAGGAAAGGGGGAGGGGGGAGAGAGAAGAAAGAAAGAAGTGGATTGGTGAAAGAGAATCAGGAGAGCCATCATAAATACAACATACCCTAATTTAATATCTTTCCTAAATGTTTCAGTCAGTTTCAGATTATTTGGCTCCACTCGCAAAGTACAGAGGAGAAATTGGAAAAAAAAGTTAAAACAAAAATATTTAAAACTCTAAACAGACGGCCACCACCATTCTGTCTACAGCCAAGCATGAAGGGAAAGGGCGAAGAGAAAAACGATTACTTTCAGGGCGGGTTCTACGATATAAAACAGGGTTTATTTAATACGGCGTTAAATATAGGCCTATAGTAAAACAACGAAGATTCAACCCCAATGCAGGGTTAAATATAGGCCTATAGTAAAACATAACGAAGATGCAAACCCAATGCAACACTAGACTACTCTTCGTTTGTTTAGATTGAACTCGCGAGGTCAAAAGGTGAGCTGAGAAACCTGTTGATGCGAAGTACGTATGTATAGTCTACATTGTGTAGACCGTGATAGCATGAATTTGACCAACGCATCAAGTTGCAAATTTCGAACAAGCAGAGTAGAGGCGTCATGAGCCCAAAAAAAATGAGGGGGCAGACATGACGTCAGGGACAAGATTTCTGGGAAAACTATTATTTTTGCATCCACACAAGAAAGCTTGCATCGAGATATGGAAAAATGAGAAGTTGAGTATTGCGCGGTGCTATGGTCTGGAACCGCTCTACGTATGCAGAGTTGTGATTTCCAGGGCCGACCAGCATTACAACAGAACTTTACAAGGCACGCCGTAGGACAAAGTGCAACAACGTATGTGAAAGAAGACTAAGCAAAATTGGAGAAGCAGCAACGTACAGTACAACATGTACAGTACGTCTGCTTTGAAATGTGTACGTTTCCACACTCTCACGACCAGTTCATGGGTCGCCGAGTTCTTATGCAGTATGGGGAGGGTGGGGGTAGCCTACAATAATAATAATAATAATGATAACATTTGTAAGGCGCTTTATACTTAAAACTTTATACTATCATTGACCTATTAGGTCCATGCTATAATCAAACCATCTGCATGACCAGTGGATGGATGACTGAAAGAATGGATGGATAGGCATATCTGAATGGATCATCCAATTTATGTATTTTCCCAAGAATGGATGGTCAAAGAGAAATGGATACAAATGATGCAGCAATAGATAGATAGGGGCATCCCATGGGAGATCAACTTGCTACCCCTTAATAGACAGTAAACAAGTAAAGAATTGATGGAAAGATGAACTTTTATTGCAACAAATGAGAGGAAGAAAGGCCTCCAGGAAAGGCCTGCGCATACAGTGTGTGCACGAGCAGTTCAACCGTTTAATGTGAATGACTGCGACATGAGCAGGACAAAGACATTACTTTCCGGCATTACTTGCATCTTGATTGGCATAACATTTATGGCTGCGTTTATGCGACCTCAAGCCAGAATCATGATTTGAATCATGATTCAAAACACAAACATGAATCACAATATCACAGAATCAGCGTTTAGACGACCTTCATTCCAATGCTGTTTCTCCTCAGATTCGGGCCAATCCAGTGCGCATCACTAGTGCGCAGTTTGACAGAGGAAGTTTTTCGCACGTGTTTCGGCTCTCGAAAATTCTTTTGCTTCCATCAGAATTCAGTCTATACCTCATTTTGTTTACTTCTATCATAAAGGGTCCATAAAGGCATATGCTTTTATTCATCTTGTTAGTTTTAATATCCAAAATGGTGTTCGGAAGTGAATTTCAGCGTAGATCCAATTTGATATTGATACTGTATACTCAACAACAACTGAGATCATTGTCTGTCCAGTTAATTCATTTACTAGAACTTGAAGTTGAAGACATGACCAAAAAATGAAAAGTAGTGGACGATGCGATGACCAACACAGAACTTGAACATGACAAGAAATGAATTCATAGTCATGTACATACAATGAGCATATAGAGCGCCTTGAGCTTGGCAAGAGTCAAACCGAAAGTAGCCCGACACAACAGTGAGGTCATATAATCATGATTGTAATCACGATATCGTTTATTCGAACATTTTCGTACGTGATTCTGCAGAAACGTCTTTCCAAACGCCCCTTTTTTCGTGTTTCATGTTTGTGATTCTAATCATGATTATATTCAATTTCGACTAAGGGTGCGTTTATCCGCCACTTTTTTACCCTAGAATCATGATCTGAATCATGATTCAAATCATGATTCTGCAGAATCACGATTGCGTTTAGTCAAAATATAGTAACATCTGGTATTATTTTTTAAATTACGATAAAAGCTTTTAAAAGCTCGTATATGTGATCGTAATCAAAATCACAAACATGCCGTATTGCTTGCTCGCCAGTGGCTGAGAGAGTAGATCTATGCACGTGTTGCACAGCTCTCAATCAAGCTACGCATGTTGGGGATCTTTTACATCTAATTTAATTTTACCTCAACGTTTTCCTTCAAAAAACGTTTTATCGTAATTTAAAAATTATACAAGATGTTACTATATTTTTATATAGATAAATAATTCCCCGAGTTTCGTAATTTTGTCAAATTAATGAGATAAAAATTACATCTAACAGAACGAGTGACAATCTATCCCAGCCACATGAAGTTTATCATCGGTGCATATCGTCTGCTGCTATTCGTTGAGTTGATTTGCCTTCAGGTTCGGATTACATTCACTTATTTGTAAGTACAGTTTTATCATTATTTTCCTTCTTCATAGTCACAGAAGTAAGAGACTCTGTCTGGACAGTGTGGTAAGTCATTTTCGTGAATTCAATTTGGCACGCGCGGTGCAGCTAGCACTTAGCAGCTGCATGAGTTGGTAGCGAATCGGCATGTGATCGTGTTGCAAGTTGAATTGTCCGACTCCTCATCATCGATTCCCCTAATTTACCCCCAACTACGTCACTTTGTTGTTCACTTCATCATCATTCTCTTCATCTTCAAAATCATCAATTTGAAAATCCAAATCTAGATAAAATTCTGGGTTTTCTTTCATTTCGTGATCGAAGTATTCAGTGACAATGTGGAGAAAACGTACCCTCGCAACAGGTTTTGCATGCAAGTGGAGCTTCACGTGGGAGGGCCAATCACGCCTCTCGTACAGAAAGTGACGTCATAAAAAATCCCCAATTTCGTGGACGTAATTCTGCGTGTTTGAAGCATTCAGAGAGAGAACTTTATTTAAACTATCAATTAACTGAGTTCCATCGGTCTCCATGATAAATGATGTACACCATCGTGTTCTCCTTATTTTCTCCTTTGATTTGATATATGATTCTCCATTTTTACGATTTTCAATATATTTCTCCTTTAAAGTTACGCCTACCACTGGTCACTTCATTCATTTCTTTCACAATATATATACGTATGAATATATATATATATTGTGTATACCTTATATTATGGGGAGGGGTTCTGGTCAAATTGACCCCCCCCCCTCTTGTCCCTTGGTGAATTTTGTGATGTGTTTTCACAGATTCCCTTTAGTTGTAGAGTGTTGAGGAAATCAGACAGCTAGCCTATACAACGTCTTTATTTTATTGAAATTGAAATTGAAACTTTATTTACCACAATCTTCATAAAAAACATACAAATCAAGAAGTATAAATATTTCAATAAAATACATTATAACAAAAATGAGTAAATTCAAGAATAGTGGAAGGATCACTGAAAAGTTACAAGGAACTTATAAGTTAGTGATCCTGAAATTAACACAAAAAAACACAATTAAAAAAACAAATGCAGTAGGGAAATACAGAACAACAAACATAACAAAAGTATACAATTGTATCTATATCAGTATTAATATATGTATTAGACTTTCTGCATGAAATGTATTTTTAAATGTCTTTTAAAGCTTTGAAGGGTTTTGCACTGCTTGATATTTTGAGGGATCTTATTCCAAATAATGGGACCCCTACATAAAAATATGTTGTTTGAGAAAGAATAATGGCCATATATTGCACGAGTATTAGCTGAGTTTCTAGTATTATATGTATGTATATCTCTATTGGTTTGAAAAATGTTGTCAAAATTATTAGGCAAAAGGTTGTTATAATAGGAATACATAAAAACAGATAATTGAAAATCATGTGGTAAAGAAATTGGGAGTATATTTAATTTCAAGAAAAGAGGTCTGCTATGACTTAGAAAGGGTTTATGGCAAATTATACGAACTGCTCTCTTTTAAAGAAGAATGATGCAGTTCAGTAAGTGATGCTTGCAGGATCCCCAAACAATATTGCAATAAGATATGTAAGGTAAAATCAATGAATTATACAATGTAAGAAGAATATTTTGTGGTAAAATGTCTTTAAGTTTACTCATTATTCCTATTGTTTTGGAAACTTTCCTTAAAACCTCATAAACATGTGTCTTCCATTTTAAATCCTTGTCTATACTAATTCCTAAAAATTGTGTAGTATTTACATGTTGAATTAAGTTGCCATTAATATTTATATTTACTTCTTTTGCACTATTTTTCGGAGCATTGAACAGCATTACATGGGTCTTTTCATAATTAAGTTGTAATTTATTTGCTTCAACCCATTTGCTAACCTTTGAAAGTTCAGAATTAAAGTTTTGAGTAAGACATTCCACATCACTGTGTTTATAAAATATATGGGTGTCGTCTGCAAATAACAAACAATTTAATAGTGGAGATACTGAATTTAAATCATTGATGTAAATCAAAAAAAGTATGGGACCAAGGATTGATCCTTGCGGAATACCGCAAGAAACAGTTTGATAATTAGAGTTTATAGAATTGAACATTGTAAATTGTTTACGGTCACTCAAATAACTGTGAAATAAATTTAAAGTAACACCACGGATTCCATAATGGGAAAGTTTTTTTTAAAGTATTTTGTGATTTATGGAGTCAAATTCTTTTTTAAAGTCTAAGAACAGTCCAATAATAATCTCTTTGTTTTCAATTGCTTTAGACACATTCATTAAAAAATCTAAGATAGCATGATGAGTGGAATGTCCAGCTCTGAAACCAAACTGTTTATTATAAAGAATTTTGTTTTTATCAAGAAAGTTTTGAAGTCGTGTATAGATGCATCTTTCAAAAATTTTCGAAAATAGTGATAGTAAGGAAATAGGTCTATAATTTGTAAATAAATATTTTGGTCCCTTTTTGTCTCGCCTGCATAGCAGAGCGAGACTATAGGCGCCGCTTTTCCGACGGCGACGGCGGCGGCGTCAACATCAAATCTTAACCTAAGGTTAAGTTTTTGAAATTACATCATAACTTAGAAAGTATATGGACCTAGTTCATGAAACTTGGACATAAGCTTAATCAAGTATTACTGAATATCTTGCCTGAGTTTCAGGTCACATGACCAAGGTCAAAGGTCATTTAGGGTCAATGAACTTAGACCATGTTGGGAGAATTATTTTCAAAATCTTAACCGAAGGTTAAGTTTTTGAAATGACATCATAACTTAGAAAGTATATGGACCTAGTTCATGAAACTTGGGCATAAGGTTAATCAAGTATTAGTGAACATCCTGCCTGAGTTTCAGGTCACGTGACCAAGGTCAAAGGTCATTTAGGGTCAATGAACTTTGGCTAAGTTGGGGGTATTTGTTGAATTACCATCATAACTTTGAAAATTTATGGATCTAGTTCATGAAACTTAGACATTAGGTTAATCAAGTACCACTGAATATCCTGTGCGAGTTTCAGGTCACATGACCATGGTCAATGGTCATTTAAGGTCGATGAACTTTGGCCGTGTTAAGGATATTTGTTAAATTACCATCCTAACTCTGAAAGTTTATGGATCTAGTTCATAAAACTTGGATATAAGAGTAATCAAGTATCACTGAGCATCCTGTACGAGTTTCAGGTCACATGACCATGGTCAAAGGTCATTAAAGGTCAATTAACTTTGGCCGTGTTAGGGGTATTTGTTGAATTTGTTGAATTTGTTGAGAGCTTAGGGTGTGCGCCTCCTTGTAGCCCCCTCTATCTCTTTTTTCTGTCACTGTACTTAACTCTGGATGGTTTATGCTTTTTGAGAGTTACTATCTGTTTCATGAATATTTGTAGAGGCAGCTAGACCAGTTTGATAACATTTGTGTTTGGATCTCCTGTTTAACTTTGATGTCTCATTTTTTATCTAACTTGGCATTTCACTGTGCAGCCATTTTACAACAGCTCAACATGATGTTCACTCAGCCTTATTAAATCTCTTCACTTTGTAGTGTACAATAGACTTGACATTGACAATGGGATTGGTCAAGTTTGGATCTTTTGTTATCTTTCTTTTTATTCTTGTACTACATGCAAGTGAATGTAGTACTTTGAACACATCTTCCCTATGTACTGAGTGTAGTATCCCTCTTCGTTTGAAAAAGTGTTATGGCATTCGTATTGCATACTATGCAAACACTGACGCTACATTTCAAGTCCTTCTTCTTAGATCTGGTGATATTAGTCCAAATCCGGGTCCTGAAGGATGTGATTCTTCTAGGACTGACACCGCACAGCACAATGCATCATCACAGCATTTAAGACGTAAGGTGTATGATCGTGTCCTTCTTCATAGTCTTTCGCACACCAAACATTGGCTGGACAGAGAAGTCTGGGAAACCATCATCTCTCTTGACATTGCCAGGAAGAAGAAGAAGCGTACGCATCGTGGACGTAGGTCACCGGAAAAGTGTCAACTTCAGTTGGTGACACAACACATGTGTCTGGCCACTCCGCCTTCTTTGCCATCTTCGCCTTCGCCTTCCCTGTCCTCCACACCTTCTTCAACTAATGATGTCATTGAAAGACGGCTATCAATGAGTATGTTGAATGCCCGGTCCTTGCGGAATAAATCTGATGAATTCCAAGATTACGTCCTCGAGCATAATTTTGATGTAGTGTTCATCTGCGAGACATGGTTGACATCATCTGATGACGCAGTTATAGCCAATCTCCTTCCTCAAGGTTATACCTTTAGGCATAGGTGTAGAGCAAACAGGAGAGGAGGTGGTCTTGCGATCCTATACCGTGATGGACTGACGGCAGCTATAAGGCCTTCATTACATATGAAGAGCGTCGAGATGATGTCTGTTACTTTATCATCTACTAACAATATCAGTATTGACGTAGTTATGGTATATCGCCCTCCTGGGACCCGTGTTGCCTTCTCTACTTTCATCGAAGAGTTTACTGTTATCTTGGAGGAGACCTCTTTCCGACCCGCTCCCCTTGTTATTACAGGTGACTTCAACATTCATTTGGATAACTTGACTTTGCCCAACACGAAGAAGTTCAATGAACTGCTTTCCAGTTATGGCCTTGTTCAGATGGTAACATCACCTACGCACGAACGTGGTCATATTCTTGATGCTTTCATCATACGATCTTCTGATAGAGATATTTTCTCTGGTCTTCGTGTAATCCCTGGCATTTCGGACCCTTCGACAGTAGCATGCTTTCTTAATGTGGCCAAACCACGTCCTGAGGTGAGACAGTCGGTTGTACGTAACATCAAAGCTATTGACCGAGTATCGTTCGCTGATGATCTGAAGCAGAGCAACATTGCTGGTGGCTCCTCTCTGGATGTTCACATTGCAGTTGCTCAGTACAACACAAGCCTCATCAATCTAATGGACAAGCATGCACCGGCTAAGTTGTGCAAGGTCAAACTTCGCCCTCAGGCTCCTTGGTATACCCAAGAGTGTACCGTTGAGAAACAACGACGGAGGCTTCTTGAAAAGAAATGGCGGTCTTCGCGATTAGAGATTGATCGTCAGTTGTATCAAGAGCAGAAAAGGCACGTTAATTATCTTATTCGTCAGTCTAAGCAATCTTACTACAGAAAAGTCATTGAAGACTGTGGCGATGATTCTAGATGTCTGTTCCAGGTTGCTAATCAACTTCTTAACCGGAAGCAGTCATCCCCTCTTCCTTCACTTGCCTGTGATAAGTCGCTAGCAGATATCTTCAATAATTTCTTTGTTGACAAGGTTAATTCAATCCAACGTAGCCTTTCTCCAGATGTTTCTCAACGACCTTGTCTGACGGATGAAATTTTGGAAGTCTTCGAACCGACCACAGCAGATGAAATCAAATCCCTTATTTGTACAACTCCTGTGAAGTCAAGTGGACTCGACCCTGCTCCGACAAAGTTGCTTAAAGAATGTGCTCCAACAGTCGCACCAGTGATTGCAGCGATAGTCAACATGAGTCTCTCTTGTGGTGAGGTTCCCAAAGCACTGAAGCTGGCCCACATCCACCCTCTACTTAAGAAACCATCTTTGGACTGTGAGTCACTCCTTAGCTATCGGCCAATCTCCAATTTGCCATACCTATCTAAAGTATTGGAACGTGTCGCTTTTTCTAGACTGTCAGACTATCTCATTGAAAACGATCTGATTGATGGAAGGCAGTCTGCATACCGTCCTAATCACAGCGTGGAGACTCTCTTGGTGAACTTATCGAATGACATATTGTCAGAGATGGACACCGGACGTGTCACAGCTTTGGTTTGTTTAGACATGTCTTCTGCATTTGACACGGTTCACCATGGCATACTTTTGGATATTCTGTCATCTCTTGGTCTTCGGGGAAAGGTCTTCAGCTGGTTTGAGTCATATCTATCTGATCGATATCAGCTGGTTTGTGTCAACAGTGCAAGGTCAGATCAAGTTCCCCTGACAAGCGGAGTTCCCCAAGGATCGATGGGAGGTCCCCTACTTTTTTCTGTATACATCAGTGGTCTCAAGCATATTTTAGATAAGCACTCTGTTATTAAGTACCACTGTTACGCCGACGATGTTCAGCTGTATACTTCTTTAGCCGCTGGTCAAGATAACACTGAACTAGCTATCAAAAAGCTTGAAGAATGTATTAATGATGTACTAGATTGGATGTGCTCACACTCTCTTAAAATAAATAATGCTAAGTCTGAATTCTTGTTGCTTGGTTCTAGGGCTCAGTTATCTAAGTCTAATGTTTGCTCCATAAAAATAGGATGTTCTGTAATCAGAGTTTCAGATAAGTGCAGAAATCTTGGGGTTATGTTTGATGCTAATATGTCCATGTCTACCCAGGTCTCTAGTATATGTCAATCAGTACAGTACCAATTACGGAATTTGGGGTTCATTAGGAAGTATCTCACTAAGTCTTGTACAGAGAAGATTATACATGCACTCATTACATCCCGTCTTGATTTTTGCAATGCTTTAGTATATAATGTTTCACAATCTCAGTTAGATCGCCTTAGGAAACTCCAACATAATGCTGCCCGTATCGTCACCATGTCCCCCAAGAGGAATCACATAACCCCCATTCTCAAATCTCTTCACTGGTTACCCGTTGCACAGCGCATTACATTTAAAATCCTACTACTTGTTTTCCATTCTATTCACAGAACTGCACCTCAATACAACTCTTCTTTGATTACTCCATACAATCCCTCTCGCAACCTTAGGTCTTCTAGTTCTTTCTTACTCGCTGTACCACAATCTCATAATTCATGGGGGGATCGATCATTTCAACATGCTGGGCCTTTCCTATGGAATAAACTGCCAATAGAAATCCGCAATATTTCTTGTCTCACCACTTTCAAAAGTTCTCTTAAAACCTGGTTATTCACGCAAGCTTTTAGGTAATTGTTATTCTACCCCTCTTTTTAGTAGGTTTTCTTTCTTCCTTCCTTTCTTTTTCTTTTTCCTTTTCTTTTCTTTTCTTTTCTTTATTGCGCCATGAGCATCTTTTTATGATGGATACCGGCGCATTACAAATGTTCATATTATTATTACCTACCATCCTAACTCTGAAAGTTTATGGATCTAGTTCATACAACTTGGGATATAAGAGTAATCAAGTATCACTGAACATCCCCTGTGAGTTTCAGGTCACAAAACCAAGGTCAAAGGTCAGTTAAGGTCAATAAACTTAGGCCATGTTGGGGTAATTGTTGAATTGCCATCATAACTTTGAAAGTTTATGGATAGAGTGAATGAAATGTGGACATGGGTGTAGTTGACAAGTCTTAAGTCACCGTTCAAATGTCATTTATGGTCAATGAACGTGGTATTATGTCATTATATGAATGGTGTTTTTGTGAATGATTATTTAATAGTAGTTTTCAAAGTTAGCACTGCTGCTATATTAAATCGCGTAATGCAGGCGCGAGACTGCCAGAGGCGTTCCACTTGTTATGTATAGGAATAACTTTAGCAACTTTCAGACCTTGAGGTACAATACCCTTTTCAATACATAAATTAAAAATACAGCAAAGTGGTTTAGAAATAGCATGTATAACTCTTTTGACAACAGTGCAATCAATAGAGTCAAAACCAGGAGCTTTTCCATTTTTAAAAGATGTAACAATATTAATTATTTCTTTTTCTGTAATAGGTAAAAAATAAGCTGTGTAGGGACAACTTTTACCCAAGAATGATTAAAAGTTGTTGCAAGAGTTACTATTATTCATTCCAGCTATTTCATGACCAATATTCTTAAAATAATCATTGAAACCTTCAGCGATATTCTTGGATTCACTAATAAGTGTACCGTTACATTGGAATACAGAGGTGTTTTTATGGAGTCTTTTTCTTTGTAACAGATCATTAATTGTTTTCCATGTTTTATTAATGTTTCCTTTAAACATATGAAACTTAGAAAAGTAGTAATCTCTTTTTGCATCACGTATTTGTTTTGTATAAGAATTTCGAAATTTAGTATAACATTCTTTTCTGTGTGATGTAGGATTTTTAATATACCTTTTATATAAATTATTTTTTTAGAACACTTCTGTTTAAGTTTTTTGTTAAACCATGGTTTATGATTTTTTCTTTATTTTTAATCTTCTGAGAGGAAAACATTTATTATAAGTCTCCGAAAAAAACTCCATAAATTGTTTATACATATAATTTGGCTCATCCTGATATCTGCAAAGCAGATTATCAAAATCAGTTGAAGATAAAACATTCAGAAAACAGTCAATATTGATATCATTAATTTGATGTTTATATGTTACAGGTTCATTTTCATATATACCTTTAAACTCAAACATGGCAAATATTGGCAAATGATCAGATATGTCACAGGTTAGTATTCCTGTGGAAATATTGCACATACTATTTGTAAATAAATTGTCAATCAATGAAGCTGTGGAGTTAGTTATTCTTGTTGGTTTTGTAATACAAGGAAAAAAGCAATATGAGTAAAATAATTCAAGCAACTCATTACAAGAACTCTGTACATCTAATTTCATTAAATCAGTATTAAAGTCTCCAAGAAATATACATTCTTTTTTCTCATTATGAACTGTAGACAAAATATTTCCTAAAGTATGCATAAAATGTGCATGTGATTGATCAGGTGGTCTATAGAAGACACCAACAATAATGTTCTTTCCTGGTTTTAAAATTTCAATAAAAAGGCTTTCACAATGACAATTAAATACTGAGATGTCATTACGCATGATGTATCTTACATCATTTCTAATGGCAAATGCAACTCCTCCTCCTTTTCTATTATTTCGTGATTTACTCTCAGTCTTATATCCATCGATATTAAATTCACCTTTTTTACCATTGTCCAACCATGTTTCAGTAAATGCTAAAAGACCAAAAGAATTATTTAAATGTGACAGTAGAGACGTTATATCATCATAGTGTTTTGGCAAGCTACCACAATGTAAATGCAGGAGTGAAAAACCATGTGTTTTACCTGAGTTTTCATTTAAAAAGTCTTCTGGTGTTACATATATACAGTCATTATCAGCCTCTTCCTGTAATATATAACTCTCATCGTTCACAACAGGTATTGACAGAGCAGAATGCTAGGTACATCTAACAGTGACATTATAATTATGTATCTAAGAGTAAAACAACAGGAAAAGGATGTAAAAATGCAGTGCAAATATTGAATAACAGAGACATCAAACCTTAATCTTTTAGTAACAAATAGTGATGGCATGCAGAATTGGTAGCATACGTAAAGACAAAAACAACAGCGGTATGAATACATTGCAGTATCTGGGGGAACAGTCATAAAATTAATCTCTTAAATTACAAGTCCAGAATTACATGTAAGAGATTACAAATGTTTTGATTTTTTGATGAATTGAGAAGGGAATCAAAGATTGCCAGTGGATATCTGCATAATAATAAAGGTATGATTTATATTAGGAAAGCAAGATGAGGCATTTGAAGAGTCACTATGTCAGACGGGCAAGATCTGCTTCTGTAGAGATGACGAGTGTTACTGTCTTGCCACCACTTGCTTTAACTTGGGCAAAGATTCTTCCATCATAGGTCCATGCATTAAGAACATTGTTGTTAGTCATCTTCACACTTTTGTAGACTTTACGGTACAGCGATTGATTTTTCATAGTCAGGTCTTCTTGTATGGATATGCGTGATCCTTTCAAGTTTCTGCGTGATGAAATGACCTGCTTTCTAACACGATAGCTACAGAACTTAACTATCAGTGCGCGATGTTTTCCAGGATCTGGATCCGTCTTTCCTACGCGATGACATCTTTCGATGTCAGCTGACGTTACGTTGAGCTTCAATCGCTTCTGGAATACATCAGTGACAAGTTGGTCAGGATTCTCTCCTCGAATCTCGGGGATTCCAAAAATCCTGACACAGTTGCGGCGGGAATACTGCTCAAGATCGTTGTTCGCTCTCTTCAGGGTATCCAGCTGCTCCTGTTGTGACTGCACAAAGTTTTGAAGCTTCTCCATGGCCTTCTGGTTCTCCTCCATCTTAACTTCCAGTACATGTATGAAACCTCGATTTTCCTCTGTGTAGTCTACGAGTCGTTGGTACGTAGCATCTACAATTGATTGTATCATCAATTTTATCCTGTCTAGAAATGAGGAATTAGTCAGTAGATCATTCATTACAGTTGTAACTATAGACTCTGTACTATGCGATGTTGTCGGTGAATATAGATTTTCCTCAATGTGTGCTTTTTCTGGAGTCCCACTCTCTTGCTCTTCATGGACATGGGTATCCGAAGATGTTCCAGTCTTTTTCTTTTTTGTTTTAGTCATATTGAACGAATGTACATGAAGAACAGTAGATGTTTATATATATATATTTGGCAAGATAGATTGACAGAAGATTAAAATCGTAGATTAATATGGAGTCTGATTTCTATAAGTCTCTGCAGAATGACAAGCAGCCGATGTACATCTACGCTCAATGGGTAATGCACACACAGAAGTCAATACGTGGGACACGTAGGAAGATCACATAACGGAAGCACAATACAGACGGTTAAAAAGCATATATCATCATACCAGTTTGTTGCTGAAATTATCTAGGAGGATCCTGGCAGTTGATTGAACAGGATATTTACATTATCAGAAGTATAAAAGGCGATGAGAATGAGGAAAAGAGGAATCTTTGGAGGATCTAATCAAACATGTCGTCGCGGTCGTCGTCGTAGTTAGAATGATTAAAATTCAAGCATTATTTTAAATGAACAGAACTTTGTTATTTCCGGATCATTTGCTGTGATTGAGGTAACAAATTACAGAGCAGATGATGAGCTCTTCACAGATGTGATTTTTTTTTCGAAATTCAGGTACCATCTGCTAATTAATTTTTTGTTGTGTCCTTGCTTCAAATTGTGTTTACTCATGCACAAATGAATAATCATCTAAGTTATATAAGATGAAAGACGAGATTCTAAATGATTGGTAGTCTTTGGGTTTTTTTCTCTGAGATGTACTGTATGTAATCTCCTACTTGAATTGAACATTTGATGATATCTTTCATTTCCCCAGGCTGATAGAATGATTGATATGGGTTTTGAGCCCGACGTTCAAAAGATTCTTGAATACTTACCAGTGACCAATCAGAAACCAGATACAGAAGAGGCAGAAGATGCTACCAAACTTCTTGCAAACTTTGCCTCAAAGAAGAAATACAGACAGGTGAGCTATAGGTTTTAGTAAACAGAAAGCTTTGACCTATTCACTACTGAGTTCTATACACACTACCTGGTTCAGTATACAACAGATTAAATGCAATGAATGCCAACATGCCATCCCAAACATAATGAGCTAGTTGGAAAGATGTACGAATACTGCAAATTTTTCTGAACAAATTTCAACAACTAATCTTGAAGAGTAACTCTTAGAACATTCACTCAAAATACAAGCATTTCTCTTAGTATCAATAGGATTAGCGCAGTAAGCATGCCTCCTGCTTGAGTGAATAGGAAAATCCAAACCATGTTTTCTCTTTACCCAAATGATATTCTGTTCCATTGAATAAGATAATTTTATATGGAATATATTCTATTCAAATGAAATAAATCATCATCTTAGAGCTTGTATGGTCTACTTTAGCCCACAATATTATGTTGGTGTCAAATCAACCTTAGTCACTACACTCTCTTTTTCATTATGCTATAGATTGAAAAATGAGTGTAACACCAAATAATATTTCCTATTTTATTAAAACAGACTGTGATGTTCACGGCCACCATGCCTACGGCTGTAGAGCGTGTAGCACGATCTTACTTGCGCCGACCTGCAGTGGTATACATTGGTTCAGTTGGAAAACCTGTTGAGAGTGTACAACAAATAGTTTACATGACAACCAATCAAGAGAAGAGACATAAACTGATACAGCTTCTTGAGAAGGGTATAGATCCTCCTGTACTTATCTTTGTCAATCAGAAGAAGGGTGTTGACGTCCTTGCAAAGAGCTTAGAAAAGATGGGCGTAAGTTGATATCCATTGCTTTTTCCGTTCTTTCACTTATCTCATTATTTTGGGGGATGACCTTTTTTAATCAAAAGGATACTCGGCTGAAAATAATTGTATCAAAATGAATGTAATAAAACACTGAAAATTTCATCAAAATCTGATAACAAATAACAAAATTATTGAGTCTTAACCCTAAATAGACTGGGCTATTTTGATGCCTAAGAAGACTGGGGGGGGGGGGGGGGCTGATTCAGCCCCCCCTATGATCTCGGCCGTCGACCGCGCGATCGCGACGAAAATTGGCACGTGCATTACCCACGGCATAATCTCCAAGACTGTTGGATCAAATTTTCCGAAAAATTTCAAAATTCATTAATTATGCTAATTTATGCGTAAAATCAAAGATTTGCTCTAATTAACTAAATAAGGCCTCTAAACTGCTATTTTTTTTATTCATAGACTCTTTGTAGGATTCTAATCAAATGTACATGAAAAAAAATTCAACATCACAATTCTTTTCTTATGTATTTTATTGTTTTAAAAATTTCTTATGTATTTCTTTGTTTTTTTACTTTTTGTTTTTTATTGTTTTTTCAATGAAAATCATCCATGACTTTATTCTGATCATAAACAAGATGAAATTAATTTAGTTTGATTAGTAAAATTGAAAATAATGATACATTTATGAATTTTGGCTGAAAACACAATTTGCATTGGATTTGTACACAAAGTCATGTTTTTTAGCAATTTTGGGTCGACATGTACTTACGAAATGTTGCGTAATTTCGGAACCACGTACCCGGGGGTCGCAAATTTGGTCTCAAAAGTTGCGCAAGACTTGAAAGAAAAAAGTCATGGAACGGCGCGGCGCCAGCTTTTCGCATTACAGATTTATCGCGAAAAATGTCGATGGGGGGGCTGAATCAGCCCCCCCCCCCCAGTCTTTTTAGGGTTAAAGATTAACAACATTTTGTAAATCATTTATATATGAACATCCTCATGAATATGCAATAGGTGGGCTGATGATGTCTTATCCCCATTTTTTTTTCTTAGGCCTATTACATGGAGCATGAATATTTTCATATTGTCATGTATATGTGTATGAAATATCTCCTTGGTAACAAAATAGGGTACACATTACATCAGTTGTCAATTTTTTTTGTTCTTGGACAAAATTTGAATAAGTATGACTTCATAATAATAAAATAAAAAAGAGAGTGGGGATATGACATCATCAGCTTGCTCATTCCATGTTCATGAAGACATGCATAAAAGTGTTTAACCAAAACAATTCAAAACTTTAACCCTAAAAGAGCCTGGTTATTTGGACCCATCTCACAGCCGGGGAGGGCCAGATTCTGCTCCCCCCCCCCCCCCCCCCCCCGAGATCTCGGCCTTCAATCCCGCGAGTGCCACGAAAATTTGCACAGTAGTAGTGTGCGATATAATCTACAAGGCTGTATGGTAAATTTTTTTTCAAATAATAAGATTTTTAATTTAATAAATTAATTATGCTAATTTATTCATGAAATAAAACATCAACTATTATACTGCCTCAAAACTCTTAATTTTTTATTCACAGACTCTTTGTAGGATCCTGATCAATTGTACTCCAAAAAAAATTTGGTATCGCAATTTTTTTGTAATGTATTTTATTATTTTTAAAATTTTCTTATGTATTTCTTTGTTTTTTTACTTTTTTTTTCTATTAAAATTTTTGCAGGCTTAATTTTGATCATAATCGTGACAAAATTAAATTTAATCAGTAAAAGTAGAAATAATGATACATTTATGAATTTTGGCTAAATACACTATTTGCATTGGATTTGTACATGAATTCACATTTTTGAGCAGTTTTGGGTCCAACATGCACTTACATACGTACATAATGTTGCGTAATTTCGTAATTGCGTATCCGGGCATCGTAAATTTGGTCTCAAAATATGTGCGAGATTCGAAAGTAAAAAGTCAGCGAGCGGCGCGGTTGAAAATTTTTGCGCAGCAGATTTATCGTGAAAAATGCAAAGGGGGGTGGATTCCTCCCCCAGGCCAATATGTCACAACTTTGTTATTCCTTAGGGATTATGAAACTTTCAATTTTTTTTACTGAATTAACTTTATAAATCTGTTCAAATCTTAATACTTCCAGCCTGGAATACTCCTTTAACCGTAAAAGGATTGGGCTTTTTGAGATATATAGAGGATTTTGGGGCATACAAAAAAAATTGGTTGTCCTCGGCAGACCGACCCATTTTTTTTTGTTCATTTTAAAAAAAAATCCAATATTGGCCAACCTTACGTCAAATCAATGACAAAAAGAGTTACAGAAATTTCACATTTTACATCTTTATATTCATTAAATGGCGATCTGTTTTCCATATTTCCATGAAATTTTAATTTGATTTAGTTGGAAACTACCAAAAAAAGTAAGAATATTCACCTTTTTCGAGTCAGAAAGATCAATTTATGATGGTACACTAGGTAAATATTGTAGTCCCAGTTGTATGTAGTATGTTTAAATAACATTTGACTTTCCAAAAAAATTGTCTTGCATTTCCATTCGAAACACCACTGCCTGGTCATTTACTCAATTTTATTCCTATTCAGTGAGATTCATTATAAAGATTTGATTTTTTCCCCCTTGATGACTAGTTCAATGCAACTACTCTTCACGGAGGTAAGAGTCAAGAGCAGCGTGAGTATGCCCTGGCATCCCTGAAAGCAGGATTGAAGGATATCTTAGTAGCAACGGATGTAGCTGGTCGTGGTATTGACATCAGGAATGTTTCTCTCGTCATTAACTTTGATATGGCCAAGAATATTGAAGGTAAGATCACAAACACAATACCATTTTATCTATTCTTAGGTGCAATATATATAATCAAGCTGCTGTTTCCAGCTCAATTTATACATTCAAGGAATCAAAGATGATAATAATATGAATAATAAGAAGAAGAATAATGATTATTGGATATGGGTCCATCTGGTTGGGTACAAAAAATTACAAGATGTCCAGTAATGTAGGTATCAAATTACAGTGAAGTACAATTCAGATGTAGCTCAGATTTGATGTGTCAATGTGAGGAAGGTCTCCTTAATCATGTTTGATCTTGAAATCTTTTCTGGATTTGTTGTAGTTCAAATAAACTTTTTACCAACATTAAATGGACATCACATTGACTTTTTGGCATCCTTTTTTTAATTGTTCTTGCTCACTCATGCATAAATGAGGAATCATGCAAGTCATACCACATGAAAGAGGAGAATCTAAGTTTTAACATGCAAATGCATTACTTCGCCATGTGCATTTTTTTTTTCAGCTGATCCACTCACTGCCTATTAAACCAAAATGGTTCTAGAAATTATTTTCATTGTGAAATAAGCCTTGTGGCATCTGATATTAATCGTTAGTAATTCCCTGAATTGCTGCAATGTTTGGTTAAAATATCCAGCAAAAGAAAAGGAGTGTACCACATTCAAAATTTGACTTGCAAACTCAACCCATATTTTTGCCACCATTTGAGATGGGTACAGTACTCAAACTCTATCTAGGTCAGGATATTTTGGGAGTTCAATGGCTGGGAAGATCTCGACCACGTGATCGCGCCGAAAATTGGCACGCAGGTTGTTTGGGACATAATCAACTAAATTGTAATTTCATGCAAATTGCTATTATTTAAGTGATTATGCTAATTTATGCGTAATTAGTATCTGAAATCATACTTTTTCCTCTAAGTCCCTAAATAAAGCTCCAAATGTTCTTATTTTTGGTAAAGAAACTCTTTGTTGTTTCTTAGCAAGTGTACATGAAATAAATGCGATATCAGGTCAATTTCTTAAATGTATTATATTGTTTTTTGCAATTTCTTTGTTTTGGGGACCTTCTGTTTTTCATTTTTTTTTTTCAATGAAATTTGTTGAGGACTCTTCTGAGATCATAAACAGCATAAAATAAATACATTTTAGACCAGCAAAACTAAAAGTAATCATACATTTATGATTTTTGGTTAAAAACACAATTTGCATCGACTGAGTACACAAAATCACGTTTTTGAGCAATTTTTGGTCAAACATGCACTTACATAATGTTGCGTAATTTTGGAACCGCGTACCCGGGTGACGCAAATTGGTCTCAAAAGTTGCGCAAGACTTGAAAGTAAAAAGTCAGTGAGCAACGAGGTAAAAAAAAATTGTGCGGCAAAAATATTGCGCGAATCGTTGAGGCCCCCCCCCCCCCCTGGATAGGGTTAAGTCTCATAAAAAATTTGAATAAGATTTTTTTCATTTTTGCCAACTACATGTACATGTAGAAGCTGAAGACTGCCAATTATTGCCGATGCTGAATTAATGAGTTTGCACATTATAATGCCAAATCACTGATAAATCTAACCCTATACATGGTTGAGGTTGGTTGAACCATTTTATCTATTCCTTGACGTTGGGTCTCTTTGCTGCTGCTAGTAGAATGTTTTGGTGTTCATGTCATCATTGCATACATGTATATATAGCCAATAAAGTCAACTTTCAAATGACACCAAAAAGTTGGAAAACTATTCATGCTTGAGTGAGCACTGCCCACTGAAACAAAGGGTATGAAAATTAGGGTGGGCAGGATTAGCCTTCCAATTTCTTTCAGTTTTTGAGATGCGAGTCCCTTAGAACGCAAAGTTTAGGGTGTTTTGATGAATCAATTATCAAGCATTATCAATTTAGGTTTTTTAGAGCAAATTTCAAGAATTATTCAATTGAAATTTAATGCATGAGTGATCGTGAAATACAATTTTTCACTTTTTCAAGTGGATCTCAGCAATGTGTTCATGGAAGTCAGAATAGGGATAGGACTTAGGTGGGGGAAGTAGGTTGGCAGGATATGGGTCAACAGAACACTTAACCCCCCCCCCCTCTCTCTCTCTCTCTCTCTCTCTACCCCTTTCACCCCTCCTGAGAGACTAACCTTCGCTAGGGTGAGCAGGAATTAGCCTTCCAGTTTTTTTAGAGGTGAGTCCTTTGGAACTTGCAAAGTTAAGGGTGTTATGCTAAATTATTGATGAATTGAGATCAGTTTTGGTTTCTTAAAGCTAATTTCATGAGTTACTAAATTGAAATGTAATGCATGAGAAAACAGGAATTGTAATTTTAGTGTACATAGGGGTGATTCCATACGTGTCGTACGGGACATTTAGAGAACATTTGACAGTTTTTTGACAAGAAAAACAAAATATATTCCAGTAACTAAAGGTGATCATCAAGTACTACCAGAGTGTTAGAAAAACCAAGACTTAACATGACTTGAATTCACATCCTGTATAATACAGATTTAAAATAGTAATGTGTCGTACGGACGCAGAAAAAGTGGCTTTTTTAGAAACCTCAAGTTTGTACTCTAAAGTCTGTGAGTTGGACAGATAATTTTCATTGAAACTGAACTCAAATTGATATTCAATTACCCAAGAACAAACACATCTATGAAAGAAAGCGAAATAATCCTTCATGAATAAATAAAGCAAATTGCAATTTTCGAGAACATTGTGGCGTACGGGACACTCAAAATGTGTCGTACGGGACATCTCTAAATTGAAGCCAAACTTTCTTACTTAATGTCTCTTTGACTTCTTCAATCACTTTATTTGGCTGATGATAATGATAATCCTATCAAACTAAAGACATTCATTATGTTAGAAACCGCTATTGGCTGAATATCAATGTCAATTATCATAAACAAAATAATGTGTCGTACGGGACACTTGTGTGTCGTACAGGACACTTGAGTGTTGTACAGGCACTTGCGTGTTGTACTCGGCAGCCTGAATAAAACAATGAACTTTTTATTAATCAGAAGGGGAGCATTGCCCCTAAATTCTTCCTTTTTAATGAAAAGTCTTTTAATAAGTAGTCATTCAGGACAATATAATTAAGTAACCTCAATATATACAATCGGAAGCAATATGTTATCATTTTTTTTTCATGATGGGAAATGTACAAGGGTTCACAGCATTTTTACGAGCTGAAAAATTTGAGGTTTTGTGTGAAGTTATATTCAGTGAATTAATTGATGATTTCCAATACACTATTTAAACAATGAATGAATGAAACTGTTTGTGTAAATTATGGCGCTAAAATGTTATCATTTTTCATATAAAATGTATATATACATGACAACTGTCACTTGTAATTCCACAAAATATTTTTTTCTAAAGAAATGCGGTTCTACTTTTTCAGACCTTTCTGCATTTCATGAAACCATATGGTTTGTCTTATTTTCCAGATTTTTTTTACAACTTGAAAAAAGTAAGGAGTTTCAATATTGTATATAAAAAAGTAAGTGATCATCAAGGGAAGTCCAAATACTAGTAGATGATTGATATGTAATTTTTTTTACATCTTATAATAATTCCACATTAGCATGCAAGAGGAAGTCATCTTCCAGGCTAGGGTGAATCAATTATAAAGGTTTTCTTTTCATGCTCAATGACAAAGAAATTAACCTGCTCTGACCAAAGAAAATCACCAGTTTAGCTGGAGGGATTCACAAAAGAATACGCCTACATGAAATCAATTAAAATGGTTAGAATCACCTATTTCATGTTCTATGGAGATAAAAAAAGTACCTTTTCAGTACACTTTATGTCAAATCAATTACTTGAATTGAAATAGGTCTACTATTTATAGTTCCTGAATCCAAATCATGTAATTAAATGCATTATGTATTGTGTGTCGTACGGGACAACTATTAATAGGACAATTATTGAAAAATGAAGGACAGTAATTAGATCCTTATGGGATAAATCGATCACCCATGGGTCAAAGATAGAGAAACTGATTTTGTGAAATTGCATCATCAAAAAAAAAATTGTTGGAAAAACTTTTGCACTTTCATGTGTCGTACGGGACATTGCCAAAAATAGGTTCGGAAAAATCAGGGCTGCCCCTATTATGGATCATGAAAATGTTGTAGATATTATTTGGAACATTCAATGATACATTATTCCATTGACCTGCAATATTTTCAGTCTTCTCGTGCTTTGCCAATAATTGTTTCAGGCAGTGTTTGTACTTGACTATTTAATCAGCAAAATTATTGAAAATTGAAAATTCCATTGTTCCCCCTAAAAAAACTATATCTGACTTCACTTTTGGTTAAAATTCATTATTTTCATAAAATGTAGGTATCATAGTAAAATATTACACTACTTATGACTTATTGAAAGCATGTTGAAATTTATGATATTTTTGAAGTTCTAGTGTGGAATCGCCCATAGCATTTTTAGTTTATTATGTGGATCTTAGCAAGTGTGCTTGCGAGAGTCAGAGTAATGTGATGGTACCTGTTACATGCAAGGGGGTGAGATAGGGTAAGACTGGGTTAAAGGGGCATTCTTCTTTGTGTTCTCCATCCCCTTTCTTTCTCCTGGATGGTATTTAAAACTGAAATGCCAAGTGAATTATGGTTGACAGGTCTTTCTTTTCCATTGAAGGATTATTAAGAACTTGACTAATTATGATGATTTATGAAATAATTAATTGAAAAAGCTGAATGTTTGATTGATAATTTATTGAAAAAGCTGAATATTTGATTGATCACATTGATTGAGTTGATTTACTAACAGATTGTTGATTGAATAATTGATAGGTAAAAGTTAATGACCTAATTTTCAGACTTTATTATAAAATTGACAGTCCGCTCTGCACTTAATGCGTACATGTAATAGCAATCAGTCTCAATGAATGTCAACAGGAGGGGGGAGGGGCAGACCTGTGGGAGGGAGGCTAAACGTTATGTTGACCCTTTTCCAATCAGCTTACTTCACCCACTGAAGTCCTTTCTTACCCCTATTCTCCTGACTCCAATGAACACACTGCTGAGACCCACATTGTAAAGTTAAAATGCTGCACTAAAGGTTGCAATTCACGCTCACTCATGCATTTAATTTCAATTTGATAATTCATAAAATTTGCTCTTACAATTTAAATTGATAATGAATGACCATTAATTCATCACAAACACCCTCAAGTTTGCAAGTTCCAAGGGACTCGCCTCTCAAAAACTGAAAGAAATCGAAAGGCTAATTCCTGCCCACCCTAATTTTTATACCCTTTGTTTAAGTGAGTGGTGCTCACTCAAGCATTAATAGTTTTCCAACATTTTCGTGTCATTTGAAAGATGACTTTATTGGCTTCCCATATATATAAGTCCCCCCAAAGTGATATACTTTTTATTTGGCAGCCATTTCAAAACTGTATAGTTTTTTTGGGACGCACTGTATTTCATTGATTACGAAACCAGGCGAGACTCTTTGTGTAATATGTAATTTCTATGTAAATGCACTACTGGTATGATCCCAATCTTGCCTAAGAGAGACACAACTTTTGTGCTTCATATTTTTCAGGTGCAGAGATTTGATATCTCACTGATTGTTAGAGAGAATTCTTGAAAATAATTATGATTTTAGTCTGGAAAATGCTGATGTACATTGCTTCATTTTTTGTCTCGCCGACCAGAGGTGAAGGCGAGACTTAGGGATCCAAATGTCGTCCGTCGTCCGTCACAAACCTTATGACACATAACTCCACAACCGTAAGTCACAATTAACCAAAATTGGGTAATAGATGGACTTGGAGGACCTGCATGTTATGCTGCAGTCGGAGGTCACATGGTAAGGTCAAAGGTCATTTTCAGGTCAATGTTAAAGTTTACATGCAAGACTCTCTTATGACGCCTAACTCCGCAACCGTAAGTAACTTTTCAACCAAACTTGGATGGTAGATGGACTGGGGGGACCTGCATGTTATGCTGCAGTCAGAGGTCACATGGTAAGGTCAAAGGTCATTTTCAGGTCAACATTAAAGTTTACATGCAAGACTCTCTTATGACACCTAACTCCACAACCGTAAGTCACTTTTCAACCAAACTTGGATGGTAGATGGACTTGGGGGACCTGCATGTTATGCTGCAGTCGGAGGTCAACGTTAAAGGTTACATGTAAGACTCTTATGACACCTAACTCCGCAACTGTAAATCACTTTTCAACCAAACTTGGATGGTAGATTTACTCAGAGGACCTGCATGCTATGAAGTGTTGGGAGGTCACATGATATGGTGAAAGTTCATTTTGAGGTCAACATTAAACTTTATGTGCAAGACTCTTATGACAAGTGTTGGATCGTTGACGGAAAGGAACTATTACAGATGGCAAATTCCGCTTGGGATTGTATAAGTACAACGATCAACTGAGCTGGCCTCCGAAGAACCGATGTAACTGTGTTTATTCAATCTATGGAGTTATAAGAAAAAAGAGGGAAAAAACATCCTCAGTTTCATGACCATAAATGTATCACTGCATGTTATGTGGTTTACATAACTTCCTAAACCATGAACCAAATTCATATTTGACTTTACAGTCTGAATTAAATTGTTTATGAAAGATCTGAAGTCTTTGCTTTTACTTTCATGATGCCATGTTTGCATTAAGTACTTGACAAATAAATTGAATTACTGGTAAAAATAATCCTTTAAGTCTGAACAAGTGTCTTCATTGTTTAACATATTTTAGTTAAAGTTTTAGTATAATTTCTCAATCTGTAAACTCCAAATATCCCACTTGTGACATCATGAGTAAACAAACACCTCAAATATAACAATGGCTAACATTGCATCTGAAATACCTAACGTAAACGTGAGCCAACTGGCATCAATTATTCATAGTCAGAAATGTACTTTATTCTACCTCTGAGGCTTTCTTCTCATATGCTGGATATTTCAATTAATTTCATATATGTATAATTATTTTGAAGAACAATTTCATTTTGATATTTGCCTATTTTATTCCAATTTGTATATTTTTCATATGTCTGTATATACCATTTGTAAACTGAATGTAATTCATCCTTTGGCTGCTATTTTCAGTGAATGTTGAAATAAATAAACCATTCAATCAAAAAAAGAAATGACTGAAGCAATTGAAAAATGATGCCTATTTGTTGCATTCAAAATCTGCCAAAGACAAATCTAAACGTCTGAAAGAAGACTAATATTTGCATTTTCCTATCTGTGCAGTTTGCACTTATAAAAACTAAACATTTGCTGTGTGCTGTGTGTGCAGGGCAGTGGTTGTGTGTCCTAAACTTTCCTAAAATTTCACTTTTTGGAGTTTTTATCTTCACAGTTTTTACTTGTGGCCAGTATTCATTCTCATTTAAGGACCTGGAAGTACTTTTTTAGGGATATTCTGATGTTGATGAGGAGTTATATCCAGCAATTTTTTGGACATACTGAGATACTTAGGTCAGCCATCTTGGTGTAGTCCCTATTGCGGGGGGCCGATAACATAAATAATCATACACTCACTTAGCTCACATACACTTCACACCGGGAGAAAGTCCTACCTTTATCTTGTATATTCACTGCTCTCAGGATGTCTGCTATAGCCGGGGGCTGAATGTAGAGTCTTCTTCTTGTGACTGTGTTTGCGTGTGTGTGTAGATTACCGGTATGTGTATTGTACAGCTGACTGCAGATCTTGTGTTCATTCCTCCCGCCGGTGGGTCATGTGACATTGTGTGCTTAATTACGAGTACTACTAATCCCTACTAATCCCCTAACACCATACTTCCCCCCACCCTAAAAAAATTGGGTGGCCCATTTTCTATATAACTTAGCATAACTTGACATACTTAACATAAGGAATAACCCAACTTAACATATAAAGGAAACCCTAAACATAAAATCATAAAATATACATCAACGTACATTTGGTTTTTCCTTTTTTTTCTTGATCATATCTTTTTCTTTCCATTTTTCGTATTCTTTGATCTTTTTTTACTTTCTTTTCTTCTTTTGTTTTCTTTTTCTTTTCTCCTTCATTTTTTCTTGTCTGTGATCTTTTTTTCTTTTTCTTTTCTTCTGTAATCTTTTTCTTTTCTTTTGAGATCTTTTTTCTTTTCTTTGTGATCTTTTTTCTTTTCTTATTTTTTCTTATTTGTTCATGACATAAATATAACATAAATACATCAATATATACATTGTACATCACTATCAATCATAAAACATATTCTTACCTTGTCTCTGCCTTGTTTATGTATCTAAGTAAAAAAGTAAGCAAATATTTAAATCGATACATACATACATATATATATTATTACTTATCTGATCTAATTTTCCAATTTCAACAAAAAGCATAACTCAATAAGAATTGTAAATCATAGGCGTCTATTTTCCGTATTACATATATAAAGCATAATAAACACATATAAAATACAACTTTTGTATATAAAATAAATAGCCTTACAATTAAGGTAAAAGGCAGGCAATAGAGCTCCCTTGCATTGATCTGCCATAACCAGGATTGATACTGAATTCAAGATGGACACATTCCAAGGGGGCGCTCTCATGAAAACATTTCGTAGGATGACTCCCAGAACGGGTCGCTTTCTTGTTTCACACGTTGCACACCTGGCTATATGCAGATGTGAGTGTCTTTCGACATGCCGTATCGGTATTACTGAAAGCTACCGATCCCAGCATGCCCTGCTGAAGGAGGATCATGACTAAGCCGGATGATGTAATGTCTTAGTGATTCAGGAATCATCCTGACATCATGCTCATCCTTCTCCATCAAGATAACTCCGCTATAAAGGTAGAAGAGTTCCCTGTTTGTCCACAAAAACTTTCCCTTTAGGCGGGAGGAGAAACAGAGTCTCTTCAGCCGGCTCTTTCTTGTATGTTAACCACTTGCAGGGGGGCTCGAGGATTTGGTCTGGTTCCGCTTAATCTTGACTATATTGTCGGAAGGCGGTTCCTCTGCCACCTCAGCCGGGTCAACTATTCGGATCTCAAATGAGTTGGCTTTGTTGGATATTTCCATGCATATTTCAGGGAAAGATTCAACAGCCGCCACATTTGGGACCCTTTTTCTTTGACCTAATGGCACATCATTGTCTAATCAATCAACAAAGTGTACCAATCTATTTCTTTTAAAGTAGAAGCCTTCTCAACTCCTGTTCCCCTGGGGCCAGCCCCTCAATAGAGTGGCTCCAGGGATTCGGAAGGTGAAGAGTAGATCCGATTCATAATTATCCACAATGGGACACATTCTGAAGGTTCTACGTCAGGTCCTACAATCAAGAGTTATTAGCCTTCCCAATCATATCACCTTGTTTTATGGATCTTCTCTTTGTATGATTGGTAGGTCTTCACCATTCATAGTTAAGATAGCATTTGGGATGCTAATATTGGCATTGTGTTTTCGTAACAAGTCGATGCCAAACAACATCTCATCTGCTATCGGAGCTACATAAATCTTCTCGCTGAGTATTTGGGTACCCAGCTTGATATTGATAGGCCCTACAACCATGCCATCCATTGTCATGTCTCGGCCAGCCCCCTTAAGGATTACACGCTTAAGGATGGGTGGCCGAGGCTGGAGACGATTGAATAGCCTATCTGATATAATGGTGACAGCTGCCGCAGTGTCCAAAACAGATGTAATGGGCTCTTTGCGAACTGTCAGCTCAACACTCAATGTTGAAGTAGACACAATTCTACAAATGACTACTTCAACCTGTTGATCTTTAACCTCACCAGAAATGTATGGTGGCCATGGTGGATTACTCCAAGGGACATTTAATACCTCAGAGAATTTCGGGCTCCCTGGACTTGCTTGTGAGTCCGGTGCCCGTGTGTTACCATGGTCTTGTGACATTAGGCTGTCCTTTAATGGAATGGAGATGGTGGGGATGGGGATCTGTGATCGGATCGGGGATTCCCCATCTCCTCCGATCCCTGTCCATTTCCCTCCTCGAAGGTGACAGCCCTAAGTTGTCTGTTCTGGGCAGGCGACCTCCCTCTGGGGCAGGCCCTACTGAAATGGCCTTCTTCCCCACAGCTGAAGCAGCCTGTGAAGTTTCGCTGCCGATCGGTTGGTGGAAGGGCCGAAGATGGTCTTCTGCCTCCTTCTGACCGATCTGGCGTTCTATTAGAGTTATACCTCGGCCTGTCCGATGTACCCAGAGCCCGACCAGAGGTATACTTTGGTCTGTCCGGTGTTCTCAGAGCTCGGCTGGAGGTATATTTGGGTCTGTCAGGTGTGACAGGGGCACGGCCGGAGGAGTAACTCGACTGGCCTCTTGACACCGACAAAAGTTCTTTAGTACTCCGAGACAGATCCGTGATTGCAGCAACCATCGAATCCATCTTGGAGGCCCACATTGCATTCTGAGCCTCCAGAGCACTGATCCTGGCCTCAAGGCTAGAATTTCCTTTGGTGGCAGCTTCCGGAGGAGATGACTCTTGTACCCTGAGGTTATTCTTATCTTCTCCTACAGAGAGCTGCCGTACCTCGTTTCTCAGCCTAGGGCCATGCATGTGCATGGTCTTCTGGGTGAACTGAAACCATATGTATTTAGTCATGGCTTCATCCAATGTCCCAGGCCGAGAAGTCAGGACATGATGCCCTGCATCTTTGTCTTGGGCACCTTGGCAGAACCTTGCCACTACAAGTTCTTGGCCGAACTTGTCGGGAAGGCCTACAAAGGCCTGACCTGCAAGGGTCATAAGCCTATCTGCCCATTTGATGATGTCTTCATCCGAGCGTTGAAAAGCCGATTGAAATTGCATCCGAGTAACTTCTGGCTCCTCCTGGAGAGCGAACCGCTTCTCCAACTTGGTAACCAAGTCAGAGAAGGCGATATTTGGATTGCTCTCCTGGATGAGGGCCATGAACTTACTGGCTTCGGCCTCCAACGCCAGACACAGCTGATATTTCTTGTCTGCATCAGACATGCTGTGTCTTTCGGTGTATAGTTGGAACTTTGAATAGAAGGCCGCCCAACTTCCTTTGCCGTCGAACGGAATAGTCTTCGGCAAAGAGGTTGGTCTAGAAGGGGGCCTTCTGTCGTCATACTCCGGTACCACAGGTCTTGAGGCTGAAGTAAGTCTGGTGACGCGGGGCGGCTGATTTCTTGTTGGCAGCCCCAAGTATCCCGGACTTACTGATGGCCTTGTGGTGTTTCTATGTTCACTGTATACTGGGCTTCCATGTCCATCTCCTTGGGGTCCAGCGCCTTGATACACAGGGTTATTACCCCCATATTGCAAGTCACATGTTCCTTGGGGAGAGGTTTGTGGGGCCACAGTGCTAGGATAGTATGGCGGATATCTGCCTCCAGCCCATGGTGGGCAATACCCACCGTAGGCGGCAGCAGGGTTGCAGTATGGAGGAGCTGGTTGTCCAATTCCTCCCAATGGCATCATCTGCATCATCCTAAACATCACGCCATACATTTCCTCGTACTGTGCTTGAGTAAAATGTGGAACGGCCTGTGGACAGCTATGTGGAGGTGTCTGGGTTGTTTGGTTTAACATTGCTGGTCGGCCACCCTGAACTCTGGGGGCCTGACCATGCAAATCTACTTGGGCATGAGGACCAAATTGGAACTGGGGTCCTGGTGGGGTAACTACCTGGGCACGGGGACCACATTGGAACTGGGGTCCTGGTGGGGTAACTTGGTGGGGACCCTCTGGTAGGAACAGGCCATCGTTCCATCCTGAAAACCCAAATTGATTAGCCCAGAGGGACTTAGCCCTATCTTCTGGAGAGGCCGAAGGCTGCTGAGTAGAAGCGCCACCTGGCCTCCCCCCTGTGAAAAATGAGGGGGCCTCCCCGGCATGTGTCTGAGAAGACTGGCCTACAGCACCCTGAGTGCTATGTGCACGGGTGTGCTGTGGCCAAGCCTCAAACGACTGGCTTACGGGGGGGCTCCTTAGATGGAATAAGTGGAACGCTCGTAGAAGGCTCATCTCCTTCGGAGCGCTCTTCTCTGCGGTCCACATTACGAGCCGTTGTTGTTGGCTCATAATCAAAGGCGTAAACTAACAGTTCCGCCTTCGGTATATGAGGTATCGACACGAATGTCTCTGGAGTAAGGTCGGCCGCCTCCCTCGCGTGTAGAATGCGGTTGGCGGTGGCCATACCCACTTCAGGCAGACTCATCAATTCCTCAGACGAACAAAAATTGATTTTGATTCTTGGAATGTTGCTCGCCATCTTGATGTAGAGAAATAAAATTAATTAGTAATAAAAAAGACTCGCAATAGTCAATTGAAAATAAATTTGGGACAAATTAAATTCCAAAATTGAACTGTGATTAACCAAAAATTATCCTGCAGACTACTTTGTCTTGCGGGTACAATCAAAATAAATCTGGGACAAAATTAACTTTAAAAAAAATGAAAGAGAAATTAACAGAACTAACCCTCAAAATATGCTGAGGATGTAATCAAATTAAAATCCAGAGGATACCTTGCCTATAAAATAAAATTCCTGTATGATTTAATTCTTAGGGGGAAAAGAAAAGATGCAAACAATCGAACGCTCACTTGTTCCAAGAAAGATATGAAATATATAGAAATAATTTCAAATAAATAAATTCTTATTATTCATTTATTATTATTATTTTTTTTTTTAACAAAAGTTAATATTTACAAGTACAATTGGAATAATGAACAGATCTATGTACAATTTATCTAAATATATACAAAATTTATTTAATTATACAATTTATAATTAATTGATTGAATTTGGATTTATATAAATATCAGCAGCACAGCTCACAGCATTCACTCAACGGCAGCAGCAGCAACAATACAACAGCACTGCAGCAACAGCAAAATATATAATTCAACAGCAGCAGCAACAAAATACAGCAGCAGCAGCAACAACAAAATAATTAATACAAGACTGAATTTCCTTATCTCCTGAGACGTAGCCAAAAAATAATAAATTCCTAACAATTAACAACAACAGCAGCAGCAAATTTCTGGTGTTTTCTAAAAAAAAAAAACAGAAATATAATAACAACAACAAAAAATATTAACAACAGCAGCAGCAGCGCGGCGGTCAAAGGAGAAAAGCAAATTCAGGCTTGTAATAAAATAATCAACTCACAACATCAATAATATTCAGCAATCCATTCACACCACATACGGCACACAGCTCAGCTCACTCACGTCGCAAATTCACAACACCAACCCAATCATGCAGTACACACTGTCAAACACAATCAAAATTTCATCAAAGTCAATCACACTCGGTGGCCACACAAAAAATTATCCTAACGAGGGAAGATTTAAATATATGGTCAACAAAATGAGTGGATATTTTCCCTAAATAATGAAACGAACAATTGTCCCAAAATATCCGTTCAGCTCCTGAAGAGCTAGCCGCTGAATTGATTCAGGGCTTGCTACCATCAGTGCCGATCGGTAAAAAAATAGAGTAAATTTGCGGAACTAAATATCAAACTTTTTCCACCAAAAAATAAAATCTCAAACTGAAATAATATGTTACTTGTTGTGTTGTTTAATATTTTGGACGAAACAGAGTCAAACAGCTCAAATTAATAAAAAACTTAAAATTTTCAAGATGGCCACGGCCAACGCAGATTCTGCAATCGGCGTTGGCTATGGCGAAGTAAAGAAAATGTTTTGCCGAAAATAAATAAAAATCACTTTAATCCTCGTCGCCAGTATTGCGGGGGGCCGATAACATAAATAATCATACACTCGCTTAGCTCACATACACTTCACACCGGGAGAAAGTCCTACCTTTATCTTGTATATTCACTGCTCTCAGGACGTCTGCTATAGCCGGGGGCTGAATGTGGAGTCTTCTTCTTGTGACTGTGTTTGCGTGTGTGTGTAGATTACCGGTATGTGTATTGTACAGCTGACTGCAGATCTTGTGTTCATTCCTCCCGCCGGTGGGTCATGTGACATTGTGTGCTTAATTACGAGTACTACTAATCCCCTAACACCATATCCCAGTAACTGTGTTTTGTGACATGTTATGACAGCAAAAACTCTAGTCTATGTGAGCAGAGGTGAGAACTTGCTTTTTATCATCATTGAGAACTGAAAAGTACACCCTTACTTCAGTTAAGCTATGCTTACTCTTTGTGGCCAGTGGAGAGATACAGGATTTTGTGAGCTTTTTATAAATTTTTATACTGTTCTTCATTTATTTTATGGACTTTAAAATATTTGCCATTTAGTTACTAAGACTTGTACGTGTACATGTATGTACCAGTGAGATGGATCAACAATTACATGTACCTATTGGCTATTGGAGCTTAAGGAGTCATTTGGTATTTTCTTTTTCCAATTCTTTGGAATAATTACTGAGAGAATCATAGTGGAATTTGTACGTTCTGCCCTTACACCTTGTTTTCTCCATGATGGAGCCACTGTTACTGAGGCTATCATTTCTGATACTCTTAACTCTTCATATCTGATTCATTTTGCTCAAACTCAGCAGAGCAGAATATTAACAGCATCCTTTCAACAACTCTATTTGAATTGAGGAGAAACTACCAAAGAAAGAATTTCAACAGATTACATGTACCAGAAGTAGGTCATCTCTTAGAGTCTGATGGCAAATGCTTGAGGAGTAGAAAAATGATAATCCTCTCTCTACTCCTGAGTGGTAGACTTGAGCTTAATCCCGGACCCAACACGGTTTTATTCCCATGTGGCCAATGTGGGCATGAAGTTAAAGATGATGATGCTGGTGTAGCCTGTGACCACTGTAATGTCTGGTTTCATTGCCAATGTATGGGAATACTGACAGCCATTATGAAGCACTGTGTAATGACTCTAGCATTTCCTGGATCTGCAGTTGTGGACTTCCAAATTTTTCGCGTGGGTTATTCAGAACCTTCATCTCTGTTGACACATCGAATTCCTTTACCCCTCTCATGACTGACGAGTCCTCTAGTCAATCAAGTCCTGATAATTCAAGCGTAGATAGGTCTTCTTTTCTCCTCGGCTGACCTCAACGCCATTGAGAAACGCCCCAAGAGCGAAGAAGAAGTCCAAATCTCGTCGAACAAAGCTTCGTTGGATGCAAGTTAACTGCAATGGACTGAAGTCTGAGAAGAGTAAAATGGATTTCCAGGCTGCCCTTGCCCAACATGATCCAGACATAATACTTGGATGCGAATCAAAACTGAATGCTGACGTGCCGACATATTCTATCTTTCCAGAAAACTATGAAGTATACAGAAAGGATCGGAATGCATTTGGAGGTGGTGTGTTTGTTGCAGTGAAGAGGGACTTGGCTTCAATCAGGCGTCCTGAGTTTGATTGCTCTGCAGAAGTATGCTGGGCTTCCATAGACTTTGTCAAAGGAGGGCTGCTCTTGGTAGCTTCTACAGACCACCCGGTTCTAAGGATGAGGTGATTGACGAATTACAAGGTAGCATCAGTACTATCTTTCGAAAGCACAGGAAACTGCCTGCTTTAGTCCTAGCGGGAGATTTTAATCTACCGGATATTGACTGGTGTAAAGTTGTAACATCGAATCCTAGAACTCATGCAATTCATTCTCACTTCCTCAACTTTGTGAATGGATGTAGTTTAACCCAGATGGGTAGGGAGCCTACAAGACCGGCCTCTGGAAATATCTTAGATCTTATACTCACAACTACACCTGATGCTGTGAATAATACCCAAACAAAACCTGGGATCAGTGACCATGACATCACCCTGTTTGACATCAATATGCGACCCAAACTCCAAAGAAAACCAGTGCGGAGAATTTACCAGTATGACAAAGCTGACAAACAAGACATTAAGGAGCGCTGCTCTCAGATGTCATATGACTACTTTGAAAGATCTCCTGAAGACATCTTTGTAGAAGATAATTGGATATTCTTCAAGACTTCTCTTTTGTCAATCATGTCTCACATTCCCCACAGGAACTCGAGGCCCAAGACAAGCCACCCGTAAATCACCTCGAAGATCATACGGGAAATTAATAAGAGGGACAGGCTATACAAGAAGGCAAGACGTTCAAGGTCACATTCAGATTGGGAAACATACAAAACAAAGAGAAATTCTGTTCAAAGAGCAAAAGAATCAGCTCACAGTGAATACCTTCAAAATGTTGTTGGAGGAAGTCTTATGACTGACGCAAAGAAATTATGGAGGTACGTCAAAGCTCAGCGGAGAGAGTCGGTAGGAATCCCAACTTTGAAAGTAGGAAATGTTTCCTATGTATCCAATGAGGAGAAAGCTAATGCTCTAAATGCTCAGTTCTCTTCAGTTTTTACACATGATAATACTTCATCGGTACTACCAGACAAGGGTCCCTCACCGTACACACCAATTGAAGATCTCTTCATCAGCTTACGAGGAGTGAATAAACAACTGAAAGAACTTAACACCAACAAAGCCAGTGGTCCAGATGAAATACCTGCTAGAATGTTAAGAGACTATGCAGATGAAATTAGCCCAGTCCTTACTCATCTCTTCCAACAATCCTATGATGAGGGAATTCTTCTAAGTGATTGGCTAAGAGCTCAAGTGGCCAGCATCTACAAGTCTGGCGACAAGAGTAACCCAGCCAATTATAGACCGGTGTCACTCACATGCATCTGCTGCAAGATCCTAGAGCACATTGTATTGAGCCACATGTCAAAATACTTGGAAAAGAATAACATCATCAAACCAACATGGATTTAGGAAGGGACTGTCATGCGAAACGCAACTTGTTGAGGCCATCAATGACTGGGCATACAACATCGACCAGCATTGTCAGACAGCCCCTTCTTTCTCGACTTTAGTAAGGCCTTTGATAAGGTATCACACAGGAAGCTGCTCTACAAATTGGAGTATTATGGCATTACTGGTCAAATGCATGGATGGATCAAAGCTTTTCTATCGGGCAGATCTCAGTCAGTTCATGTTGATGGAACATCCTCACCACGAGCCAGTGTACTCTCAGGCATGCCACAAGGCTCAGTACTCGGGCCTGTGTTATTCCTGTTGTACATCAATGACATCTGTGAATGCATCTCATCACCAATCAGACTCTTTGCTGATGACTATGTGCTGTATCGCAAGGTCAAGACAAGAGCTGACCACGCAATTCTCCAGCGAGATCTTTCAACATTATCCGATTGGGCAAAACTGTGGGATATGTCCTTCAATGTCAAGAAGTGTGCCCACATGTGTATCTCATTGAAACGACAACCCTTGGCTTGCAACTTTACCCTCAGTGACCAACCTGTTCCAACGGCAACCTCCTGTAAATACCTCGGTGTGACCATCACAGACAACCTGAGTTGGAACTCCCATGCACAGAAGATATCCTCCAAAGCTGCTCGTACTCTTGGAATCATACGTCGAGCATTGGGTAAATGTGACCTGAAAGTGAGAGACATTGCGTACAAGCAACTTGTCAGACCTCAACTTGAGTATGCTTCATGTGCATGGAATCCTCACATACAGAAAGATGTAAACATTATTGAGAACATTCAGCGTCAGGGTGCTAGGTTTGTCCTTCATGACTATAGCAGAGAATCCAGTGTAACATCGATGTTGTCAACTCTTCACTGGGATACTCTCCAACACAGACGCCTTCTTAGCCAATGTAAGATGTTCTACAAAATTCATCACAATTATGTTTACATTATCATGCCACATCAGATTAAGTTAAGCAGCAGTTCTCGTCCACAACGTTCACAACACACTGGACATCAGCTCAAGTACACCCAGCCTTTTTGTAGAGTGAACTGCTACATGTACAGTATGTTCCCAAGAACCATCCGTATTTGGAATACTCTCCCAAACGCTGCTGTAACATCGACCTCTATAGCTGGCTTCCGGGGAGCAACATTGCCTATCATTCAGCAAATGTTGCCTCCCCCTCCCCTTAAGATGCTGTAAGAGGGATACACACCTAGCACACTGTATATAGTGCACCAAGAATACCACCACAGGATCACCACATCACCTGAAGCACTGGCAGCACCTGACACAGCACAACCCTCTCCAGGACAGCGTGTACGCTTTTTGGGAGAGTACTTCTTCAAGGTTCATTCCAATGCTTGGTGCATAATTTATCCTTTTTCCAAAATAATTATTTTTTTCCTAAATTTGGAAATCCTTTACTTTCACAAAACCTTACTTTTGGTTTAAACAGTATCTGTTATTAAAATCAACTATTTCAAAGAGTGTATTTCTCATAAATACCTAGATATTGAGCGAGAACACACATGTGTTATCTTCAATATTCATATTGACTCTTGCTTTTAAAACTGTAATCTCACTATTTTTACTAAGCATGGGAATTTGGTTTTTTATTCTCATGCATACTCTTCATCTAACACATAATGCCTGAAAATGTTCATCTCATTTTCTGTTCAAAAATCTTGGGCCTATGTCTGTTTATAATTTACAGACAAGTTTAAAACAAATGCATTATCTTGCTTCTGTTTATCATTTTACATGTATCATAACCTTTAGTTTCATAAACTGAATGTGCAGATTCAGAATAGAAAGTGTATCTTATAACTTTTGGACTTTCAATCTTTTAATCTTTTTTTGTCTTTTGCCAATACCGCACTAAAAAGAAAATACAAGCATTGAACCTAGCCGCTTGCAATGGGGCTTTATGCATGTGTTAAAACTTTCACTTGACTCGTACACTTCCATTCCAAATTTTCACATTTGTACATTACATATATAGATCCAGTTTATCTCGTACTTTACTCACTTTCTTGGCGGAAAGTACCATGACTCAGAAATGAAACCTCACGGTGTCATTTGCCTGATAAAAATACAGCGAAACAGCTAAAAACATGCCTGCTGCACATGTAGATTACTGCCTAATCTTAACAGCCCAATTTTACAGTCAACGTAAATTTCTATGGTACATGTATCTTCAAATTCTACCTTCTGAACTGAATCAAAAGAAATACATATGAAAAAATACATATTAAACCAAACAATTGTTATTCCATTCCAGTCATTTCACAATGAATTTTTTATACAATTCTGTTGCGTGCCCTCGCAAATCACGATATTTCTGCTTATTTTCATAAGTGGGCGAGACACAAAATCGCTTTAGCCTTGATTTTTTAAGAAAACAAAATTGAAGAATATGTATGATGATGAAGAGTCAAATTGACTGGTTGCCAAATAATAAGAAGAGCCCCCCCCCCCCATTGTTAGTGATTGATCCCATGAAAGGGTGAACAAATAGTGACAGTTATTGGGTAAATGTTTGTTATCCCCTTTCATACTAGACTACACCCATCGTATAGGGTGAACAAATAGTAACAGGTATTGTGTAAATGTTTGTTTCATGCTAGACACCCATCATTTAGGGAGAACAAATAGTAACAGTTATTGTGTAAATGTTTGTTTCATGCTAGACTACACCATCGTATAGGGTGAACAAATAATGAGTTATTGGGTAAATGTTTGTTATCCCTTCATACTAGACTACACCCATCGTATAGGGTGAACAAATAGTAACAGGTATTGTGTAAATGTTTGTTTCATGCTAGACACCCATCATTTAGGGAGAACAAATAGTAACAGTTATTGTGTAAATGTTTGTTTCATGCTAGACTACACCATCGTATAGGGTGAACAAATAATGAGTTATTGGGTAAATGTTTGTTATCCCTTCATACTAGACTACACCCATCGTATAGGGTGAACAAATAGTAACAGGTATTGTGTAAATGTTTGTTTCATGCTAGACACCTATCATTTAGGGAGAACAAATAGTAACAGTTATTGTGTAAATGTTTGTTTCATGCTAGACTACCCAATCGTTTAGGGTGAACAAATAATGAGTTATTGGGTAAATGTTTGTTATCCCTTCATACTAGACTACACCCATCGTATAGGGTGAACAAATAGTAACAGGTATTGTGTAAATGTTTGTTTCATGCTAGACACCCATCATTTAGGGAGAACAAATAGTAACAGTTATTGTGTAAATGTTTGTTTCATGCTAGACTACACCATCGTATAGGGTGAACAAATAATGAGTTATTGGGTAAATGTTTGTTATCCCTTCATACTAGACTACACCCATCGTATAGGGTGAACAAATAGTGACAGTTATTGGGTAAATGTTTGTTATCCCCTTTCATACTAGACTACACCCATCGTATAGGGAGAACAAATAGTGACAGTTATTAGATAAATGTTTGTTTCATGCTAGACTACACCCATCGTATAGGGAGAACAAATAGTAACAGTTATTGGGTAAATGTTTGTTTCATGCTAGACACCCATCATTTAGGGAGAACAAATAGTAACAGTTATTGTGTAAATGTTTGTTTCATGCTAGACTACACCATCGTATAGGGTGAACAAATAATGAGTTATTGGGTAAATGTTTGTTATCCCTTCATACTAGACTACACCCATCGTATAGGGTGAACAAATAGTGACAGTTATTGGGTAAATGTTTGTTATCCCCTTTCATACTAGACTACACCCATCGTATAGGGAGAACAAATAGTGACAGTTATTAGATAAATGTTTGTTTCATACTAGACTACACCCATCGTATAGGGAGAACAAATAGTAACAGTTATTGGGTAAATGTTTGTTTCATGCTAGACACCCATCATTTAGGGAGAACAAATAGTAACAGTTATTGGGTAAATATTTGTGATCCCCTTTCATACTAGACTACACCCATCGTATAGAGTGAACAAATCGTAACAGTTATTGTTTGAATGTTTGTTATCCCCTTTCATACTAGACTACACCCATCGTATAGGGAGAACAGGTAGAGCTGGTAAGACTGGTACTGCTGTTACCTTCCTAACCCAAGATGACAGCTTTGTATTCTATGACCTTAAGAATGTCTTGATGTCTAGTAACAACTCATCTTGTCCACCTGAGTTAGCAAGCCATCCTGAGGCTCAGAACAAACCTGGTACAATCATGCAGAGGAAACGAAAAGATGAAAAGATATTTGTCTCCTAATGAGTGGAAAGGTCAGCAGACTATTCTGGGGAGATGATTGACAGATGAATCGCCACATGACTCTTTACTTTCAGCCTGCCTTACATTGTGTGATTGAGCAAGACAGTCTTAATAAAAATTGCAATAAGATTGGAACTGGAATAGCTGACTAATACCCCTTTCATATTGTGCTTTTCACCGGCGAAGTTCGCCAGCAAAGGGGAAAGTGTCCAGTATGAAAGGTACACAGGAGAACGTTGCCGGCGAAACTGTTTCACCGGCGAAGTTCGCCGGTGAAAAGGCCAGTATGAAAGCAAACCGGAGAACTTCTCCGCTTTAATGAAGTCAGAGGTTAATTTTTTCTCTCCCGAAGTCCTCTGTACCGAGATTCCGTGTGCGATAGTTGCAAGCTCAGCTGAAAGCTATGGCCAAGTAGATACCCTCAAACATTTTTTTTTTTACTTACAATATTTATTAAAAAGCAATTTTTACATGTATAAAATGCGCTAAAATATAAAAACAAGGTGATATTGTTTGTTTTTCTCGTAATACTTCCAAAATATGTTGTAATTAATTGTTTTATACCTTTTTGTAATAGGTAAGAAGTAATGTTTACAATTTTCTTTCGTTTGTTCTGCAATCGCCCGTTGACTTTCGCCGGGGAAGAAATGTCAGTGCGAAAGGGTACATTTTTTCTTCGCCGGGGAAGTGAGGAATGCGAGGCGGAGAAGTTCGCTGGTGAAAAATGAAGAGAGCAGTATGAAAGGGGTATAAGGTGAAGAATTGTTTATCCAATTATGAATATTGATTTTTAGCATTTAATTATAGAAGAGGCTGGGCCAAATAAGTTTCCATTGTCAAACCAGCTGTGTGACATCACTGTCATTCTCTGCATTTTTGACCTCGCCTTAACCCTAAATAGACTGGGCTATTTCGACACCTAAGAAGACGGGGGGGGGGCTGATTCAGCCCCCCTTATGATCTCGGCCGTCGATCGCGCGATCGCGACGAAAATTGGCACGCGCTTTACCCATGGCATTATCTACAAAACTATAGTATCAAATTCTGCGAAAAGTCTCATTGCTCATTAATTATGTTAATATATGCGTAAAATCATAATTTTGCTCTAATTAACAAAATAATGCCCCTAAAATGCTAATTTTTGTTTCACATAGTCTTTATAGGCATCTGATTAAATTTATTTTTTTTAAATTTCAACATCACATTTATTTTTTTATGTATTTTATTGTTTTGTAAATTTCTTATGTATTTCATTGTTTTTCGACTTTTTTTTTTTTTTTTTTTTTCAATGGAAATTGTCGGAGACTTTATTTTGACCTTAAACAAGATAAAATTAATTGATTTTAAGCAGTGAAATGAAAAATATGATGCATTTTATAAATTTTAGATAAAAACACTATTTGCATTGGATTTGTACCTACATGTAAATTCACGTTTTTGAGCAATTTTGGGTCTGCATGCACTTACAAAATGTTTTGTAATTTCGGAACCGCGTACCTGGGGGTCACAATTTTGGTCTCAAAAGTTGCGCGAGACTTGAAAGTAAAAAGTCAGCGAGTGACGCGGTCAAAACATTTCGCGCGGCGGATTTATCGCGAAAAATGTTGATGGGGGGCTATATCAGCCCCCCCCCCCAGTCTTAGGGTTAAGCGTATGAAGACGGGGGGGGGGGGGGGGACTGAATCAGCCATGTCTTCTTAGGGTTAAGGCGATAAATCCACCATGCAAATTTTTTTGACCGGGTTGCTCACTGACTTTTTACCTTCACGTCTCGTGCAACTTTTAAGACTAAAATTGCGACCCCTGGGTACGTGGTTCTTTAGGATGGCGGCTGTGTGTTCATTTCCTCATATTGTCAATGCGAGTGATCCCTAAAAGACTGGACTATTTCGACGCACCCCTAACAGGGGGGCGGGGGTTGGCTGATCTCGGCCATCGATCGCATGATCGTGACGAAAATCAGCACACGCGTTGCCCTTGGCATAATTCACAAAATTGTAAGGTCAAATCGAAGAATCTCATTTCTAATTAATCATGCAAATTTTTGCCTAAAATAAAAAAGTTTGCTCTAGTTATCAAAATAAGGACCATAAAATGCTAATTTTTGTTCACAGACTCCTTGTAGGATTCTGATCAAATTACTCGAAAGTTTAAAATTTAATATCACAATGATTTTCTTTTGTATTTTATTGTTTTCTAAATGTCTTATATATTCCTTGTTTTTTTTTTTTTTACTTTTTTTTTTCATTGTTTTTTCATTGGTGGTTGTCAGGGAATTTGGCCATAAACAAGATGAAATTGAGTTTAATCAGTAGAAAGAGAAATAATGATACATTTATGAACCACGGAGGCGTCAATATCATATCGTAACTACATGTATAATCCTAAGGTTAAGTTTTGAAATGTCATCATAACTTAGAAGAAAGTAAATGGACCTAGTTCATGAAACTTGGACATAAGGGTGAGGTCATGTGACCAAGGTAAAATGTCATTTAGGGTCAATGAACTTAGACCATGTTGGGGGAATCAAAATCTTAACTGAAGGTTAAGTTTTGAAATGTCATAACTTAGAAATTATGTGGACCTAGTTCATAAAACTTGGACATAAGGGTAATTAATACTGAACATCACAGGTCATTTAGGGTCAATAAACTTTGGCCACGTTGGGGGTATTTGTTGATTTCCATAACTTTGAATGTTTATGGACCTCACCTAGTTCATAAGACTTGGACATAAGGGTAATCATCTGAGTTTCAGGTCACATGACCAAGGTCAAAGGTTATTTAGGGTCAGTGAACTTATTTTATGTTGGGGGAATCAAAACAAATTCTTAACCAAGTTAATTTTTTGAAATGTCATAACTTTGAAAGTATATGGATCGAGCTAATGAAACTTAGACAAAAGAGTAAGCAAGCAGCAACAGTGAACATTCTGTGTGAGTTTCAGGTCACATGACGGAGGTCAATGAATTTTGGCCATGTTGGGGGTATTTTTTGAATTGCCATAACTTTGAAAGTTTATGGATCCAGTTCATGTAATGTGGACATGGGTAATCAAGCATCACTGATCATCTTGCTAAATTCTTTGATCACACGAACAAGATCAAATGTCATAAGGGTCAATGAACATTGTATTTTAATATCATATGAATGGTCTTTTTGTTATTCATTGTTTTTCAATGAAATTTGTTGGGGACTCTTCTGAGATCATAAAAAGCATAAAATTAATACATTTAGACCAGCAAAACTAAAAATAATCATACATTTATGATTTTTGGTTGAAAACACAATTTGCATTGACTTTGTACACAAAATCACATCTTTTGGTCTGACATGCACTTAAATAATGTTGCGTGATTTCGGAACCACGTACCCGGGTGACGCAAAATTGGTCTCAAAAGTTGCGCAAGACCTAGTAAAAAGTCAGCGAGCGGCGCGGTAAAAAAATTTCGCTGCGAAAATATTGCGCAAATCGTTGAGGCGGGGGCCTTCGAGGCCCCCCCCCCCCCCCGACCTAGATAGGGTTAAGAACAAGTACAATGTATAAAGAGGATTTCCAAATTAGAGGACATTCTTTTTATATTTATGTTCAATTCCAACTGACTTGAGACCCCACATGACCTCATTTCAAGTGTTTAATTTTTTTTAATACAACTTGGTCCAATTTGTTTCCTCTATTGTCCTTTTTCCTCAAAAGGATTGTTATCAAAATGTAATGATTTTTGAAAGACGTCATTCAAGGCAAGCGAAGACTGTAAAGGTGAATTGGGTCAAAGATATTAATATCTTCGTCCGTTTGATTTGAGTTTTACCAAGACCATTAAATCAACAAGTTTGGGTGCTTTATTCAATGAATTAGAGAATGACTATTATTTTGATGTATATGTTCTTTGCATAATTTAATCATTTTCGAGTAATTCTTGTTCGTTCTGAGCAATAAAAGGATAGATCATATGCTGCTCAAAAAAGCCAGATGACATACATCTGTACATGAATGTGCAGAGTATATTTAGGAACTTATTAACTTTGTATTCTAAAATGTTCTTTTGGGCATTTTCACGGTAACTGACATTACACGGCACAATGTTTTCACACCTTTCATTGTGTGTATCTCTAAAACAACAAATGATGGGAGTTTGCTTTTGATAGAGTTAATAAAGTGAACCTTGCTGTATACTTTGATACTAAGTTTTCCTATGTAACCACATTTTTTTACACATCAGCAAGCAAAAATGTGTCGGTAACTGACATTACGCAAAAGGACATGCAATTTCAGGGTGTTCATTAAAATTGAAATATCTCATGTCCCTGAGTAGATAGAGTAATAATTTGAATATGTAAATATACCTCCGTTACTAGGTTAAGATTTGTCAAAATATTAAACAATTCGTTTTTGTCTTTTGGGGACTATGATAATTTTTCCTCCCCTCAAAAAAGGCAAAATGAATAAGGGTCTCCTCCCCTAGGCTACATGTACCCCTTCCCATGAATAAAACTACATGGCTGCATGAGAATGCAGCCATGTAGGTTTATTGATTTTTATTCTGGTCAAGCAATGCTTGTTCATATCTGTCGGATTTCAATTCTCTTCATAATTTGTTTAATCATTTTCTTTGCTAATTTCTTTTATAAGATGTCAACAAAAAATAAACTCCAGCTTCTAAACTGAAACTGAACTATTTGTAAATTTGAAAAAAACCACAGTTTTAGTAGATCCATGCAACATTGATCAGAACTGTCAAATTTCACTTTTCATCTATACTTGTAAAGTAAAAACAAAATTGTATCACACATCCACACTAAACAGGTATAAAAACCAGGAATTTACTTTTAGCGAGGCAATGCTCAAAAGAATCCTACAAACTAAAAAAGGGACCCTGGAAATCCCCTTCATCACAATGTTAAGCTTAAAAAAATGTTGCAGATTTAGGCAATAGGTTGGGAAAATTACCCCCTACCCCCCCCCCCCCCGAAAACCAAACAAAAAATTGTCTGATACAAACAATTAGGTACTTGGTAAGTGCATGTACAAAACAATTTCATGGTAGTTTTTTTTGCACGATGGGAATGCAACTTCCTTCATAATTTCATATAGTATTCCTTGTGAACTATACCTTTTAAAAGTCAATAGCAAGCTCCTTCTGGTGTGACTTTAAAGTGAAAGACTTAAATAACAAGTATAAAATATTTCTTCACCATAAAATTTACCACATATTTGCATTTCAATATTGGTAACCAACGTTTTATCATGGTAACTGACATTACATCTCGGTAACTGACATTACATTTTCCACTTGGTAACTGACATTACATATATTTAATGGTACCCTATGGCTTCATTGTTAATTGGTAATCTTTAATTTTGGTGTAGAAGGGAGGGGTGTTACCTAGAGAGGAAATCTACCAAGTTTCATATAATATATCCTCTTTTCCAGGAAATGAGAAAAAAAAGTTCATGTTTTCGGTAACTGACATTACATACCATATCACATACTTCATCAATGTTTTTTTATCAGATGAATGAATTACTGGTGTTTCTTTCTGTGGGATTTTAAAAAGTGTTATAATAGCAAGCTAAATCACAGTCGAAAACATCATGATCAAACCTGTTCTTTAAAAATCTGTCAAAACAAAATATGTATCAATATACTATTTTCAACACTAATTTGTATCCATACTTTGGCAGCCATTTTGAAATAAAAAATGGCTGCCAGAGTTGGAAAAAAAATTTGTCTCAGAAACTTCAGGTCTTGTTTTATTAAAAAACATAAAGCATTTGACATGAATATCAACTCGATTTTTTTGCCTCTGTGTCCATCTGTAGTGAAAATGCCCTTTTGTGTTTTATTGTTTTCCTTCTTTCTAATTAGTAGTGTTCCTATTTGTTACACATTTGATCATATATGTTATTTAGGAAGATTACTTACATTTATCCAAATAAATGAAAAGCTGTCGTGATTTGTCGTGTGAATTTATTCTATTTGTGAAGTGTGCATAATCAAAATATGCGTGTGTGTGCATTTGTACGAGAGAGAGAGAGAGAGGGAGAATGTATTTAGGAGTGTATGTATACATAAGTAGGTACTTTCAAGCAACTTTGTAATGCAACATGAAAGAACCCTTCAAACTGGGGACGTTTTGGGATACCTAATTTTGACGTTAATGTGAATTATAATTTGGAAATACGTAGAAAAAGACAGAAAATCATGACAATTATTTTCCTTTTTGAATAAAGTTGTTGATTTTGATACCAATAGATTTGTTTACCTCATAAAAGGTGGTTCCGGTGACAAAATCATGATTGTAGTACATAAGCCGAGATATTGTCGAAAACCCTGTTTTTTGGCGCCCATTTTGAAAAATCCAAGATGGCGTCCATTTAGGCCACGGTTCAAATGGAAACATTGTTATTCTGAATCCTTATACAATAACCTTTCCAAAAATGTATAATTTTCAATTTCTCCAAAAAAATCTGGCGAAATTACATAGTGAAACTGACTAATATGTTTTATCTTAACTTTTTTAATTCATTTGACAAAGAGTGAGTACTCTAGTTTCACTCCTCCTGTGCATCGGACGGCCGATTGTACCTTATACATATTTCATTTCTCTGTTCCAGGCTTTAAATGGTGAAATAATGGTCTGTAATGCCAATATAAATCATTTTTCAACTCGGGACTATTCGGGATAAAGATGTATTATGTGTATTTTAACGAAATTTCTCCATTCTAATGTCATCTCTGACCATGCGGACGCTTCTACGCGAGTGTTGATTTTACGGGCGTATATCCAGGGGGGTGGGGAATATCCCCCTTGACTTTTCGCCTGTGTAATCATCCCTAAAATAATTTTCAGTCGGACATTATGATGAATCATAATAAATGAAAATAATTAGATTAATATTGAAATTGACATATCATATAGTAAAAATTAATAGTAAAAATTAAGCGGGACTGCCCCCTTATTGGTGGCACACAAAAAAATTAGTAAAGGAGAAAATGGGGAAAAGAGGGGAGAAAAAAAGAGGATGAAGACAAGTGAAGAAAACTTGTTGAGGGAAAGACGTGGAAAATATATATTCTTAATAATATAATAATATTCCGCATTTATATAGCGCTTAATGCATCGGAACGACGCACAGTGGGCCAGGAGAGAGCAAAAGTGCGCCAAAACTGGATTTTGGTCATGAAACAAATTTTGTTTTTTTCATGTTCTAATTAAGCAAAGATAAGAACCTGTAGAATGCCTCCATACAATATTTCTCCATTGAATTGATTATTAGTTGCCCATTTTTATTCAATATTACCGGGAAATGACTCTTTACGGCTACCGCATGTGTAAATGACACGTTTTAGATATTTCACTGTTTTAACAAAACGGATTGCTTAATTTATTTCTCATTCACGGTGCTCTTTGATGAATAATTGTTTTAAGTGATCAAAGATTTTCAAGATAAAATGGTAATCCCTTCAGAGGCAATTTTGGACGAAACCATTTGACAATGGGGGGTTTTAGCAATTTTTTTTTTCATGAGCATTTTTTTATACAAATTGCTGCCGATTGCTGCGCTGTAAATACCATGACGGTCTTTGTTATAGTTCATGCTTTACACTGATACCAAATTTAGCTGCATATACGTGCATTTTCTGGAGATATGACAAATTTTCCAACCACATGTTCGCCGTATTTATCACAAAAATCGTTCCAAGTTAGTGTCCCATTATGCGCGTGCCGAACGTTGCGGGTGACATTAAACAAACTCCCCGTCGCGTGCTGGGAGAGAGAGAGGGGGGGGGGGGGGTGTCTGGCTCAAGTGTCTGGCTCTTGTGACTGCAGGGTGTCTGCCTTTAAAATATTTTCGTTAAACATACGTAAAGGCAAGCTTTCATTTCCAATTCCACTAACTATATAATAATACATGTAACACAACTTCATTTTGATGCCAAACTGTTCCATCCCGTGTTCAATATCTGAGAAGATTAACTCTTAAGGTAAGATTCCCGGGTAAGATTATATAATTTGTTTTGTTGTTCATAAACCAAGTAGGGGCTACTGTATATCGCTATACACACATGACTAGGGATGTGATAGGTCTCACGCAGTTTTCTGACAAAATATGAAAATGTGTATAGGACAGAGATGGGATATACGTGGGCTCTATTACATGTATAAGTTGCATTATCATTATTAGTATTTATCCCCCAAAAAGGGTTTGTAACTTCACATACACGTATGATTTCGTTTATCTATTGGCTCATTCTAAATTTGCTATAATTGTTAGTATCGATCAAGAAGGAAGTGTATATTATCAGTTCAAGGAATGTTTGGTTTATGACTCTCATTATAACTTTATATGTATTCCACAGACTAATGGTAACAGGTGACATTGTGATTAGTAGCAAGTTTTTAAGAGTACAACAATCACAGCCTCTTCAATCAGGGTACTAATGGATAATTCGTTTTTCATTCCCGATTTTCGTAGAGCAAAAACGGAAGTCAACCTCATGGATTGGTCTGTGAAAACACAAAAACGAAATCACAACGAGAAAAACCCCGTTGTGATTTCATTTTTGGAGATCAAAAACAGAAGAATGAAATCAGAAATACTTTTGGTCCTCTCTGATACCTCATTCTATACCTGTGTTTGTTATATATCAAAAACAAAATCAGAACACGCTTTCTACCCCCTGATTCTGTTTGGAAAAACGCAGACAGCGAAAACGAAATCGGGTACTCGCTTTCCACTTCTTGCTCTCTGATTTTGTCTTTCGCACAGCCAACAGCCATATCGAAATACGTTATTCAGACGTGCACGCAGTACAGTGCATGCGTGATACGACCATGAAGCTATTACGTAATAGCTTCGTGTTACGACCACGTGCAACAAAAATTCACGTTAACGTGGCTTTTAATTTCCAGCATTTTCGGACCTTCACAGACAGTGGCGTAGCTAGGATTTTTTCCCCGGGGGGGGGGGCGAAATTATTTTTCCCACCGAGTTCTGGACCGACATATGAATATTTATGACTTGCGTCTTCGGATTGAGAGTACGCATGCGCGTGCCGATCGTAAGCATTCACGTTGCTCAGAATGAATTAGCATCGTCAAATTACCGGTACCCTTACATAGTTACATAGGCCTTATAGGCTTAGATCTATATATACATCCAATTCTTAAACACTTATCAAACTAGCTGCCATTAATGGCAAGACATGTGCTAGGGTAGGGCTAGCTTAGGCTAGCGCATTAACTTTACCTCAAATCTGGACCTGTCTAATGCCTAATACTAATAGGAATAGCCGACTAATGCCATGGTTAACTTCGAACTTGTTAATTCCGAACTTTACGTTTGATTAGGTTTGAACCAATATTAGCTTATTTACCATGGTTTAATATGTCTAGTCCGTATACAGAACCAGTCCTAGATCTAAAAAAAAATATCTTAGTTCTAGTCTAGTCTCTAGATCTAGACTCTGATCTACGCGCTATCACTGAGCATGGAACCACTAGTATACCAAAGGGGGGGGGCAGACTGCCCCCCTGACGAGTCACAACTGATTCAGGGGACGTGCCCCCCCCCCCTTGAGAAGCCAAATTAATAATTTGTAATGTCAAAATGCAACGAAAAAAGACGTTTTTCCCCTCTTTTGAACGTGAAGATCTTTTTTTTTTTTTCTTGTCAATTTTTTTCAGCTACGAAATCCATAATTTTGGGTGAAGACGGGGATCAAGATCATTGACGTTAATTTGTGCCTGACGTTAGAATACGTTCCATGCACGCACTGGTGTACCTAGGATTTTCCAAAAGGGGGGCAAATTTTTTAGAGGATATTTCGTCCGCGAAAAAATGTGACAAGCCCCCCCCCCCCCCCCCCCAAAAAAAAAAGGGTCTTCACCCCAAATTATGGATTTCTTAGCTGAAAAAAAAATTGACAAGCAAAAAAAAAAAAAAAAGATCTTCACGTTCAAAAAAGGGGACATACGTCTTTTTCATTGCATTTTTACATTACAAATTATTAATTTGGCTTCTCAAAGGGGGCACGTCCCCTGAATCAGTTGTGACTCGTCAGAGGGACAGTCTTCCCCCCCCCCCCCTTGGTACACTAGTGGTTCCATGCTGATACAGCGTAGATCAGAGTCTAGATATAGAGACTAGACTAGAACTAAGATAATTTTTTTTTAGATCTAGGACTGGTTTTGTATACGGACTAGACATATTAAACCATGGCAAATAAGCTAATATTTGTCTAAACCTAATTAAACGTGAAGTTCGGAATTAACCAGTTCGAAGTTAACCATGACATTAGTCGGCTATTCAGTGTTGTAGTCAAGGCTCAAACCTCCAAGGCCAAGGCCAAGGCTTCAATACCAAAGACCAAGGCCAAGGCCTGAAAACCTCAAGGCCAAGGCATTTCAAACTTACGATATACAGAACAATGAACTAACAATACTTAGGCGGCAGACATCACACATGGTAAAATGTATGTGAGCGAGGGGACTGAGCGAGAAAAAAATAAAACCTTTGTACATTTAAAACAAAAATAATTTCATGATAGAGACATATTAAAATAATGATATAGTTACCTGTGTACACATAATCCATAATTTTTCTATAGGCGATTTACATTGCAATAATGATTATTACCACGGTCATCTGATCCTGGCATTCTCAACGTATGTTTTCTCCACTCCCTGGGACAGGGGCAGCAGAAAATTATTATGGGGGGGGGTCAACGCCAAAAAGGCACCAATTTTTCAAAATGAGTTTTTTTTGTGCAAACAGATACATGTATTTTAAAAATGAGATTATGAACTGCGTGAAGTAATTGTGTGTTTTATAGAAATTAAGTTGAGCAAAGGCTTTCTAAAGTGATTTTTAATTATAAGATAGATATTTTGCTTTAGGTTTTACTTCTCAGCGAGAAAGCATAGCGAGCAAGCGGTTTTGAAAAAAAAATAATTCTGAAGTTGTAAAACTTGATTTATGGTCAATTATGGGGCTAATCATTGTTGAAATTTCCTTGCGCGATGTTGCCAGCGCGAATCACGAGCTCAAACTTCTTGACATGTCGTGTAATAAGACATGGAAATTATTTTATTCTGAGCTGGTTTTGTAATCATGAAAAAGATGTGTATCTAACTAAAAAATAACTTTGCGCTCGCTAATTCTTTTTATATACTGACCAGTAAAGGAAGCAGTTAATTAAGATACATAACTCACCAATAAAAAATAATGCGAGCGCAAAGCGCGAGCTCAAAAATTTGTGATATTCCAACCTGAAAACTGGACATTCTAAGTATTTTTTTGTGAACGGGAAGAGAACGAGTACAATAATTGATGCGAGTGCAGGAAGCGAGCCAAATATTTGTGATATTTCAACCATAAAGCAACATTCTATACATTTTTGTAACCATTAGCAGTACTGTACTAAACAATAATTGATGCAAGCACGATTCAAAATCTGCGATTTTCGAACCTAAAATGTATTATGTTTTATTATTAAAGAAGGTATTTCTTTTTTAAAAAGGGCATATTTCATTTGGAAAAAAAAATCCTACAGGGATTTTTTTTTTTTTTGGGGGGGGCAAGAGAGCACAAAGCGCAAGCTAAAATTTTCAAATGCTTAAACTGAAAATGAGTCATTTTTAGGACTCTTGTCAGTTTTTATATTTTTTTCTGCTTACAACCACTTTTATTAAACAGTTAATTAATCATTAATTATTAATACTTATTGATAATATTAATAATTATTAATTATTAAATTATTTTTTGTTAATTATTATTTCTTGAAACCATATTGACACAAAAACAAATACGTTGTTTATTTCCTTGAAACTGTAAAGAAATGAGATTCAATGTTGAACGATATATGATTAAAAAGAAGTAAACATTTTTTCCCCTTTGTTTTGTCAATCTGACCCAAAACAAATATAAAATTTAGAAGAGAGATAGAGAGAAGAAGAAGTCCCACCACCAAGAATAAACTTAGACAAGGGGGGGGGGGGGAAGGGAAAGGAAAAGATGGAGTAAATGTGATATTATTTTTTAAACAATCTATTGCAAAATTAGCTTTTCTTATAGAAAGAGGGGGACAAATTTTGTTCACTCGCTCGCTTCAATCGCTTTCTTCTTTTTTTTTGACAGAAATTTTGCTCTATATATGCCATGCTTGGCCCCTCAAAGTTTCTGGCTCATCATGCCATTGACATAACCCATTTGGATATGACACAATTGGAGACTGTGTTCAAGTTTACCAAATCTTTTCAGAATATCATTAAGACTTAAAACATTCTTGTTGGCCAAAGAAAATAATACAAGGAAAATCCTAATGGAATAGAAATCAACCTTGTTAATCTTTAGAGTTAGCTATGTTTAAAGTATGAAAATTGTTGTCAAAATTGCAGTCAGATGTAAAAATTATTCTTGTCATCAAAGCACTATTATCTTGATCATGACCATTATTATTTACTGTCATTATCATCATATGATTACAACACATTACCAATACATAATGCTATTTTTCATAACTGATGTATTCTTTGTTTGAATTTCTTGATAATGGTGACAATTACAATTGATGACACTGCTAGTACACTTACTACTGCTGCTGCTACTGTTACTGGTGATTGGAAGTATTGACCATTAGTGTTATTAAATATTATATATATGTTCTTGTCGTCCTCAGGAGAAAACGACAAGAACACACTTGTCGAAACGTCGAGATTGGGTGGTCCTTTTCAGGACCAACATCTGCCCAAGAAAGATACATGGTGTACCGTGAAACCTACTACACTATTCTTCTTCGCCATGGAAACCTTCAGAAATTATAACACTGATTAGTACTAGGCATTAATTAGACAGGGCCAGATTTGAGGTAAAGTTAATGCGCTAGCCTAAGCTAGCCCTACCCTAGCACATGTCTTGCCATTAATGGCAGCTAGTTTATTAAGTGTTTAAGAATTGGATATATATATATATAGATCTAAGCCTATAAGACATATGTAACTATGTAAGGGTACCGGTAATTTGACCATGCTAATTCATTCTGAGCAACGTGAATGCTTACGATCGGCACTGGTCGAGGCAAAGTCCACGCGCATGCGTACTCTCAATCCGAAGACGGAAGTCATGAATATTCATATGTTGGTCCAGAACTCGGTGGGAAAAATAATTGATAAGTGTTTAAGAATTGGATGTATATATAGATCTAAGCCTATAAGGCCTATGTAACTATGTAAGGGTACCGGTAATTTGACGATGCTAATTCATTCTGAGCAACGTGAATGCTTACGATCGGCACGCGCATGCGTACTCTCAATCCGAAGACGCAAGTCATAAATATTCATATGTCGGTCCAGAACTCGGTGGGAAAAATAATTTCGCGCCCCGGCTAGAGAGAAAGGAAAATAGATTGAGATCAAGGGGGGGGGGGGTAGTCACGACATTATGCGAGTCCGTTCATTCATGTTTCATAAATAAACAGAGAGGTTGGTGTGCTTAGACAGAGAGAGGGGAAGAGAGAAATCGAAACTTGAGAACGATTGGGATGGAGTCCATTCATTTATGTACAAGAGTGTGCTCGTCCATTCGTTCATTTACAAATTGATGAAGCTATATAACTATCGCCAAGTCCATGCACCTGCTCTCTTCAGTTTTTCATTGTCCATAGTGTCCCCATAGAGTAGAACACGATCCGCCGGCGGATTTTGTGCCTAGAACAGTATCTGCCAGGCGCAGGATCCGCCGGTAGACCGGCGGTTGGTTGCGCGCGGGTGCCACTTCCTTATGAAAAAAAATCATAAAGGACTCGTCCATTATACATAGGTATGAATCGAGGTAGACTCGGCAAGATACATTATATTTCCTTCGCTCGTGATGCATCCCGGGCAGGCGTATGAAAAATGACGTAATGGTATTAAAAATAGACAAAACTGCAGGGCGCGGCTAGAATGATGCTAGAAGACGGCTGAATTGGGGGGGGGGGTCTCGGGGGCAATTTTGAAGAAATCAATTTGGTCATATTTTGGAAAATTTGGACCAGTCGCGGGTAGGGCGAAAAATAAAAACTCATCGGATCTGCTTTATCTTCTGAATATTGATGCCTTTGGATGTTAGAAGATCCCACAGAGCGGAGACGGCTGAATTGGGGGGGGTCTCGGGGGCAATTTTGAAGAAATCAATTTGGTCATATTTTGGAAAATTTGGACCAGTCGCGGGTAGGGCGAAAAATAAAAACTCATCGGATCTGCTTTATCTTCTGAATATTGATGCCTTTGGATGTTAGAAGATCCCACAGAGCGGAGACGGCTGAATTGGGGGGGGTCTCGGGGGCAATTTTGAAGAAATCAATTTGGTCATATTTTGGAAAATTTGGACCAGTCGCGGGTAGGGCGAAAAATAAAAACTCATCGGATCTGCTTTATCTTCTGAATATTGATGCCTTTGGATGTTAGAAGATCCCACAGAGCGGAGACGGCTGAATTGGGGGGGGTCTCGGGGGCAATTTTGAAGAAATCAATTTGGTCATATTTTGGAAAATTTGGACCAGTCGCGGGTAGGGCGAAAAATAAAAACTCATCGGATCTGCTTTATCTTCTGAATATTGATGCCTTTGGATGTTAGAAGATCCCACAGAGCGGAGACGGCTGAATTGGGGGGGGTCTCGGGGGCAATTTTGAAGAAATCAATTTGGTCATATTTTGGAAAATTTGGACCAGTCGCGGGTAGGGCGAAAAATAAAAACTCATCGGATCTGCTTTATCTTCTGAATATTGATGCCTTTGGATGTTAGAAGATCCCACAGAGCGGAGACGGCTGAATTGGGGGGGGTCTCGGGGGCAATTTTGAAGAAATCAATTTGGTCATATTTTGGAAAATTTGGACCAGTCGCGGGTAGGGCGAAAAATAAAAACTCATCGGATCTGCTTTATCTTCTGAATATTGATGCCTTTGGATGTTAGAAGATCCCACAGAGCGGAGACGGCTGAATTGGGGGGGGTCTCGGGGGCAATTTTGAAGAAATCAATTTGGTCATATTTTGGAAAATTTGGACCAGTCGCGGGTAGGGCGAAAAATAAAAACTCATCGGATCTGCTTTATCTTCTGAATATTGATGCCTTTGGATGTTAGAAGATCCCACAGAGCGGAGACGGCTGAATTGGGGGGGGTCTCGGGGGCAATTTTGAAGAAATCAATTTGGTCATATTTTGGAAAATTTGGACCAGTCGCGGGTAGGGCGAAAAATAAAAACTCATCGGATCTGCTTTATCTTCTGAATATTGATGCCTTTGGATGTTAGAAGATCCCACAGAGCGGAGACGGCTGAATTGGGGGGGGTCTCGGGGGCAATTTTGAAGAAATCAATTTGGTCATATTTTGGAAAATTTGGACCAGTCGCGGGTAGGGCGAAAAATAAAAACTCATCGGATCTGCTTTATCTTCTGAATATTGATGCCTTTGGATGTTAGAAGATCCCACAGAGCGGAGACGGCTGAATTGGGGGGGGTCTCGGGGGCAATTTTGAAGAAATCAATTTGGTCATATTTTGGAAAATTTGGACCAGTCGCGGGTAGGGCGAAAAATAAAAACTCATCGGATCTGCTTTATCTTCTGAATATTGATGCCTTTGGATGTTAGAAGATCCCACAGAGCGGAGACGGCTGAATTGGGGGGGGTCTCGGGGGCAATTTTGAAGAAATCAATTTGGTCATATTTTGGAAAATTTGGACCAGTCGCGGGTAGGGCGAAAAATAAAAACTCATCGGATCTGCTTTATCTTCTGAATATTGATGCCTTTGGATGTTAGAAGATCCCACAGAGCGGAGACGGCTGAATTGGGGGGGGTCTCGGGGGCAATTTTGAAGAAATCAATTTGGTCATATTTTGGAAAATTTGGACCAGTCGCGGGTAGGGCGAAAAATAAAAACTCATCGGATCTGCTTTATCTTCTGAATATTGATGCCTTTGGATGTTAGAAGATCCCACAGAGCGGAGACGGCTGAATTGGGGGGGGTCTCGGGGGCAATTTTGAAGAAATCAATTTGGTCATATTTTGGAAAATTTGGACCAGTCGCGGGTAGGGCGAAAAATAAAAACTCATCGGATCTGCTTTATCTTCTGAATATTGATGCCTTTGGATGTTAGAAGATCCCACAGAGCGGAGACGGCTGAATTGGGGGGGGTCTCGGGGGCAATTTTGAAGAAATCAATTTGGTCATATTTTGGAAAATTTGGACCAGTCGCGGGTAGGGCGAAAAATAAAAACTCATCGGATCTGCTTTATCTTCTGAATATTGATGCCTTTGGATGTTAGAAGATCCCACAGAGCGGAGACGGCTGAATTGGGGGGGGTCTCGGGGGCAATTTTGAAGAAATCAATTTGGTCATATTTTGGAAAATTTGGACCAGTCGCGGGTAGGGCGAAAAATAAAAACTCATCGGATCTGCTTTATCTTCTGAATATTGATGCCTTTGGATGTTAGAAGATCCCACAGAGCGGAGACGGCTGAATTGGGGGGGGTCTCGGGGGCAATTTTGAAGAAATCAATTTGGTCATATTTTGGAAAATTTGGACCAGTCGCGGGTAGGGCGAAAAATAAAAACTCATCGGATCTGCTTTATCTTCTGAATATTGATGCCTTTGGATGTTAGAAGATCCCACAGAGCGGAGACGGCTGAATTGGGGGGGGTCTCGGGGGCAATTTTGAAGAAATCAATTTGGTCATATTTTGGAAAATTTGGACCAGTCGCGGGTAGGGCGAAAAATAAAAACTCATCGGATCTGCTTTATCTTCTGAATATTGATGCCTTTGGATGTTAGAAGATCCCACAGAGCGGAGACGGCTGAATTGGGGGGGGTCTCGGGGGCAATTTTGAAGAAATCAATTTGGTCATATTTTGGAAAATTTGGACCAGTCGCGGGTAGGGCGAAAAATAAAAACTCATCGGATCTGCTTTATCTTCTGAATATTGATGCCTTTGGATGTTAGAAGATCCCACAGAGCGGAGACGGCTGAATTGGGGGGGGTCTCGGGGGCAATTTTGAAGAAATCAATTTGGTCATATTTTGGAAAATTTGGACCAGTCGCGGGTAGGGCGAAAAATAAAAACTCATCGGATCTGCTTTATCTTCTGAATATTGATGCCTTTGGATGTTAGAAGATCCCACAGAGCGGAGACGGCTGAATTGGGGGGGGTCTCGGGGGCAATTTTGAAGAAATCAATTTGGTCATATTTTGGAAAATTTGGACCAGTCGCGGGTAGGGCGAAAAATAAAAACTCATCGGATCTGCTTTATCTTCTGAATATTGATGCCTTTGGATGTTAGAAGATCCCACAGAGCGGAGACGGCTGAATTGGGGGGGGTCTCGGGGGCAATTTTGAAGAAATCAATTTGGTCATATTTTGGAAAATTTGGACCAGTCGCGGGTAGGGCGAAAAATAAAAACTCATCGGATCTGCTTTATCTTCTGAATATTGATGCCTTTGGATGTTAGAAGATCCCACAGAGCGGAGACGGCTGAATTGGGGGGGGTCTCGGGGGCAATTTTGAAGAAATCAATTTGGTCATATTTTGGAAAATTTGGACCAGTCGCGGGTAGGGCGAAAAATAAAAACTCATCGGATCTGCTTTATCTTCTGAATATTGATGCCTTTGGATGTTAGAAGATCCCACAGAGCGGAGACGGCTGAATTGGGGGGGGTCTCGGGGGCAATTTTGAAGAAATCAATTTGGTCATATTTTGGAAAATTTGGACCAGTCGCGGGTAGGGCGAAAAATAAAAACTCATCGGATCTGCTTTATCTTCTGAATATTGATGCCTTTGGATGTTAGAAGATCCCACAGAGCGGAGACGGCTGAATTGGGGGGGGTCTCGGGGGCAATTTTGAAGAAATCAATTTGGTCATATTTTGGAAAATTTGGACCAGTCGCGGGTAGGGCGAAAAATAAAAACTCATCGGATCTGCTTTATCTTCTGAATATTGATGCCTTTGGATGTTAGAAGATCCCACAGAGCGGAGACGGCTGAATTGGGGGGGGTCTCGGGGGCAATTTTGAAGAAATCAATTTGGTCATATTTTGGAAAATTTGGACCAGTCGCGGGTAGGGCGAAAAATAAAAACTCATCGGATCTGCTTTATCTTCTGAATATTGATGCCTTTGGATGTTAGAAGATCCCACAGAGCGGAGACGGCTGAATTGGGGGGGGTCTCGGGGGCAATTTTGAAGAAATCAATTTGGTCATATTTTGGAAAATTTGGACCAGTCGCGGGTAGGGCGAAAAATAAAAACTCATCGGATCTGCTTTATCTTCTGAATATTGATGCCTTTGGATGTTAGAAGATCCCACAGAGCGGAGACGGCTGAATTGGGGGGGGTCTCGGGGGCAATTTTGAAGAAATCAATTTGGTCATATTTTGGAAAATTTGGACCAGTCGCGGGTAGGGCGAAAAATAAAAACTCATCGGATCTGCTTTATCTTCTGAATATTGATGCCTTTGGATGTTAGAAGATCCCACAGAGCGGAGACGGCTGAATTGGGGGGGGTCTCGGGGGCAATTTTGAAGAAATCAATTTGGTCATATTTTGGAAAATTTGGACCAGTCGCGGGTAGGGCGAAAAATAAAAACTCATCGGATCTGCTTTATCTTCTGAATATTGATGCCTTTGGATGTTAGAAGATCCCACAGAGCGGAGACGGCTGAATTGGGGGGGGTCTCGGGGGCAATTTTGAAGAAATCAATTTGGTCATATTTTGGAAAATTTGGACCAGTCGCGGGTAGGGCGAAAAATAAAAACTCATCGGATCTGCTTTATCTTCTGAATATTGATGCCTTTGGATGTTAGAAGATCCCACAGAGCGGAGACGGCTGAATTGGGGGGGGTCTCGGGGGCAATTTTGAAGAAATCAATTTGGTCATATTTTGGAAAATTTGGACCAGTCGCGGGTAGGGCGAAAAATAAAAACTCATCGGATCTGCTTTATCTTCTGAATATTGATGCCTTTGGATGTTAGAAGATCCCACAGAGCGGAGACGGCTGAATTGGGGGGGGTCTCGGGGGCAATTTTGAAGAAATCAATTTGGTCATATTTTGGAAAATTTGGACCAGTCGCGGGTAGGGCGAAAAATAAAAACTCATCGGATCTGCTTTATCTTCTGAATATTGATGCCTTTGGATGTTAGAAGATCCCACAGAGCGGAGACGGCTGAATTGGGGGGGGTCTCGGGGGCAATTTTGAAGAAATCAATTTGGTCATATTTTGGAAAATTTGGACCAGTCGCGGGTAGGGCGAAAAATAAAAACTCATCGGATCTGCTTTATCTTCTGAATATTGATGCCTTTGGATGTTAGAAGATCCCACAGAGCGGAGACGGCTGAATTGGGGGGGGTCTCGGGGGCAATTTTGAAGAAATCAATTTGGTCATATTTTGGAAAATTTGGACCAGTCGCGGGTAGGGCGAAAAATAAAAACTCATCGGATCTGCTTTATCTTCTGAATATTGATGCCTTTGGATGTTAGAAGATCCCACAGAGCGGAGACGGCTGAATTGAACACTCTCATATGACAATCTCTCTAAATTTGACCAAGTCCGGGTAGGCGAAAATAAAACTCATCGGATCGCTTATCTTCTGAATAATGATCCTTTGGATGTTGCCACATGAAGAAATCAATTTGGTCATATTTTGGAAAATTTGGACCAGGTCGCGGGTAGGGCGAAAAATAAAAACTCATCGGATCTGCTTTATCTTCTGAATATTGATGCCTTGGATGTTAGAAGATCCCACAGAGCGGAGACGGCTGAATTGAACCGGGGGTCTCGGGGGCAATGATGCCTTTGGATGTTAGAAGATCCCACAGAGCGGAGACGGCTGAATTGGGGGGGTCTCGGGGGCAATTTTGAAGAAATCAATTTGGTCATATTTTGGAAAATTTGGACCAGTCGCGGGTAGGGCGAAAAATAAAAACTCATCGGATCTGCTTTATCTTCTGAATATTGATGCCTTTGGATGTTAGAAGATCCCACAGGCGGAGACGGCTGAATTGGGGGGTCTCGGGGGCAATTTTGAAGAAATCAATTTGGTCATATTTTGGAAAATTTGGACCAGTCGCGGGTAGGGCGAAAAATAAAAACTCATCGGATCTGCTTTATCTTCTGAATATTGATGCCTTTGGATGTTAGAAGATCCCACAGAGCGGAGACGGCTGAATTGGGGGGGGTCTCGGGGCAATTTTGAAGAAATCAATTTGGTCATATTTTGGAAAATTTGGACCAGTCGCGGGTAGGGCGAAAAATAAAAACTCATCGGATCTGCTTTATCTTCTGAATATTGATGCCTTTGGATGTTAGAAGATCCCACAGAGCGGAGACGGCTGAATTGGGGGGGGGTCTCGGGGGCAATTTTGAAGAAATCAATTTGGTCATATTTTGGAAAATTTGGACCAGTCGCGGGTAGGGCGAAAAATAAAAACTCATCGGATCTGCTTTATCTTCTGAATATTGATGCCTTTGGATGTTAGAAGATCCCACAGAGCGGAGACGGCTGAATTGGGGGGGTCTCGGGGGCAATTTTGAAGAAATCAATTTGGTCATATTTTGGAAAATTTGGACCAGTCGCGGGTAGGGCGAAAAATAAAAACTCATCGGATCTGCTTTATCTTCTGAATATTGATGCCTTTGGATGTTAGAAGATCCCACAGAGCGGAGACGGCTGAATTGGGGGGGGTTCTCGGGGGCAATTTTGAAGAAATCAATTTGGTCATATTTTGGAAATTTGGACCAGTCGCGGGTAGGGCGAAAAATAAAAACTCATCGGATCTGCTTTATCTTCTGAATATTGATGCCTTTGGATGTTAGAAGATCCACAGAGCGGAGACGGCTGAATTGGGGGGGGTCTCGGGGGCAATTTTGAAGAAATCAATTTGGTCATATTTTGGAAAATTTGGACCAGTCGCGGGTAGGGCGAAAAATAAAAACTCATCGGATCTGCTTTATCTTCTGAATATTGATGCCTTTGGATGTTAGAAGATCCCACAGAGCGGAGACGGCTGAATTGGGGGGGTCTCGGGGGCAATTTTGAAGAAATCAATTTGGTCATATTTTGGAAAATTTGGACCAGTCGCGGGTAGGGCGAAAAATAAAAACTCATCGGATCTGCTTTATCTTCTGAATATTGATGCCTTTTTGGATGTAGAAGATCCCACAGAGCGGAGACGGCTGAATTGGGGGGGGTCTCGGGGGCAATTTTGAAGAAATCAATTTGGTCATATTTTGGAAAATTTGGACCAGTCGCGGGTAGGGCGAAAAATAAAAACTCATCGGATCTGCTTTATCTTCTGAATATTGATGCCTTTGATGTTAGAAGATCCCACAGAGCGGAGACGGCTGAATTGGGGGGGGGTCTCGGGGGCAATTTTGAAGAAATCAATTTGGTCATATTTTGGAAAATTTGGACCAGTCGCGGGTAGGGCGAAAAATAAAAACTCATCGGATCTGCTTTATCTTCTGAATATTGATGCCTTTGGATGTTAGAAGATCCCACAGAGCGGAGACGGCTGAATTGGGGGGGGTCTCGGGGGCAATTTTGAAGAAATCAATTTTGGTCATATTTTGGAAAATTTGGACCAGTCGCGGGTAGGGCGAAAAATAAAAACTCATCGGATCTGCTTTATCTTCTGAATATTGATGCCTTTGGATGTTAGAAGATCCCACAGAGCGGAGACGGCTGAATTGGGGGGGGTCTCGGGGGCAATTTGAAGAAATCAATTTGGTCATATTTTGGAAAATTTGGACCAGTCGCGGGTAGGGCGAAAAATAAAAACTCATCGGATCTGCTTTATCTTCTGAATATTGATGCCTTTGGATGTTAGAAGATCCACAGAGCGGAGACGGCTGAATTGGGGGGGTCTCGGGGGCAATTTGAAGAAATCAATTTGGTCATATTTTGGAAAATTTGGACCAGTCGCGGGTAGGGCGAAAAATAAAAACTCATCGGATCTGCTTTTATCTTCTGAATATTGATGCCTTTGGATGTTAGAAGATCCCACAGAGCGGAGACGGCTGAATTGGGGGGGGTCTCGGGGGCAATTTTGAAGAAATCAATTTGGTCATATTTTGGAAAATTTGGACCAGTCGCGGGTAGGGCGAAAAATAAAAAACTCATCGGATCTGCTTTATCTTCTGAATATTGATGCCTTGGATGTTAGAAGATCCCACAGAGCGGAGACGGCTGAATTGGGGGGGGTCTCGGGGCAATTTTGAAGAAATCAATTGGTCATATTTTGGAAAATTTGGACCAGTCGCGGGTAGGGCGAAAAATAAAAACTCACGGATCTGCTTTATCTTCTGAATATTGATGCCTTTGGATGTTAGAAGATCCCACAGAGCGGAGACGGCTGAATTGGGGGGGTCTCGGGGCAATTTTGAAGAAATCAATTTGGTCATATTTTGGAAAATTTGGACCAGTCGCGGGTAGGGCGAAAAATAAAAACTCATCGGATCTGCTTTATCTTCTGAATATTGATGCCTTTGGATGTTAGAAGATCCCACAGAGCGGAGACGGCTGAATTGGGGGGGGTCTCGGGGGCAATTTTGAAGAAATCAATTTGGTCATATTTTGGAAAATTTGGACCAGTCGCGGGTAGGGCGAAAAATAAAAACTCATCGGATCTGCTTTATCTTCTGAATATTGATGCCTTTGGATGTTAGAAGATCCACAGAGCGGAGACGGCTGAATTGTGGGGGGTCTCGGGGGCAATTTTGAAGAAATCAATTTGGTCATATTTTGGAAAATTTGGACCAGTCGCGGGTAGGGCAAAAATAAAAACTCATCGGATCTGCTTTATCTTCTGAATATTGATGCCTTTGGATGTTAGAAGATCCCACAGAGCGGAGACGGCTGAATTGGGGGGGGTCTCGGGGGCAATTTTGAAGAAATCAATTTGGTCATATTTTGGAAAATTTGGACCAGTCGCGGGTAGGGCGAAAAATAAAAAACTCATCGGATCTGCTTATCTTCTGAATATTGATGCCTTTGGATGTTAGAAGATCCCACAGAGCGGAGACGGCTGAATTGGGGGGGGTCTCGGGGGCAATTTTGAAGAATCAATTTGTCATATTTTGGAAAATTTGGACCAGTCGCGGGTAGGGCGAAAATAAAAACTCATCGATCTGCTTTATCTTCTGAATATTGATGCCTTTGGATGTTAGAAGATCCCACAGAGCGGAGACGGCTGAATTGGGGGGGGTCTCGGGGCAATTTTGAAGAAATCAATTTGGTCATATTTTGGAAAATTTGGACCAGTCGCGGGTAGGGACGAAAAATAAAAACTCATCGGATCTGCTTTATCTTCTGAATATTGATGCCTTTGGATGTTAGAAGATCCCACAGAGCGGAGACGGCTGAATTGGGGGGGGTCTCGGGGGCAATTTTGAAGAAATCAATTTGGTCATATTTTGGAAAATTTGGACCAGTCGCGGGTAGGGCGAAAAATAAAAACTCATCGGATCTGCTTTATCTTCTGAATATTGATGCCTTTGGATGTTAGAAGATCCCACAGAGCGGAGACGGCTGAATTGGGGGGGGTCTCGGGGGCAATTTTGAAGAAATCAATTTGGTCATATTTTGGAAAATTTGGACCAGTCGCGTAGGGCGAAAAATAAAAACTCATCGGATCTGCTTTATCTTCTGAATATTGATGCCTTTGGATGTTAGAAGATCCCACAGAGCGGAGACGGCTGAATTGGGGGGGGTCTCGGGGGCAATTTTGAAGAAATCAATTTGGTCATATTTTGGAAAATTTTGGACCAGTCGCGGGTAGGGCGAAAAATAAAAACTCATCGGATCTGCTTTATCTTCTGAATATTGATGCCTTTGGATGTTAGAAGATCCCACAGAGCGTAGACGGCTGAATTGGGGGGGGGTCTCGGGGGCAATTTTGAAGAAATCAATTTGGTCATATTTTGGAAAATTTGGACCAGTCGCGGGTAGGGCGAAAAATAAAAACTCATCGGATCTGCTTTATCTTCTGAATATTGATGCCTTTGGATGTTAGAAGATCCCACAGAGCGGAGACGGCTGAATTGGGGGGGGTCTCGGGGGCAATTTTGAAGAAATCAATTTGGTCATATTTTGGAAAATTTGGACCAGTCGCGGGTAGGGCGAAAAATAAAAACTCATCGGATCTGCTTTATCTTCTGAATATTGATGCCTTTGGATGTTAGAAGATCCCACAGAGCGGAGACGGCTGAATTGGGGGGGGTCTCGGGGGCAATTTTGAAGAAAATCAATTTGGTCATATTTTGGAAAATTTGGACCAGTCGCGGGTAGGGCGAAAAATAAAAACTCATCGGATCTGCTTTATCTTCTGAATATTGATGCCTTTGGATGTTAGAAGATCCCACAGAGCGGAGACGGCTGAATTGGGGGGGGTCCTCGGGGGCAATTTTGAAGAAATCAATTTGGTCATATTTTGGAAAATTTGGACCAGTCGCGGGTAGGGCGAAAAATAAAAACTCATCGGATCTGCTTTATCTTCTGAATATTGATGCCTTTGGATGTTAGAAGATCCCACAGAGCGGAGACGGCTGAATTGGGGGGGGTCTCGGGGGCAATTTTGAAGAAATCAATTTGGTCATATTTTGGAAAATTTGGACCAGTCGCGGGTAGGGCGAAAAATAAAAACTCATCGGATCTGCTTTATCTTCTGAATATTGATGCCTTTGGATGTTAGAAGATCCCACAGAGCGGAGACGGCTGAATTGGGGGGGGTCTCGGGGGCAATTTTGAAGAAATCAATTTGGTCATATTTTGGAAAATTTGGACCAGTCGCGGGTAGGGCGAAAAATAAAAACTCATCGGATCTGCTTTATCTTCTGAATATTGATGCCTTTGGATGTTAGAAGATCCCACAGAGCGGAGACGGCTGAATTGGGGGGGTCTCGGGGGCAATTTTGAGAAATCAATTTGGTCATATTTTGGAAAATTTGGACCAGTCGCGGTAGGGCGAAAAATAAAAACTCATCGGATCTGCTTTATCTTCTGAATATTGATGCCTTTGGATGTTAGAAAGATCCCACAGAGCGGAGACGGCTGAATTGGGGGGGTCTCGGGGGCAATTTGAAGAAAATCAATTTGGTCATATTTTGGAAAATTTGGACCAGTCGCGGGTAGGGCGAAAAATAAAAACTCATCGGATCTGCTTATCTTCTGAATATTGATGCCTTTGGATGTTAGAAGATCCCACAGAGCGGAGACGGCTGAATTGGGGGGGGTCTCGGGGGCAATTTTGAAGAAATCAATTTGGTCATATTTTGGAAAATTTGGACCAGTCGCGGGTAGGGCGAAAAATAAAAACTCATCGGATCTGCTTTATCTTCTGAATATTGATGCCTTTGGATGTTAGAAGATCCCACAGAGCGGAGACGGCTGAATTGGGGGGGGTCTCGGGGCAATTTTGAAGAAATCAATTTGGTCATATTTTGGAAAATTTGGACCAGTCGCGGGTAGGGCGAAAAATAAAAACTCATCGGATCTGCTTTATCTTCTGAATATTGATGCCTTTGGATGTTAGAAGATCCCACAGAGCGGAGACGGCTGAATTGGGGGGGGTCTCGGGGGGCAATTTTGAAGAAATCAATTTGGTCATATTTTGGAAAATTTGGACCAGTCGCGGGTAGGGCGAAAAATAAAACTCATCGGATCTGCTTTATCTTCTGAATATTGATGCCTTTGGATGTTAGAAGATCCCACAGAGCGGAGACGGCTGAATTGGGGGGGGTCTCGGGGGCAATTTTGAAGAAATCAATTTGGTCATATTTTGGAAAATTTGGACCAGTCGCGGGTAGGGCGAAAAATAAAAACTCATCGGATCTGCTTTATCTCTGAATATTGATGCCTTTGGATGTTAGAAGATCCCACAGAGCGGAGACGGCTGAATTGGGGGGGGTCTCGGGGGCAATTTTGAAGAAATCAATTTGGTCATATTTTGGAAAATTTGGACCAGTCGCGGGTAGGGCGAAAATAAAAACCTCATCGATCTGCTTTATCTTCTGAATATTGATGCCTTTGGATGTTAGAAGATCCCACAGAGCGGAGACGGCTGAATTGGGGGGGGTCTCGGGGGCAATTTTGAAGAAATCAATTTGGTCCATATTTTGGAAAATTTGGACCAGTCGCGGGTAGGGCGAAAAATAAAAACTCATCGGATCTGCTTTATCTTCTGAATATTGATGCTTTGGATGTTAGAAGATCCCACAGAGCGGAGACGGCTGAATTGGGGGGGGTCTCGGGGGCAATTTTGAAGAAATCAATTTGGTCATATTTTGGAAAATTTGGACCAGTCTGCGGGTAGGGCGAAAAAATAAAAACTCATCGGATCTGCTTTATCTTCTGAATATTGATGCCTTTGGATGTTAGAAGATCCCACAGAGCGGAGACGGCTGAATTGGGGGGGGTCTCGGGGGCAATTTTGAAGAATCAATTTGGTCATATTTTGGAAAATTTGGACCAGTCGCGGGTAGGGCGAAAAATAAAAACTCATCGGATCTGCTTTATCTTCTGAATATTGATGCCTTTGGATGTTAGAAGATCCCACAGAGCGGAGACGGCTGAATTGGGGGGGGTCTCGGGGCAATTTTGAAGAAATCAATTTGGTCATATTTGGAAAATTTGGACCAGTCGCGGGTAGGGCGAAAAATAAAAACTCATCGGATCTGCTTTATCTTCTGAATATTGATGCCTTTGGATGTTAGAAGATCCCACAGAGCGGAGACGGCTGAATTGGGGGGGTCTCGGGGGCAATTTTGAAGAAATCAATTTGGTCATATTTTGGAAAATTTGGACCAGTCGCGGGTAGGGCGAAAAATAAAAACTCATCGGATCTGCTTTATCTTCTGAATATTGATGCCTTTGGATGTTAGAAGATCCCACAGAGCGGAGACGGCTGAATTGGGGGGGGTCTCGGGGGCAATTTTGAAGAAATCAATTTGGTCATATTTTGGAAAATTTGGACCAGTCGCGGGTAGGGCGAAAAAATAAAAACTCATCGGATCTGCTTTATCTTCTGAATATTGATGCCTTTGGATGTTAGAAGATCCCACAGAGCGGAGACGGCTGAATTGGGGGGGGTCTCGGGGGCAATTTTGAAGAAATCAATTTGGTCATATTTTTGGAAAATTTGGACCAGTCGCGGGTAGGGCGAAAAATAAAAACTCATCGGATCTGCTTTATCTTCTGAATATTGATGCCTTTGGATGTTAGAAGATCCCACAGAGCGGAGACGGCTGAATTGGGGGGGGTCTCGGGGGCAATTTGAAGAAATCAATTTGGTCATATTTTGGAAAATTTGGACAGTCGCGGGTAGGGCGAAAAATAAAAACTCATCGGATCTGCTTTATCTTCTGAATATTGATGCCTTTGGATGTTAGAAGATCCACAGAGCGGAGACGGCTGAATTGGGGGGGGTCTCGGGGGCAATTTTGAAAGAATCAATTTGGTCATATTTGGAAAATTTGGACCAGTCGCGGGTAGGGCGAAAAATAAAAAACTCATCGGATCTGCTTTATCTTCTGAATATTGATGCCTTTGGATGTTAGAAGATCCCACAGAGCGGAGACGGCTGAATTGGGGGGGGTCTCGGGGGCAATTTTGAAGAAATCAATTTGGTCATATTTTGGAAAATTTGGACCAGTCGCGGGTAGGGCGAAAAATAAAAACTCATCGGATCTGCTTTATCTTCTGAATATTGATGCCTTTGGATGTTAGAAGATCCCACAGAGCGGAGACGGCTGAATTGGGGGGGGTCTCGGGGGCAATTTTGAAGAAATCAATTTGGTCATATTTTGGAAAATTTGGACCAGTCGCGGGTAGGGCGAAAAATAAAAACTCATCGGATCTGCTTTATCTTCTGAATATTGATGCCTTTGGATGTTAGAAGATCCCACAGAGCGGAGACGGCTGAATTGGGGGGGGTCTCGGGGGCAATTTTGAAGAAATCAATTTGGTCATATTTTGGAAAATTTGGACCAGTCGCGGGTAGGGCGAAAAATAAAAACTCATCGGAATCTGCTTTATCTTCTGAATATTGATGCCTTTGGATGTTAGAAGATCCCACAGAGCGGAGACGGCTGAATTGGGGGGGGTCTCGGGGGCAATTTTGAAGAAATCAATTTGGTCATATTTTGGAAAATTTGACAGTCGCGGGTAGGGCGAAAATAAAAAATCTATCGGATCTGCTTTATCTTCTGAATATTGATGCCTTTGGATGTTAGAAGATCCCACAGAGCGGAGACGGCTGAATTGGGGGGGGGTCTCGGGGGCAATTTTGAAGAAATCAATTTGTCATATTTTGGAAAATTTGGACCAGTCGCGGGTAGGGCGAAAATAAAAACTCATCGGATCTGCTTATCTTCTGAATATTGATGCTTTGGATGTTAGAAGATCCCACAGAGCGGAGACGGCTGAATTGGGGGGGTCTCGGGGGCAATTTTGAAGAAATCAATTTGGTCATATTTTGGAAAATTTGGACCAGTCGCGGGTAGGGCGAAAAATAAAAACTCATCGGATCTGCTTTATCTTCTGAATATTTGATGCCTTTGGATGTTAGAAGATCCCACAAGCGGGAGACGGCTGAATTGGGGGGGGTCTCGGGGGCAATTTTGAAGAAATCAATTTTGGTCATATTTTGGAAAATTTGGACCAGTCGCGGGTAGGGCGAAAAATAAAAACTCATCGGATCTGCTTTATCTTCTGAATATTGATGCCTTTGGATGTTAGAAGATCCACAGAGCGGAGACGGCTGAATTGGGGGGGGTCTCGGGGGCAATTTTGAAGAAATCAATTTGGTCATATTTTGGAAAATTTGGACCAGTCACGGGTAGGGCGAAAAATAAAAACTCATCGGATCTGCTTATCTTCTGAATTTTGATGCCTTTGGATGTTAGAAGATCCACAGAGCGGAGACGGCTGAATTGGGGGGGTCTCGGGGGCAATTTTGAAGAAATCAATTTGGTCATATTTTGGAAAATTTGGACCAGTCGCGGGTAGGGCGAAAAATAAAAACTCATCGGATCTGCTTTAATCTTCTGAATATTGATGCCTTTGGATGTTAGAAGATCCCACAGAGCGGAGACGGCTGAATGGGGGGGGTCTCGGGGGCAATTTTGAAGAAATCAATTTGGTCATATTTTGGAAAATTTGGACCAGTCGCGGGTAGGGCGAAAAATAAAAACTCATCGGATCTGCTTTATCTTCTGAATATTGATGCCTTTGGATGTTAGAAGATCCCACAGAGCGGAGACGGCTGAATTGGGGGGGTCTCGGGGCAAATTTTGAAGAAATCAATTTGGTCATATTTTGGAAAATTTGGACCAGTCGCGGGTAGGGCGAAAAATAAAAACTCATCGGATCTGCTTTACTCTTCTGAATATGATGCCTTTGATGTTAGAAGATCCCACAGAGCGGAGACGGCTGAATTGGGGTGGGTCTCGGGGGCAATTTTGAAGAAATCAATTTGGTCATATTTTGGAAAATTTGGACCAGTTGCGGGTAGGGCGAAAAATAAAAACTCATCGGATCTGCTTTATCTTCTGAATATTGATGCCTTTGGATGTTAGAAGATCCCACAGAGCGGAGACGGCTGAATTGGGGGGGTCTCGGGGGCAATTTTGAAGAAATCAATTTGGTCATATTTTGGAAAATTTGCCAGTCGCGGTGGGCGAAAAAAAAACTCATCGTATCTGCTTATCTTCTGAATATTGATGCCTTTGGATGTTAGAAGTCCCACAGAGCGGGAGACGGCTGAATTTGGGGGGGTCTCTGGTGGCAATTTTTGAAGAAATAATTTGGTCATATTTTGGAAAATTTGGACCAGTCGCGGGTAGGGCGAAAAATAAAAAACTCATCGGATCTGCTTTATCTTCTGAATATTGATGCCTTTGGATGTTAGAAGATCCCACAGAGCGGAGACGGCTGAATTGGGGGGGTCTCGGGGGCAATTTTGAAGAAATCAATTTGGTCATATTTTGGAAAATTTGGACCAGTCGCGGGTAGGGCGAAAAATAAAAACTCATCGGATCTGCTTTATCTTCTGAATATTAGATGCCTTTGGATGTTAGAAGATCCCACAGAGCGGAGACGGCTGAATTGGGGGGGGTCTCGGGGGCAATTTTGAAGAAATCAATTTGGTCATATTTTGGAAAATTTGGACCAGTCTCGCGGTAAGGGCGAAAAATAAAAAACTCATCGGATCTGCTTTTCTTCTAGTCGCGGGTAGGGCGAAAAATAAAAACTCATCGGATCTGCTTTATCTTGATAATATTGATGCCTTTGGATGTTAGAAGATCCCACAGAGCGGAGACGGCTGAATTGGGGGGGGTCTCGGGGGCAATTTTGAAGAAATCAATTTGGTCATATTTTGGAAAATTTGGACCAGTCGCGGGTAGGGCGAAAAATAAAAACTCATCGGATCTGCTTTATCTTGATAATATTGATGCCTTTGGATGTTAGAAGATCCCACAGAGCGGAGACGGCTGAATTGGGGGGGGTCTCGGGGGCAATTTTGAAGAAATCAATTTGGTCATATTTTGGAAAATTTGGACCAGTCGCGGGTAGGGCGAAAAATAAAAACTCATCGGATCTGCTTTATCTTCATAATATTGATGCCTTTGGATGTTAGAAGATCCCACAGAGCGGAGACGGCTGAATTGGGGGGGGTCTCGGGGGCAATTTTGAAGAAATCAATTTGGTCATATTTTGGAAAATTTGGACCAGTCGCGGGTAGGGCGAAAAATAAAAACTCATCGGATCTGCTTTATCTTGTTAATATTGATGCCTTTGGATGTTAGAAGATCCCACAGAGCGGAGACGGCTGAATTGGGGGGGGTCTCGGGGGCAATTTTGAAGAAATCAATTTGGTCATATTTTGGAAAATTTGGACCAGTCGCGGGTAGGGCGAAAAATAAAAACTCATCGGATCTGCTTTATCTTGTTAATATTGATGCCTTTGGATGTTAGAAGATCCCACAGAGCGGAGACGGCTGAATTGGGGGGGGTCTCGGGGGCAATTTTGAAGAAATCAATTTGGTCATATTTTGGAAAATTTGGACCAGTCGCGGGTAGGGCGAAAAATAAAAACTCATCGGATCTGCTTTATCTTGATAATATTGATGCCTTTGGATGTTAGAAGATCCCACAGAGCGGAGACGGCTGAATTGGGGGGGGTCTCGGGGGCAATTTTGAAGAAATCAATTTGGTCATATTTTGGAAAATTTGGACCAGTCGCGGGTAGGGCGAAAAATAAAAACTCATCGGATCTGCTTTATCTTCATAATATTGATGCCTTTGGATGTTAGAAGATCCCACAGAGCGGAGACGGCTGAATTGGGGGGGGTCTCGGGGGCAATTTTGAAGAAATCAATTTGGTCATATTTTGGAAAATTTGGACCAGTCGCGGGTAGGGCGAAAAATAAAAACTCATCGGATCTGCTTTATCTTGATAATATTGATGCCTTTGGATGTTAGAAGATCCCACAGAGCGGAGACGGCTGAATTGGGGGGGGTCTCGGGGGCAATTTTGAAGAAATCAATTTGGTCATATTTTGGAAAATTTGGACCAGTCGCGGGTAGGGCGAAAAATAAAAACTCATCGGATCTGCTTTATCTTGATAATATTGATGCCTTTGGATGTTAGAAGATCCCACAGAGCGGAGACGGCTGAATTGGGGGGGGTCTCGGGGGCAATTTTGAAGAAATCAATTTGGTCATATTTTGGAAAATTTGGACCAGTCGCGGGTAGGGCGAAAAATAAAAACTCATCGGATCTGCTTTATCTTGATAATATTGATGCCTTTGGATGTTAGAAGATCCCACAGAGCGGAGACGGCTGAATTGGGGGGGGTCTCGGGGGCAATTTTGAAGAAATCAATTTGGTCATATTTTGGAAAATTTGGACCAGTCGCGGGTAGGGCGAAAAATAAAAACTCATCGGATCTGCTTTATCTTGATAATATTGATGCCTTTGGATGTTAGAAGATCCCACAGAGCGGAGACGGCTGAATTGGGGGGGGTCTCGGGGGCAATTTTGAAGAAATCAATTTGGTCATATTTTGGAAAATTTGGACCAGTCGCGGGTAGGGCGAAAAATAAAAACTCATCGGATCTGCTTTATCTTGATAATATTGATGCCTTTGGATGTTAGAAGATCCCACAGAGCGGAGACGGCTGAATTGGGGGGGGTCTCGGGGGCAATTTTGAAGAAATCAATTTGGTCATATTTTGGAAAATTTGGACCAGTCGCGGGTAGGGCGAAAAATAAAAACTCATCGGATCTGCTTTATCTTGATAATATTGATGCCTTTGGATGTTAGAAGATCCCACAGAGCGGAGACGGCTGAATTGGGGGGGGTCTCGGGGGCAATTTTGAAGAAATCAATTTGGTCATATTTTGGAAAATTTGGACCAGTCGCGGGTAGGGCGAAAAATAAAAACTCATCGGATCTGCTTTATCTTGATAATATTGATGCCTTTGGATGTTAGAAGATCCCACAGAGCGGAGACGGCTGAATTGGGGGGGGTCTCGGGGGCAATTTTGAAGAAATCAATTTGGTCATATTTTGGAAAATTTGGACCAGTCGCGGGTAGGGCGAAAAATAAAAACTCATCGGATCTGCTTTATCTTGATAATATTGATGCCTTTGGATGTTAGAAGATCCCACAGAGCGGAGACGGCTGAATTGGGGGGGGTCTCGGGGGCAATTTTGAAGAAATCAATTTGGTCATATTTTGGAAAATTTGGACCAGTCGCGGGTAGGGCGAAAAATAAAAACTCATCGGATCTGCTTTATCTTGATAATATTGATGCCTTTGGATGTTAGAAGATCCCACAGAGCGGAGACGGCTGAATTGGGGGGGGTCTCGGGGGCAATTTTGAAGAAATCAATTTGGTCATATTTTGGAAAATTTGGACCAGTCGCGGGTAGGGCGAAAAATAAAAACTCATCGGATCTGCTTTATCTTGATAATATTGATGCCTTTGGATGTTAGAAGATCCCACAGAGCGGAGACGGCTGAATTGGGGGGGGTCTCGGGGGCAATTTTGAAGAAATCAATTTGGTCATATTTTGGAAAATTTGGACCAGTCGCGGGTAGGGCGAAAAATAAAAACTCATCGGATCTGCTTTATCTTGATAATATTGATGCCTTTGGATGTTAGAAGATCCCACAGAGCGGAGACGGCTGAATTGGGGGGGGTCTCGGGGGCAATTTTGAAGAAATCAATTTGGTCATATTTTGGAAAATTTGGACCAGTCGCGGGTAGGGCGAAAAATAAAAACTCATCGGATCTGCTTTATCTTGATAATATTGATGCCTTTGGATGTTAGAAGATCCCACAGAGCGGAGACGGCTGAATTGGGGGGGGTCTCGGGGGCAATTTTGAAGAAATCAATTTGGTCATATTTTGGAAAATTTGGACCAGTCGCGGGTAGGGCGAAAAATAAAAACTCATCGGATCTGCTTTATCTTGATAATATTGATGCCTTTGGATGTTAGAAGATCCCACAGAGCGGAGACGGCTGAATTGGGGGGGGTCTCGGGGGCAATTTTGAAGAAATCAATTTGGTCATATTTTGGAAAATTTGGACCAGTCGCGGGTAGGGCGAAAAATAAAAACTCATCGGATCTGCTTTATCTTGATAATATTGATGCCTTTGGATGTTAGAAGATCCCACAGAGCGGAGACGGCTGAATTGGGGGGGGTCTCGGGGGCAATTTTGAAGAAATCAATTTGGTCATATTTTGGAAAATTTGGACCAGTCGCGGGTAGGGCGAAAAATAAAAACTCATCGGATCTGCTTTATCTTGATAATATTGATGCCTTTGGATGTTAGAAGATCCCACAGAGCGGAGACGGCTGAATTGGGGGGGGTCTCGGGGGCAATTTTGAAGAAATCAATTTGGTCATATTTTGGAAAATTTGGACCAGTCGCGGGTAGGGCGAAAAATAAAAACTCATCGGATCTGCTTTATCTTGATAATATTGATGCCTTTGGATGTTAGAAGATCCCACAGAGCGGAGACGGCTGAATTGGGGGGGGTCTCGGGGGCAATTTTGAAGAAATCAATTTGGTCATATTTTGGAAAATTTGGACCAGTCGCGGGTAGGGCGAAAAATAAAAACTCATCGGATCTGCTTTATCTTGATAATATTGATGCCTTTGGATGTTAGAAGATCCCACAGAGCGGAGACGGCTGAATTGGGGGGGGTCTCGGGGGCAATTTTGAAGAAATCAATTTGGTCATATTTTGGAAAATTTGGACCAGTCGCGGGTAGGGCGAAAAATAAAAACTCATCGGATCTGCTTTATCTTGATAATATTGATGCCTTTGGATGTTAGAAGATCCCACAGAGCGGAGACGGCTGAATTGGGGGGGGTCTCGGGGGCAATTTTGAAGAAATCAATTTGGTCATATTTTGGAAAATTTGGACCAGTCGCGGGTAGGGCGAAAAATAAAAACTCATCGGATCTGCTTTATCTTGATAATATTGATGCCTTTGGATGTTAGAAGATCCCACAGAGCGGAGACGGCTGAATTGGGGGGGGTCTCGGGGGCAATTTTGAAGAAATCAATTTGGTCATATTTTGGAAAATTTGGACCAGTCGCGGGTAGGGCGAAAAATAAAAACTCATCGGATCTGCTTTATCTTGATAATATTGATGCCTTTGGATGTTAGAAGATCCCACAGAGCGGAGACGGCTGAATTGGGGGGGGTCTCGGGGGCAATTTTGAAGAAATCAATTTGGTCATATTTTGGAAAATTTGGACCAGTCGCGGGTAGGGCGAAAAATAAAAACTCATCGGATCTGCTTTATCTTGATAATATTGATGCCTTTGGATGTTAGAAGATCCCACAGAGCGGAGACGGCTGAATTGGGGGGGGTCTCGGGGGCAATTTTGAAGAAATCAATTTGGTCATATTTTGGAAAATTTGGACCAGTCGCGGGTAGGGCGAAAAATAAAAACTCATCGGATCTGCTTTATCTTGATAATATTGATGCCTTTGGATGTTAGAAGATCCCACAGAGCGGAGACGGCTGAATTGGGGGGGGTCTCGGGGGCAATTTTGAAGAAATCAATTTGGTCATATTTTGGAAAATTTGGACCAGTCGCGGGTAGGGCGAAAAATAAAAACTCATCGGATCTGCTTTATCTTGATAATATTGATGCCTTTGGATGTTAGAAGATCCCACAGAGCGGAGACGGCTGAATTGGGGGGGGTCTCGGGGGCAATTTTGAAGAAATCAATTTGGTCATATTTTGGAAAATTTGGACCAGTCGCGGGTAGGGCGAAAAATAAAAACTCATCGGATCTGCTTTATCTTGATAATATTGATGCCTTTGGATGTTAGAAGATCCCACAGAGCGGAGACGGCTGAATTGGGGGGGGTCTCGGGGGCAATTTTGAAGAAATCAATTTGGTCATATTTTGGAAAATTTGGACCAGTCGCGGGTAGGGCGAAAAATAAAAACTCATCGGATCTGCTTTATCTTGATAATATTGATGCCTTTGGATGTTAGAAGATCCCACAGAGCGGAGACGGCTGAATTGGGGGGGGTCTCGGGGGCAATTTTGAAGAAATCAATTTGGTCATATTTTGGAAAATTTGGACCAGTCGCGGGTAGGGCGAAAAATAAAAACTCATCGGATCTGCTTTATCTTGATAATATTGATGCCTTTGGATGTTAGAAGATCCCACAGAGCGGAGACGGCTGAATTGGGGGGGGTCTCGGGGGCAATTTTGAAGAAATCAATTTGGTCATATTTTGGAAAATTTGGACCAGTCGCGGGTAGGGCGAAAAATAAAAACTCATCGGATCTGCTTTATCTTGATAATATTGATGCCTTTGGATGTTAGAAGATCCCACAGAGCGGAGACGGCTGAATTGGGGGGGGTCTCGGGGGCAATTTTGAAGAAATCAATTTGGTCATATTTTGGAAAATTTGGACCAGTCGCGGGTAGGGCGAAAAATAAAAACTCATCGGATCTGCTTTATCTTGATAATATTGATGCCTTTGGATGTTAGAAGATCCCACAGAGCGGAGACGGCTGAATTGGGGGGGGTCTCGGGGGCAATTTTGAAGAAATCAATTTGGTCATATTTTGGAAAATTTGGACCAGTCGCGGGTAGGGCGAAAAATAAAAACTCATCGGATCTGCTTTATCTTGATAATATTGATGCCTTTGGATGTTAGAAGATCCCACAGAGCGGAGACGGCTGAATTGGGGGGGGTCTCGGGGGCAATTTTGAAGAAATCAATTTGGTCATATTTTGGAAAATTTGGACCAGTCGCGGGTAGGGCGAAAAATAAAAACTCATCGGATCTGCTTTATCTTGATAATATTGATGCCTTTGGATGTTAGAAGATCCCACAGAGCGGAGACGGCTGAATTGGGGGGGGTCTCGGGGGCAATTTTGAAGAAATCAATTTGGTCATATTTTGGAAAATTTGGACCAGTCGCGGGTAGGGCGAAAAATAAAAACTCATCGGATCTGCTTTATCTTGATAATATTGATGCCTTTGGATGTTAGAAGATCCCACAGAGCGGAGACGGCTGAATTGGGGGGGGTCTCGGGGGCAATTTTGAAGAAATCAATTTGGTCATATTTTGGAAAATTTGGACCAGTCGCGGGTAGGGCGAAAAATAAAAACTCATCGGATCTGCTTTATCTTGATAATATTGATGCCTTTGGATGTTAGAAGATCCCACAGAGCGGAGACGGCTGAATTGGGGGGGGTCTCGGGGGCAATTTTGAAGAAATCAATTTGGTCATATTTTGGAAAATTTGGACCAGTCGCGGGTAGGGCGAAAAATAAAAACTCATCGGATCTGCTTTATCTTGATAATATTGATGCCTTTGGATGTTAGAAGATCCCACAGAGCGGAGACGGCTGAATTGGGGGGGGTCTCGGGGGCAATTTTGAAGAAATCAATTTGGTCATATTTTGGAAAATTTGGACCAGTCGCGGGTAGGGCGAAAAATAAAAACTCATCGGATCTGCTTTATCTTGATAATATTGATGCCTTTGGATGTTAGAAGATCCCACAGAGCGGAGACGGCTGAATTGGGGGGGGTCTCGGGGGCAATTTTGAAGAAATCAATTTGGTCATATTTTGGAAAATTTGGACCAGTCGCGGGTAGGGCGAAAAATAAAAACTCATCGGATCTGCTTTATCTTGATAATATTGATGCCTTTGGATGTTAGAAGATCCCACAGAGCGGAGACGGCTGAATTGGGGGGGGTCTCGGGGGCAATTTTGAAGAAATCAATTTGGTCATATTTTGGAAAATTTGGACCAGTCGCGGGTAGGGCGAAAAATAAAAACTCATCGGATCTGCTTTATCTTGATAATATTGATGCCTTTGGATGTTAGAAGATCCCACAGAGCGGAGACGGCTGAATTGGGGGGGGTCTCGGGGGCAATTTTGAAGAAATCAATTTGGTCATATTTTGGAAAATTTGGACCAGTCGCGGGTAGGGCGAAAAATAAAAACTCATCGGATCTGCTTTATCTTGATAATATTGATGCCTTTGGATGTTAGAAGATCCCACAGAGCGGAGACGGCTGAATTGGGGGGGGTCTCGGGGGCAATTTTGAAGAAATCAATTTGGTCATATTTTGGAAAATTTGGACCAGTCGCGGGTAGGGCGAAAAATAAAAACTCATCGGATCTGCTTTATCTTGATAATATTGATGCCTTTGGATGTTAGAAGATCCCACAGAGCGGAGACGGCTGAATTGGGGGGGGTCTCGGGGGCAATTTTGAAGAAATCAATTTGGTCATATTTTGGAAAATTTGGACCAGTCGCGGGTAGGGCGAAAAATAAAAACTCATCGGATCTGCTTTATCTTGATAATATTGATGCCTTTGGATGTTAGAAGATCCCACAGAGCGGAGACGGCTGAATTGGGGGGGGTCTCGGGGGCAATTTTGAAGAAATCAATTTGGTCATATTTTGGAAAATTTGGACCAGTCGCGGGTAGGGCGAAAAATAAAAACTCATCGGATCTGCTTTATCTTGATAATATTGATGCCTTTGGATGTTAGAAGATCCCACAGAGCGGAGACGGCTGAATTGGGGGGGGTCTCGGGGGCAATTTTGAAGAAATCAATTTGGTCATATTTTGGAAAATTTGGACCAGTCGCGGGTAGGGCGAAAAATAAAAACTCATCGGATCTGCTTTATCTTGATAATATTGATGCCTTTGGATGTTAGAAGATCCCACAGAGCGGAGACGGCTGAATTGGGGGGGGTCTCGGGGGCAATTTTGAAGAAATCAATTTGGTCATATTTTGGAAAATTTGGACCAGTCGCGGGTAGGGCGAAAAATAAAAACTCATCGGATCTGCTTTATCTTGATAATATTGATGCCTTTGGATGTTAGAAGATCCCACAGAGCGGAGACGGCTGAATTGGGGGGGGTCTCGGGGGCAATTTTGAAGAAATCAATTTGGTCATATTTTGGAAAATTTGGACCAGTCGCGGGTAGGGCGAAAAATAAAAACTCATCGGATCTGCTTTATCTTGATAATATTGATGCCTTTGGATGTTAGAAGATCCCACAGAGCGGAGACGGCTGAATTGGGGGGGGTCTCGGGGGCAATTTTGAAGAAATCAATTTGGTCATATTTTGGAAAATTTGGACCAGTCGCGGGTAGGGCGAAAAATAAAAACTCATCGGATCTGCTTTATCTTGATAATATTGATGCCTTTGGATGTTAGAAGATCCCACAGAGCGGAGACGGCTGAATTGGGGGGGGTCTCGGGGGCAATTTTGAAGAAATCAATTTGGTCATATTTTGGAAAATTTGGACCAGTCGCGGGTAGGGCGAAAAATAAAAACTCATCGGATCTGCTTTATCTTGATAATATTGATGCCTTTGGATGTTAGAAGATCCCACAGAGCGGAGACGGCTGAATTGGGGGGGGTCTCGGGGGCAATTTTGAAGAAATCAATTTGGTCATATTTTGGAAAATTTGGACCAGTCGCGGGTAGGGCGAAAAATAAAAACTCATCGGATCTGCTTTATCTTGATAATATTGATGCCTTTGGATGTTAGAAGATCCCACAGAGCGGAGACGGCTGAATTGGGGGGGGTCTCGGGGGCAATTTTGAAGAAATCAATTTGGTCATATTTTGGAAAATTTGGACCAGTCGCGGGTAGGGCGAAAAATAAAAACTCATCGGATCTGCTTTATCTTGATAATATTGATGCCTTTGGATGTTAGAAGATCCCACAGAGCGGAGACGGCTGAATTGGGGGGGGTCTCGGGGGCAATTTTGAAGAAATCAATTTGGTCATATTTTGGAAAATTTGGACCAGTCGCGGGTAGGGCGAAAAATAAAAACTCATCGGATCTGCTTTATCTTGATAATATTGATGCCTTTGGATGTTAGAAGATCCCACAGAGCGGAGACGGCTGAATTGGGGGGGGTCTCGGGGGCAATTTTTTGAAGAAATCAATTTGGTCATATTTTGGAAAATTTGGACCAGTCGCGGGTAGGGCGAAAAATAAAAACTCATCGGATCTGCTTTATCTTGATAATATTGATGCCTTTGGATGTTAGAAGATCCCACAGAGCGGAGACGGCTGAATTGGGGGGGGTCTCGGGGGCAATTTTGAAGAAATCAATTTGGTCATATTTTGGAAAATTTGGACCAGTCGCGGGTAGGGCGAAAAATAAAAACTCATCGGATCTGCTTTATCTTGATAATATTGATGCCTTTGGATGTTAGAAGATCCCACAGAGCGGAGACGGCTGAATTGGGGGGGGTCTCGGGGGCAATTTTGAAGAAATCAATTTGGTCATATTTTGGAAAATTTGGACCAGTCGCGGGTAGGGCGAAAAATAAAAACTCATCGGATCTGCTTTATCTTGATAATATTGATGCCTTTGGATGTTAGAAGATCCCACAGAGCGGAGACGGCTGAATTGGGGGGGGTCTCGGGGGCAATTTTGAAGAAATCAATTTGGTCATATTTTGGAAAATTTGGACCAGTCGCGGGTAGGGCGAAAAATAAAAACTCATCGGATCTGCTTTATCTTGATAATATTGATGCCTTTGGATGTTAGAAGATCCCACAGAGCGGAGACGGCTGAATTGGGGGGGGTCTCGGGGGCAATTTTGAAGAAATCAATTTGGTCATATTTTGGAAAATTTGGACCAGTCGCGGGTAGGGCGAAAAATAAAAACTCATCGGATCTGCTTTATCTTGATAATATTGATGCCTTTGGATGTTAGAAGATCCCACAGAGCGGAGACGGCTGAATTGGGGGGGGTCTCGGGGGCAATTTTGAAGAAATCAATTTGGTCATATTTTGGAAAATTTGGACCAGTCGCGGGTAGGGCGAAAAATAAAAACTCATCGGATCTGCTTTATCTTGATAATATTGATGCCTTTGGATGTTAGAAGATCCCACAGAGCGGAGACGGCTGAATTGGGGGGGGTCTCGGGGGCAATTTTGAAGAAATCAATTTGGTCATATTTTGGAAAATTTGGACCAGTCGCGGGTAGGGCGAAAAATAAAAACTCATCGGATCTGCTTTATCTTGATAATATTGATGCCTTTGGATGTTAGAAGATCCCACAGAGCGGAGACGGCTGAATTGGGGGGGGTCTCGGGGGCAATTTTGAAGAAATCAATTTGGTCATATTTTGGAAAATTTGGACCAGTCGCGGGTAGGGCGAAAAATAAAAACTCATCGGATCTGCTTTATCTTGATAATATTGATGCCTTTGGATGTTAGAAGATCCCACAGAGCGGAGACGGCTGAATTGGGGGGGGTCTCGGGGGCAATTTTGAAGAAATCAATTTGGTCATATTTTGGAAAATTTGGACCAGTCGCGGGTAGGGCGAAAAATAAAAACTCATCGGATCTGCTTTATCTTGATAATATTGATGCCTTTGGATGTTAGAAGATCCCACAGAGCGGAGACGGCTGAATTGGGGGGGGTCTCGGGGGCAATTTTGAAGAAATCAATTTGGTCATATTTTGGAAAATTTGGACCAGTCGCGGGTAGGGCGAAAAATAAAAACTCATCGGATCTGCTTTATCTTGATAATATTGATGCCTTTGGATGTTAGAAGATCCCACAGAGCGGAGACGGCTGAATTGGGGGGGGTCTCGGGGGCAATTTTGAAGAAATCAATTTGGTCATATTTTGGAAAATTTGGACCAGTCGCGGGTAGGGCGAAAAATAAAAACTCATCGGATCTGCTTTATCTTGATAATATTGATGCCTTTGGATGTTAGAAGATCCCACAGAGCGGAGACGGCTGAATTGGGGGGGGTCTCGGGGGCAATTTTGAAGAAATCAATTTGGTCATATTTTGGAAAATTTGGACCAGTCGCGGGTAGGGCGAAAAATAAAAACTCATCGGATCTGCTTTATCTTGATAATATTGATGCCTTTGGATGTTAGAAGATCCCACAGAGCGGAGACGGCTGAATTGGGGGGGGTCTCGGGGGCAATTTTGAAGAAATCAATTTGGTCATATTTTGGAAAATTTGGACCAGTCGCGGGTAGGGCGAAAAATAAAAACTCATCGGATCTGCTTTATCTTGATAATATTGATGCCTTTGGATGTTAGAAGATCCCACAGAGCGGAGACGGCTGAATTGGGGGGGGTCTCGGGGGCAATTTTGAAGAAATCAATTTGGTCATATTTTGGAAAATTTGGACCAGTCGCGGGTAGGGCGAAAAATAAAAACTCATCGGATCTGCTTTATCTTGATAATATTGATGCCTTTGGATGTTAGAAGATCCCACAGAGCGGAGACGGCTGAATTGGGGGGGGTCTCGGGGGCAATTTTGAAGAAATCAATTTGGTCATATTTTGGAAAATTTGGACCAGTCGCGGGTAGGGCGAAAAATAAAAACTCATCGGATCTGCTTTATCTTGATAATATTGATGCCTTTGGATGTTAGAAGATCCCACAGAGCGGAGACGGCTGAATTGGGGGGGGTCTCGGGGGCAATTTTGAAGAAATCAATTTGGTCATATTTTGGAAAATTTGGACCAGTCGCGGGTAGGGCGAAAAATAAAAACTCATCGGATCTGCTTTATCTTGATAATATTGATGCCTTTGGATGTTAGAAGATCCCACAGAGCGGAGACGGCTGAATTGGGGGGGGTCTCGGGGGCAATTTTGAAGAAATCAATTTGGTCATATTTTGGAAAATTTGGACCAGTCGCGGGTAGGGCGAAAAATAAAAACTCATCGGATCTGCTTTATCTTGATAATATTGATGCCTTTGGATGTTAGAAGATCCCACAGAGCGGAGACGGCTGAATTGGGGGGGGTCTCGGGGGCAATTTTGAAGAAATCAATTTGGTCATATTTTGGAAAATTTGGACCAGTCGCGGGTAGGGCGAAAAATAAAAACTCATCGGATCTGCTTTATCTTGATAATATTGATGCCTTTGGATGTTAGAAGATCCCACAGAGCGGAGACGGCTGAATTGGGGGGGGTCTCGGGGGCAATTTTGAAGAAATCAATTTGGTCATATTTTGGAAAATTTGGACCAGTCGCGGGTAGGGCGAAAAATAAAAACTCATCGGATCTGCTTTATCTTGATAATATTGATGCCTTTGGATGTTAGAAGATCCCACAGAGCGGAGACGGCTGAATTGGGGGGGGTCTCGGGGGCAATTTTGAAGAAATCAATTTGGTCATATTTTGGAAAATTTGGACCAGTCGCGGGTAGGGCGAAAAATAAAAACTCATCGGATCTGCTTTATCTTGATAATATTGATGCCTTTGGATGTTAGAAGATCCCACAGAGCGGAGACGGCTGAATTGGGGGGGGTCTCGGGGGCAATTTTGAAGAAATCAATTTGGTCATATTTTGGAAAATTTGGACCAGTCGCGGGTAGGGCGAAAAATAAAAACTCATCGGATCTGCTTTATCTTGATAATATTGATGCCTTTGGATGTTAGAAGATCCCACAGAGCGGAGACGGCTGAATTGGGGGGGGTCTCGGGGGCAATTTTGAAGAAATCAATTTGGTCATATTTTGGAAAATTTGGACCAGTCGCGGGTAGGGCGAAAAATAAAAACTCATCGGATCTGCTTTATCTTGATAATATTGATGCCTTTGGATGTTAGAAGATCCCACAGAGCGGAGACGGCTGAATTGGGGGGGGTCTCGGGGGCAATTTTGAAGAAATCAATTTGGTCATATTTTGGAAAATTTGGACCAGTCGCGGGTAGGGCGAAAAATAAAAACTCATCGGATCTGCTTTATCTTGATAATATTGATGCCTTTGGATGTTAGAAGATCCCACAGAGCGGAGACGGCTGAATTGGGGGGGGTCTCGGGGGCAATTTTGAAGAAATCAATTTGGTCATATTTTGGAAAATTTGGACCAGTCGCGGGTAGGGCGAAAAATAAAAACTCATCGGATCTGCTTTATCTTGATAATATTGATGCCTTTGGATGTTAGAAGATCCCACAGAGCGGAGACGGCTGAATTGGGGGGGGTCTCGGGGGCAATTTTGAAGAAATCAATTTGGTCATATTTTGGAAAATTTGGACCAGTCGCGGGTAGGGCGAAAAATAAAAACTCATCGGATCTGCTTTATCTTGATAATATTGATGCCTTTGGATGTTAGAAGATCCCACAGAGCGGAGACGGCTGAATTGGGGGGGGTCTCGGGGGCAATTTTGAAGAAATCAATTTGGTCATATTTTGGAAAATTTGGACCAGTCGCGGGTAGGGCGAAAAATAAAAACTCATCGGATCTGCTTTATCTTGATAATATTGATGCCTTTGGATGTTAGAAGATCCCACAGAGCGGAGACGGCTGAATTGGGGGGGGTCTCGGGGGCAATTTTGAAGAAATCAATTTGGTCATATTTTGGAAAATTTGGACCAGTCGCGGGTAGGGCGAAAAATAAAAACTCATCGGATCTGCTTTATCTTGATAATATTGATGCCTTTGGATGTTAGAAGATCCCACAGAGCGGAGACGGCTGAATTGGGGGGGGTCTCGGGGGCAATTTTGAAGAAATCAATTTGGTCATATTTTGGAAAATTTGGACCAGTCGCGGGTAGGGCGAAAAATAAAAACTCATCGGATCTGCTTTATCTTGATAATATTGATGCCTTTGGATGTTAGAAGATCCCACAGAGCGGAGACGGCTGAATTGGGGGGGGTCTCGGGGGCAATTTTGAAGAAATCAATTTGGTCATATTTTGGAAAATTTGGACCAGTCGCGGGTAGGGCGAAAAATAAAAACTCATCGGATCTGCTTTATCTTGATAATATTGATGCCTTTGGATGTTAGAAGATCCCACAGAGCGGAGACGGCTGAATTGGGGGGGGTCTCGGGGGCAATTTTGAAGAAATCAATTTGGTCATATTTTGGAAAATTTGGACCAGTCGCGGGTAGGGCGAAAAATAAAAACTCATCGGATCTGCTTTATCTTGATAATATTGATGCCTTTGGATGTTAGAAGATCCCACAGAGCGGAGACGGCTGAATTGGGGGGGGTCTCGGGGGCAATTTTGAAGAAATCAATTTGGTCATATTTTGGAAAATTTGGACCAGTCGCGGGTAGGGCGAAAAATAAAAACTCATCGGATCTGCTTTATCTTGATAATATTGATGCCTTTGGATGTTAGAAGATCCCACAGAGCGGAGACGGCTGAATTGGGGGGGGTCTCGGGGGCAATTTTGAAGAAATCAATTTGGTCATATTTTGGAAAATTTGGACCAGTCGCGGGTAGGGCGAAAAATAAAAACTCATCGGATCTGCTTTATCTTGATAATATTGATGCCTTTGGATGTTAGAAGATCCCACAGAGCGGAGACGGCTGAATTGGGGGGGGTCTCGGGGGCAATTTTGAAGAAATCAATTTGGTCATATTTTGGAAAATTTGGACCAGTCGCGGGTAGGGCGAAAAATAAAAACTCATCGGATCTGCTTTATCTTGATAATATTGATGCCTTTGGATGTTAGAAGATCCCACAGAGCGGAGACGGCTGAATTGGGGGGGGTCTCGGGGGCAATTTTGAAGAAATCAATTTGGTCATATTTTGGAAAATTTGGACCAGTCGCGGGTAGGGCGAAAAATAAAAACTCATCGGATCTGCTTTATCTTGATAATATTGATGCCTTTGGATGTTAGAAGATCCCACAGAGCGGAGACGGCTGAATTGGGGGGGGTCTCGGGGGCAATTTTGAAGAAATCAATTTGGTCATATTTTGGAAAATTTGGACCAGTCGCGGGTAGGGCGAAAAATAAAAACTCATCGGATCTGCTTTATCTTGATAATATTGATGCCTTTGGATGTTAGAAGATCCCACAGAGCGGAGACGGCTGAATTGGGGGGGGTCTCGGGGGCAATTTTGAAGAAATCAATTTGGTCATATTTTGGAAAATTTGGACCAGTCGCGGGTAGGGCGAAAAATAAAAACTCATCGGATCTGCTTTATCTTGATAATATTGATGCCTTTGGATGTTAGAAGATCCCACAGAGCGGAGACGGCTGAATTGGGGGGGGTCTCGGGGGCAATTTTGAAGAAATCAATTTGGTCATATTTTGGAAAATTTGGACCAGTCGCGGGTAGGGCGAAAAATAAAAACTCATCGGATCTGCTTTATCTTGATAATATTGATGCCTTTGGATGTTAGAAGATCCCACAGAGCGGAGACGGCTGAATTGGGGGGGGTCTCGGGGGCAATTTTGAAGAAATCAATTTGGTCATATTTTGGAAAATTTGGACCAGTCGCGGGTAGGGCGAAAAATAAAAACTCATCGGATCTGCTTTATCTTGATAATATTGATGCCTTTGGATGTTAGAAGATCCCACAGAGCGGAGACGGCTGAATTGGGGGGGGTCTCGGGGGCAATTTTGAAGAAATCAATTTGGTCATATTTTGGAAAATTTGGACCAGTCGCGGGTAGGGCGAAAAATAAAAACTCATCGGATCTGCTTTATCTTGATAATATTGATGCCTTTGGATGTTAGAAGATCCCACAGAGCGGAGACGGCTGAATTGGGGGGGGTCTCGGGGGCAATTTTGAAGAAATCAATTTGGTCATATTTTGGAAAATTTGGACCAGTCGCGGGTAGGGCGAAAAATAAAAACTCATCGGATCTGCTTTATCTTGATAATATTGATGCCTTTGGATGTTAGAAGATCCCACAGAGCGGAGACGGCTGAATTGGGGGGGGTCTCGGGGGCAATTTTGAAGAAATCAATTTGGTCATATTTTGGAAAATTTGGACCAGTCGCGGGTAGGGCGAAAAATAAAAACTCATCGGATCTGCTTTATCTTGATAATATTGATGCCTTTGGATGTTAGAAGATCCCACAGAGCGGAGACGGCTGAATTGGGGGGGGTCTCGGGGGCAATTTTGAAGAAATCAATTTGGTCATATTTTGGAAAATTTGGACCAGTCGCGGGTAGGGCGAAAAATAAAAACTCATCGGATCTGCTTTATCTTGATAATATTGATGCCTTTGGATGTTAGAAGATCCCACAGAGCGGAGACGGCTGAATTGGGGGGGGTCTCGGGGGCAATTTTGAAGAAATCAATTTGGTCATATTTTGGAAAATTTGGACCAGTCGCGGGTAGGGCGAAAAATAAAAACTCATCGGATCTGCTTTATCTTGATAATATTGATGCCTTTGGATGTTAGAAGATCCCACAGAGCGGAGACGGCTGAATTGGGGGGGGTCTCGGGGGCAATTTTGAAGAAATCAATTTGGTCATATTTTGGAAAATTTGGACCAGTCGCGGGTAGGGCGAAAAATAAAAACTCATCGGATCTGCTTTATCTTGATAATATTGATGCCTTTGGATGTTAGAAGATCCCACAGAGCGGAGACGGCTGAATTGGGGGGGGTCTCGGGGGCAATTTTGAAGAAATCAATTTGGTCATATTTTGGAAAATTTGGACCAGTCGCGGGTAGGGCGAAAAATAAAAACTCATCGGATCTGCTTTATCTTGATAATATTGATGCCTTTGGATGTTAGAAGATCCCACAGAGCGGAGACGGCTGAATTGGGGGGGGTCTCGGGGGCAATTTTGAAGAAATCAATTTGGTCATATTTTGGAAAATTTGGACCAGTCGCGGGTAGGGCGAAAAATAAAAACTCATCGGATCTGCTTTATCTTGATAATATTGATGCCTTTGGATGTTAGAAGATCCCACAGAGCGGAGACGGCTGAATTGGGGGGGGTCTCGGGGGCAATTTTGAAGAAATCAATTTGGTCATATTTTGGAAAATTTGGACCAGTCGCGGGTAGGGCGAAAAATAAAAACTCATCGGATCTGCTTTATCTTGATAATATTGATGCCTTTGGATGTTAGAAGATCCCACAGAGCGGAGACGGCTGAATTGGGGGGGGTCTCGGGGGCAATTTTGAAGAAATCAATTTGGTCATATTTTGGAAAATTTGGACCAGTCGCGGGTAGGGCGAAAAATAAAAACTCATCGGATCTGCTTTATCTTGATAATATTGATGCCTTTGGATGTTAGAAGATCCCACAGAGCGGAGACGGCTGAATTGGGGGGGGTCTCGGGGGCAATTTTGAAGAAATCAATTTGGTCATATTTTGGAAAATTTGGACCAGTCGCGGGTAGGGCGAAAAATAAAAACTCATCGGATCTGCTTTATCTTGATAATATTGATGCCTTTGGATGTTAGAAGATCCCACAGAGCGGAGACGGCTGAATTGGGGGGGGTCTCGGGGGCAATTTTGAAGAAATCAATTTGGTCATATTTTGGAAAATTTGGACCAGTCGCGGGTAGGGCGAAAAATAAAAACTCATCGGATCTGCTTTATCTTCTTAATATTGATGCCTTTGGATGTTAGAAGATCCCACAGAGCGGAGACGGCTGAATTGGGGGGGGTCTCGGGGGCAATTTTGAAGAAATCAATTTGGTCATATTTTGGAAAATTTGGACCAGTCGCGGGTAGGGCGAAAAATAAAAACTCATCGGATCTGCTTTATCTTGATAATATTGATGCCTTTGGATGTTAGAAGATCCCACAGAGCGGAGACGGCTGAATTGGGGGGGGTCTCGGGGGCAATTTTGAAGAAATCAATTTGGTCATATTTTGGAAAATTTGGACCAGTCGCGGGTAGGGCGAAAAATAAAAACTCATCGGATCTGCTTTATCTTGATAATATTGATGCCTTTGGATGTTAGAAGATCCCACAGAGCGGAGACGGCTGAATTGGGGGGGGTCTCGGGGGCAATTTTGAAGAAATCAATTTGGTCATATTTTGGAAAATTTGGACCAGTCGCGGGTAGGGCGAAAAATAAAAACTCATCGGATCTGCTTTATCTTGATAATATTGATGCCTTTGGATGTTAGAAGATCCCACAGAGCGGAGACGGCTGAATTGGGGGGGGTCTCGGGGGCAATTTTGAAGAAATCAATTTGGTCATATTTTGGAAAATTTGGACCAGTCGCGGGTAGGGCGAAAAATAAAAACTCATCGGATCTGCTTTATCTTGATAATATTGATGCCTTTGGATGTTAGAAGATCCCACAGAGCGGAGACGGCTGAATTGGGGGGGGTCTCGGGGGCAATTTTGAAGAAATCAATTTGGTCATATTTTGGAAAATTTGGACCAGTCGCGGGTAGGGCGAAAAATAAAAACTCATCGGATCTGCTTTATCTTGATAATATTGATGCCTTTGGATGTTAGAAGATCCCACAGAGCGGAGACGGCTGAATTGGGGGGGGTCTCGGGGGCAATTTTGAAGAAATCAATTTGGTCATATTTTGGAAAATTTGGACCAGTCGCGGGTAGGGCGAAAAATAAAAACTCATCGGATCTGCTTTATCTTGATAATATTGATGCCTTTGGATGTTAGAAGATCCCACAGAGCGGAGACGGCTGAATTGGGGGGGGTCTCGGGGGCAATTTTGAAGAAATCAATTTGGTCATATTTTGGAAAATTTGGACCAGTCGCGGGTAGGGCGAAAAATAAAAACTCATCGGATCTGCTTTATCTTGATAATATTGATGCCTTTGGATGTTAGAAGATCCCACAGAGCGGAGACGGCTGAATTGGGGGGGGTCTCGGGGGCAATTTTGAAGAAATCAATTTGGTCATATTTTGGGAAACCCCCTATTTTGGCCCACCCCCCCCCCAGTCGAAATAAAAACTCATCGGATCTGCTTTATCTTGATAATATTGATGCCTTTGGATGTTAGAAGATCCCACAGAGCGGAGACGGCTGAATTGGGGGGGGTCTCGGGGGCAATTTTGAAGAAATCAATTTGGTCATATTTTGGAAAATTTGGACCAGTCGCGGGTAGGGCGAAAAATAAAAACTCATCGGATCTGCTTTATCTTGATAATATTGATGCCTTTGGATGTTAGAAGATCCCACAGAGCGGAGACGGCTGAATTGGGGGGGGTCTCGGGGGCAATTTTGAAGAAATCAATTTGGTCATATTTTGGAAAATTTGGACCAGTCGCGGGTAGGGCGAAAAATAAAAACTCATCGGATCTGCTTTATCTTGATAATATTGATGCCTTTGGATGTTAGAAGATCCCACAGAGCGGAGACGGCTGAATTGGGGGGGGTCTCGGGGGCAATTTTGAAGAAATCAATTTGGTCATATTTTGGAAAATTTGGACCAGTCGCGGGTAGGGCGAAAAATAAAAACTCATCGGATCTGCTTTATCTTGATAATATTGATGCCTTTGGATGTTAGAAGATCCCACAGAGCGGAGACGGCTGAATTGGGGGGGGTCTCGGGGGCAATTTTGAAGAAATCAATTTGGTCATATTTTGGAAAATTTGGACCAGTCGCGGGTAGGGCGAAAAATAAAAACTCATCGGATCTGCTTTATCTTGATAATATTGATGCCTTTGGATGTTAGAAGATCCCACAGAGCGGAGACGGCTGAATTGGGGGGGGTCTCGGGGGCAATTTTGAAGAAATCAATTTGGTCATATTTTGGAAAATTTGGACCAGTCGCGGGTAGGGCGAAAAATAAAAACTCATCGGATCTGCTTTATCTTGATAATATTGATGCCTTTGGATGTTAGAAGATCCCACAGAGCGGAGACGGCTGAATTGGGGGGGGTCTCGGGGGCAATTTTGAAGAAATCAATTTGGTCATATTTTGGAAAATTTGGACCAGTCGCGGGTAGGGCGAAAAATAAAAACTCATCGGATCTGCTTTATCTTGATAATATTGATGCCTTTGGATGTTAGAAGATCCCACAGAGCGGAGACGGCTGAATTGGGGGGGGTCTCGGGGGCAATTTTGAAGAAATCAATTTGGTCATATTTTGGAAAATTTGGACCAGTCGCGGGTAGGGCGAAAAATAAAAACTCATCGGATCTGCTTTATCTTGATAATATTGATGCCTTTGGATGTTAGAAGATCCCACAGAGCGGAGACGGCTGAATTGGGGGGGGTCTCGGGGGCAATTTTGAAGAAATCAATTTGGTCATATTTTGGAAAATTTGGACCAGTCGCGGGTAGGGCGAAAAATAAAAACTCATCGGATCTGCTTTATCTTGATAATATTGATGCCTTTGGATGTTAGAAGATCCCACAGAGCGGAGACGGCTGAATTGGGGGGGGTCTCGGGGGCAATTTTGAAGAAATCAATTTGGTCATATTTTGGAAAATTTGGACCAGTCGCGGGTAGGGCGAAAAATAAAAACTCATCGGATCTGCTTTATCTTGATAATATTGATGCCTTTGGATGTTAGAAGATCCCACAGAGCGGAGACGGCTGAATTGGGGGGGGTCTCGGGGGCAATTTTGAAGAAATCAATTTGGTCATATTTTGGAAAATTTGGACCAGTCGCGGGTAGGGCGAAAAATAAAAACTCATCGGATCTGCTTTATCTTGATAATATTGATGCCTTTGGATGTTAGAAGATCCCACAGAGCGGAGACGGCTGAATTGGGGGGGGTCTCGGGGGCAATTTTGAAGAAATCAATTTGGTCATATTTTGGAAAATTTGGACCAGTCGCGGGTAGGGCGAAAAATAAAAACTCATCGGATCTGCTTTATCTTGATAATATTGATGCCTTTGGATGTTAGAAGATCCCACAGAGCGGAGACGGCTGAATTGGGGGGGGTCTCGGGGGCAATTTTGAAGAAATCAATTTGGTCATATTTTGGAAAATTTGGACCAGTCGCGGGTAGGGCGAAAAATAAAAACTCATCGGATCTGCTTTATCTTGATAATATTGATGCCTTTGGATGTTAGAAGATCCCACAGAGCGGAGACGGCTGAATTGGGGGGGGTCTCGGGGGCAATTTTGAAGAAATCAATTTGGTCATATTTTGGAAAATTTGGACCAGTCGCGGGTAGGGCGAAAAATAAAAACTCATCGGATCTGCTTTATCTTGATAATATTGATGCCTTTGGATGTTAGAAGATCCCACAGAGCGGAGACGGCTGAATTGGGGGGGGTCTCGGGGGCAATTTTGAAGAAATCAATTTGGTCATATTTTGGAAAATTTGGACCAGTCGCGGGTAGGGCGAAAAATAAAAACTCATCGGATCTGCTTTATCTTGATAATATTGATGCCTTTGGATGTTAGAAGATCCCACAGAGCGGAGACGGCTGAATTGGGGGGGGTCTCGGGGGCAATTTTGAAGAAATCAATTTGGTCATATTTTGGAAAATTTGGACCAGTCGCGGGTAGGGCGAAAAATAAAAACTCATCGGATCTGCTTTATCTTGATAATATTGATGCCTTTGGATGTTAGAAGATCCCACAGAGCGGAGACGGCTGAATTGGGGGGGGTCTCGGGGGCAATTTTGAAGAAATCAATTTGGTCATATTTTGGAAAATTTGGACCAGTCGCGGGTAGGGCGAAAAATAAAAACTCATCGGATCTGCTTTATCTTGATAATATTGATGCCTTTGGATGTTAGAAGATCCCACAGAGCGGAGACGGCTGAATTGGGGGGGGTCTCGGGGGCAATTTTGAAGAAATCAATTTGGTCATATTTTGGAAAATTTGGACCAGTCGCGGGTAGGGCGAAAAATAAAAACTCATCGGATCTGCTTTATCTTGATAATATTGATGCCTTTGGATGTTAGAAGATCCCACAGAGCGGAGACGGCTGAATTGGGGGGGGTCTCGGGGGCAATTTTGAAGAAATCAATTTGGTCATATTTTGGAAAATTTGGACCAGTCGCGGGTAGGGCGAAAAATAAAAACTCATCGGATCTGCTTTATCTTGATAATATTGATGCCTTTGGATGTTAGAAGATCCCACAGAGCGGAGACGGCTGAATTGGGGGGGGTCTCGGGGGCAATTTTGAAGAAATCAATTTGGTCATATTTTGGAAAATTTGGACCAGTCGCGGGTAGGGCGAAAAATAAAAACTCATCGGATCTGCTTTATCTTGATAATATTGATGCCTTTGGATGTTAGAAGATCCCACAGAGCGGAGACGGCTGAATTGGGGGGGGTCTCGGGGGCAATTTTGAAGAAATCAATTTGGTCATATTTTGGAAAATTTGGACCAGTCGCGGGTAGGGCGAAAAATAAAAACTCATCGGATCTGCTTTATCTTGATAATATTGATGCCTTTGGATGTTAGAAGATCCCACAGAGCGGAGACGGCTGAATTGGGGGGGGTCTCGGGGGCAATTTTGAAGAAATCAATTTGGTCATATTTTGGAAAATTTGGACCAGTCGCGGGTAGGGCGAAAAATAAAAACTCATCGGATCTGCTTTATCTTGATAATATTGATGCCTTTGGATGTTAGAAGATCCCACAGAGCGGAGACGGCTGAATTGGGGGGGGTCTCGGGGGCAATTTTGAAGAAATCAATTTGGTCATATTTTGGAAAATTTGGACCAGTCGCGGGTAGGGCGAAAAATAAAAACTCATCGGATCTGCTTTATCTTGATAATATTGATGCCTTTGGATGTTAGAAGATCCCACAGAGCGGAGACGGCTGAATTGGGGGGGGTCTCGGGGGCAATTTTGAAGAAATCAATTTGGTCATATTTTGGAAAATTTGGACCAGTCGCGGGTAGGGCGAAAAATAAAAACTCATCGGATCTGCTTTATCTTGATAATATTGATGCCTTTGGATGTTAGAAGATCCCACAGAGCGGAGACGGCTGAATTGGGGGGGGTCTCGGGGGCAATTTTGAAGAAATCAATTTGGTCATATTTTGGAAAATTTGGACCAGTCGCGGGTAGGGCGAAAAATAAAAACTCATCGGATCTGCTTTATCTTGATAATATTGATGCCTTTGGATGTTAGAAGATCCCACAGAGCGGAGACGGCTGAATTGGGGGGGGTCTCGGGGGCAATTTTGAAGAAATCAATTTGGTCATATTTTGGAAAATTTGGACCAGTCGCGGGTAGGGCGAAAAATAAAAACTCATCGGATCTGCTTTATCTTGATAATATTGATGCCTTTGGATGTTAGAAGATCCCACAGAGCGGAGACGGCTGAATTGGGGGGGGTCTCGGGGGCAATTTTGAAGAAATCAATTTGGTCATATTTTGGAAAATTTGGACCAGTCGCGGGTAGGGCGAAAAATAAAAACTCATCGGATCTGCTTTATCTTGATAATATTGATGCCTTTGGATGTTAGAAGATCCCACAGAGCGGAGACGGCTGAATTGGGGGGGGTCTCGGGGGCAATTTTGAAGAAATCAATTTGGTCATATTTTGGAAAATTTGGACCAGTCGCGGGTAGGGCGAAAAATAAAAACTCATCGGATCTGCTTTATCTTGATAATATTGATGCCTTTGGATGTTAGAAGATCCCACAGAGCGGAGACGGCTGAATTGGGGGGGGTCTCGGGGGCAATTTTGAAGAAATCAATTTGGTCATATTTTGGAAAATTTGGACCAGTCGCGGGTAGGGCGAAAAATAAAAACTCATCGGATCTGCTTTATCTTGATAATATTGATGCCTTTGGATGTTAGAAGATCCCACAGAGCGGAGACGGCTGAATTGGGGGGGGTCTCGGGGGCAATTTTGAAGAAATCAATTTGGTCATATTTTGGAAAATTTGGACCAGTCGCGGGTAGGGCGAAAAATAAAAACTCATCGGATCTGCTTTATCTTGATAATATTGATGCCTTTGGATGTTAGAAGATCCCACAGAGCGGAGACGGCTGAATTGGGGGGGGTCTCGGGGGCAATTTTGAAGAAATCAATTTGGTCATATTTTGGAAAATTTGGACCAGTCGCGGGTAGGGCGAAAAATAAAAACTCATCGGATCTGCTTTATCTTGATAATATTGATGCCTTTGGATGTTAGAAGATCCCACAGAGCGGAGACGGCTGAATTGGGGGGGGTCTCGGGGGCAATTTTGAAGAAATCAATTTGGTCATATTTTGGAAAATTTGGACCAGTCGCGGGTAGGGCGAAAAATAAAAACTCATCGGATCTGCTTTATCTTGATAATATTGATGCCTTTGGATGTTAGAAGATCCCACAGAGCGGAGACGGCTGAATTGGGGGGGGTCTCGGGGGCAATTTTGAAGAAATCAATTTGGTCATATTTTGGAAAATTTGGACCAGTCGCGGGTAGGGCGAAAAATAAAAACTCATCGGATCTGCTTTATCTTGATAATATTGATGCCTTTGGATGTTAGAAGATCCCACAGAGCGGAGACGGCTGAATTGGGGGGGGTCTCGGGGGCAATTTTGAAGAAATCAATTTGGTCATATTTTGGAAAATTTGGACCAGTCGCGGGTAGGGCGAAAAATAAAAACTCATCGGATCTGCTTTATCTTGATAATATTGATGCCTTTGGATGTTAGAAGATCCCACAGAGCGGAGACGGCTGAATTGGGGGGGGTCTCGGGGGCAATTTTGAAGAAATCAATTTGGTCATATTTTGGAAAATTTGGACCAGTCGCGGGTAGGGCGAAAAATAAAAACTCATCGGATCTGCTTTATCTTGATAATATTGATGCCTTTGGATGTTAGAAGATCCCACAGAGCGGAGACGGCTGAATTGGGGGGGGTCTCGGGGGCAATTTTGAAGAAATCAATTTGGTCATATTTTGGAAAATTTGGACCAGTCGCGGGTAGGGCGAAAAATAAAAACTCATCGGATCTGCTTTATCTTGATAATATTGATGCCTTTGGATGTTAGAAGATCCCACAGAGCGGAGACGGCTGAATTGGGGGGGGTCTCGGGGGCAATTTTGAAGAAATCAATTTGGTCATATTTTGGAAAATTTGGACCAGTCGCGGGTAGGGCGAAAAATAAAAACTCATCGGATCTGCTTTATCTTGATAATATTGATGCCTTTGGATGTTAGAAGATCCCACAGAGCGGAGACGGCTGAATTGGGGGGGGTCTCGGGGGCAATTTTGAAGAAATCAATTTGGTCATATTTTGGAAAATTTGGACCAGTCGCGGGTAGGGCGAAAAATAAAAACTCATCGGATCTGCTTTATCTTGATAATATTGATGCCTTTGGATGTTAGAAGATCCCACAGAGCGGAGACGGCTGAATTGGGGGGGGTCTCGGGGGCAATTTTGAAGAAATCAATTTGGTCATATTTTGGAAAATTTGGACCAGTCGCGGGTAGGGCGAAAAATAAAAACTCATCGGATCTGCTTTATCTTGATAATATTGATGCCTTTGGATGTTAGAAGATCCCACAGAGCGGAGACGGCTGAATTGGGGGGGGTCTCGGGGGCAATTTTGAAGAAATCAATTTGGTCATATTTTGGAAAATTTGGACCAGTCGCGGGTAGGGCGAAAAATAAAAACTCATCGGATCTGCTTTATCTTGATAATATTGATGCCTTTGGATGTTAGAAGATCCCACAGAGCGGAGACGGCTGAATTGGGGGGGGTCTCGGGGGCAATTTTGAAGAAATCAATTTGGTCATATTTTGGAAAATTTGGACCAGTCGCGGGTAGGGCGAAAAATAAAAACTCATCGGATCTGCTTTATCTTGATAATATTGATGCCTTTGGATGTTAGAAGATCCCACAGAGCGGAGACGGCTGAATTGGGGGGGGTCTCGGGGGCAATTTTGAAGAAATCAATTTGGTCATATTTTGGAAAATTTGGACCAGTCGCGGGTAGGGCGAAAAATAAAAACTCATCGGATCTGCTTTATCTTGATAATATTGATGCCTTTGGATGTTAGAAGATCCCACAGAGCGGAGACGGCTGAATTGGGGGGGGTCTCGGGGGCAATTTTGAAGAAATCAATTTGGTCATATTTTGGAAAATTTGGACCAGTCGCGGGTAGGGCGAAAAATAAAAACTCATCGGATCTGCTTTATCTTGATAATATTGATGCCTTTGGATGTTAGAAGATCCCACAGAGCGGAGACGGCTGAATTGGGGGGGGTCTCGGGGGCAATTTTGAAGAAATCAATTTGGTCATATTTTGGAAAATTTGGACCAGTCGCGGGTAGGGCGAAAAATAAAAACTCATCGGATCTGCTTTATCTTGATAATATTGATGCCTTTGGATGTTAGAAGATCCCACAGAGCGGAGACGGCTGAATTGGGGGGGGTCTCGGGGGCAATTTTGAAGAAATCAATTTGGTCATATTTTGGAAAATTTGGACCAGTCGCGGGTAGGGCGAAAAATAAAAACTCATCGGATCTGCTTTATCTTGATAATATTGATGCCTTTGGATGTTAGAAGATCCCACAGAGCGGAGACGGCTGAATTGGGGGGGGTCTCGGGGGCAATTTTGAAGAAATCAATTTGGTCATATTTTGGAAAATTTGGACCAGTCGCGGGTAGGGCGAAAAATAAAAACTCATCGGATCTGCTTTATCTTGATAATATTGATGCCTTTGGATGTTAGAAGATCCCACAGAGCGGAGACGGCTGAATTGGGGGGGGTCTCGGGGGCAATTTTGAAGAAATCAATTTGGTCATATTTTGGAAAATTTGGACCAGTCGCGGGTAGGGCGAAAAATAAAAACTCATCGGATCTGCTTTATCTTGATAATATTGATGCCTTTGGATGTTAGAAGATCCCACAGAGCGGAGACGGCTGAATTGGGGGGGGTCTCGGGGGCAATTTTGAAGAAATCAATTTGGTCATATTTTGGAAAATTTGGACCAGTCGCGGGTAGGGCGAAAAATAAAAACTCATCGGATCTGCTTTATCTTGATAATATTGATGCCTTTGGATGTTAGAAGATCCCACAGAGCGGAGACGGCTGAATTGGGGGGGGTCTCGGGGGCAATTTTGAAGAAATCAATTTGGTCATATTTTGGAAAATTTGGACCAGTCGCGGGTAGGGCGAAAAATAAAAACTCATCGGATCTGCTTTATCTTGATAATATTGATGCCTTTGGATGTTAGAAGATCCCACAGAGCGGAGACGGCTGAATTGGGGGGGGTCTCGGGGGCAATTTTGAAGAAATCAATTTGGTCATATTTTGGAAAATTTGGACCAGTCGCGGGTAGGGCGAAAAATAAAAACTCATCGGATCTGCTTTATCTTGATAATATTGATGCCTTTGGATGTTAGAAGATCCCACAGAGCGGAGACGGCTGAATTGGGGGGGGTCTCGGGGGCAATTTTGAAGAAATCAATTTGGTCATATTTTGGAAAATTTGGACCAGTCGCGGGTAGGGCGAAAAATAAAAACTCATCGGATCTGCTTTATCTTGATAATATTGATGCCTTTGGATGTTAGAAGATCCCACAGAGCGGAGACGGCTGAATTGGGGGGGGTCTCGGGGGCAATTTTGAAGAAATCAATTTGGTCATATTTTGGAAAATTTGGACCAGTCGCGGGTAGGGCGAAAAATAAAAACTCATCGGATCTGCTTTATCTTGATAATATTGATGCCTTTGGATGTTAGAAGATCCCACAGAGCGGAGACGGCTGAATTGGGGGGGGTCTCGGGGGCAATTTTGAAGAAATCAATTTGGTCATATTTTGGAAAATTTGGACCAGTCGCGGGTAGGGCGAAAAATAAAAACTCATCGGATCTGCTTTATCTTGATAATATTGATGCCTTTGGATGTTAGAAGATCCCACAGAGCGGAGACGGCTGAATTGGGGGGGGTCTCGGGGGCAATTTTGAAGAAATCAATTTGGTCATATTTTGGAAAATTTGGACCAGTCGCGGGTAGGGCGAAAAATAAAAACTCATCGGATCTGCTTTATCTTGATAATATTGATGCCTTTGGATGTTAGAAGATCCCACAGAGCGGAGACGGCTGAATTGGGGGGGGTCTCGGGGGCAATTTTGAAGAAATCAATTTGGTCATATTTTGGAAAATTTGGACCAGTCGCGGGTAGGGCGAAAAATAAAAACTCATCGGATCTGCTTTATCTTGATAATATTGATGCCTTTGGATGTTAGAAGATCCCACAGAGCGGAGACGGCTGAATTGGGGGGGGTCTCGGGGGCAATTTTGAAGAAATCAATTTGGTCATATTTTGGAAAATTTGGACCAGTCGCGGGTAGGGCGAAAAATAAAAACTCATCGGATCTGCTTTATCTTGATAATATTGATGCCTTTGGATGTTAGAAGATCCCACAGAGCGGAGACGGCTGAATTGGGGGGGGTCTCGGGGGCAATTTTGAAGAAATCAATTTGGTCATATTTTGGAAAATTTGGACCAGTCGCGGGTAGGGCGAAAAATAAAAACTCATCGGATCTGCTTTATCTTGATAATATTGATGCCTTTGGATGTTAGAAGATCCCACAGAGCGGAGACGGCTGAATTGGGGGGGGTCTCGGGGGCAATTTTGAAGAAATCAATTTGGTCATATTTTGGAAAATTTGGACCAGTCGCGGGTAGGGCGAAAAATAAAAACTCATCGGATCTGCTTTATCTTGATAATATTGATGCCTTTGGATGTTAGAAGATCCCACAGAGCGGAGACGGCTGAATTGGGGGGGGTCTCGGGGGCAATTTTGAAGAAATCAATTTGGTCATATTTTGGAAAATTTGGACCAGTCGCGGGTAGGGCGAAAAATAAAAACTCATCGGATCTGCTTTATCTTGATAATATTGATGCCTTTGGATGTTAGAAGATCCCACAGAGCGGAGACGGCTGAATTGGGGGGGGTCTCGGGGGCAATTTTGAAGAAATCAATTTGGTCATATTTTGGAAAATTTGGACCAGTCGCGGGTAGGGCGAAAAATAAAAACTCATCGGATCTGCTTTATCTTGATAATATTGATGCCTTTGGATGTTAGAAGATCCCACAGAGCGGAGACGGCTGAATTGGGGGGGGTCTCGGGGGCAATTTTGAAGAAATCAATTTGGTCATATTTTGGAAAATTTGGACCAGTCGCGGGTAGGGCGAAAAATAAAAACTCATCGGATCTGCTTTATCTTGATAATATTGATGCCTTTGGATGTTAGAAGATCCCACAGAGCGGAGACGGCTGAATTGGGGGGGGTCTCGGGGGCAATTTTGAAGAAATCAATTTGGTCATATTTTGGAAAATTTGGACCAGTCGCGGGTAGGGCGAAAAATAAAAACTCATCGGATCTGCTTTATCTTGATAATATTGATGCCTTTGGATGTTAGAAGATCCCACAGAGCGGAGACGGCTGAATTGGGGGGGGTCTCGGGGGCAATTTTGAAGAAATCAATTTGGTCATATTTTGGAAAATTTGGACCAGTCGCGGGTAGGGCGAAAAATAAAAACTCATCGGATCTGCTTTATCTTGATAATATTGATGCCTTTGGATGTTAGAAGATCCCACAGAGCGGAGACGGCTGAATTGGGGGGGGTCTCGGGGGCAATTTTGAAGAAATCAATTTGGTCATATTTTGGAAAATTTGGACCAGTCGCGGGTAGGGCGAAAAATAAAAACTCATCGGATCTGCTTTATCTTGATAATATTGATGCCTTTGGATGTTAGAAGATCCCACAGAGCGGAGACGGCTGAATTGGGGGGGGTCTCGGGGGCAATTTTGAAGAAATCAATTTGGTCATATTTTGGAAAATTTGGACCAGTCGCGGGTAGGGCGAAAAATAAAAACTCATCGGATCTGCTTTATCTTGATAATATTGATGCCTTTGGATGTTAGAAGATCCCACAGAGCGGAGATGTCTGTATTGTGTGCGATCTCGGGCAATTTTGAAGAAATCAATTTGGTCATATTTTGGAAAATTTGGACCAGTCGCGGGTAGGGCGAAAAATAAAAACTCATCGGATCTGCTTTATCTTGATAATATTGATGCCTTTGGATGTTAGAAGATCCCACAGAGCGGAGACGGCTGAATTGGGGGGGGTCTCGGGGGCAATTTTGAAGAAATCAATTTGGTCATATTTTGGAAAATTTGGACCAGTCGCGGGTAGGGCGAAAAATAAAAACTCATCGGATCTGCTTTATCTTGATAATATTGATGCCTTTGGATGTTAGAAGATCCCACAGAGCGGAGAGACGGCTGAATTGGGGGGGGTCTCGGGGGCAATTTTGAAGAAATCAATTTGGTCATATTTTGGAAAATTTGGACCAGTCGCGGGTAGGGCGAAAAATAAAAACTCATCGGATCTGCTTTATCTTGATAATATTGATGCCTTTGGATGTTAGAAGATCCCACAGAGCGGAGACGGCTGAATTGGGGGGGGTCTCGGGGGCAATTTTGAAGAAATCAATTTGGTCATATTTTGGAAAATTTGGACCAGTCGCGGGTAGGGCGAAAAATAAAAACTCATCGGATCTGCTTTATCTTGATAATATTGATGCCTTTGGATGTTAGAAGATCCCACAGAGCGGAGACGGCTGAATTGGGGGGGGTCTCGGGGGCAATTTTGAAGAAATCAATTTGGTCATATTTTGGAAAATTTGGACCAGTCGCGGGTAGGGCGAAAAATAAAAACTCATCGGATCTGCTTTATCTTGATAATATTGATGCCTTTGGATGTTAGAAGATCCCACAGAGCGGAGACGGCTGAATTGGGGGGGGTCTCGGGGGCAATTTTGAAGAAATCAATTTGGTCATATTTTGGAAAATTTGGACCAGTCGCGGGTAGGGCGAAAAATAAAAACTCATCGGATCTGCTTTATCTTGATAATATTGATGCCTTTGGATGTTAGAAGATCCCACAGAGCGGAGACGGCTGAATTGGGGGGGGTCTCGGGGGCAATTTTGAAGAAATCAATTTGGTCATATTTTGGAAAATTTGGACCAGTCGCGGGTAGGGCGAAAAATAAAAACTCATCGGATCTGCTTTATCTTGATAATATTGATGCCTTTGGATGTTAGAAGATCCCACAGAGCGGAGACGGCTGAATTGGGGGGGGTCTCGGGGGCAATTTTGAAGAAATCAATTTGGTCATATTTTGGAAAATTTGGACCAGTCGCGGGTAGGGCGAAAAATAAAAACTCATCGGATCTGCTTTATCTTGATAATATTGATGCCTTTGGATGTTAGAAGATCCCACAGAGCGGAGACGGCTGAATTGGGGGGGGTCTCGGGGGCAATTTTGAAGAAATCAATTTGGTCATATTTTGGAAAATTTGGACCAGTCGCGGGTAGGGCGAAAAATAAAAACTCATCGGATCTGCTTTATCTTGATAATATTGATGCCTTTGGATGTTAGAAGATCCCACAGAGCGGAGACGGCTGAATTGGGGGGGGTCTCGGGGGCAATTTTGAAGAAATCAATTTGGTCATATTTTGGAAAATTTGGACCAGTCGCGGGTAGGGCGAAAAATAAAAACTCATCGGATCTGCTTTATCTTGATAATATTGATGCCTTTGGATGTTAGAAGATCCCACAGAGCGGAGACGGCTGAATTGGGGGGGGTCTCGGGGGCAATTTTGAAGAAATCAATTTGGTCATATTTTGGAAAATTTGGACCAGTCGCGGGTAGGGCGAAAAATAAAAACTCATCGGATCTGCTTTATCTTGATAATATTGATGCCTTTGGATGTTAGAAGATCCCACAGAGCGGAGACGGCTGAATTGGGGGGGGTCTCGGGGGCAATTTTGAAGAAATCAATTTGGTCATATTTTGGAAAATTTGGACCAGTCGCGGGTAGGGCGAAAAATAAAAACTCATCGGATCTGCTTTATCTTGATAATATTGATGCCTTTGGATGTTAGAAGATCCCACAGAGCGGAGACGGCTGAATTGGGGGGGGTCTCGGGGGCAATTTTGAAGAAATCAATTTGGTCATATTTTGGAAAATTTGGACCAGTCGCGGGTAGGGCGAAAAATAAAAACTCATCGGATCTGCTTTATCTTGATAATATTGATGCCTTTGGATGTTAGAAGATCCCACAGAGCGGAGACGGCTGAATTGGGGGGGGTCTCGGGGGCAATTTTGAAGAAATCAATTTGGTCATATTTTGGAAAATTTGGACCAGTCGCGGGTAGGGCGAAAAATAAAAACTCATCGGATCTGCTTTATCTTGATAATATTGATGCCTTTGGATGTTAGAAGATCCCACAGAGCGGAGACGGCTGAATTGGGGGGGGTCTCGGGGGCAATTTTGAAGAAATCAATTTGGTCATATTTTGGAAAATTTGGACCAGTCGCGGGTAGGGCGAAAAATAAAAACTCATCGGATCTGCTTTATCTTGATAATATTGATGCCTTTGGATGTTAGAAGATCCCACAGAGCGGAGACGGCTGAATTGGGGGGGGTCTCGGGGGCAATTTTGAAGAAATCAATTTGGTCATATTTTGGAAAATTTGGACCAGTCGCGGGTAGGGCGAAAAATAAAAACTCATCGGATCTGCTTTATCTTGATAATATTGATGCCTTTGGATGTTAGAAGATCCCACAGAGCGGAGACGGCTGAATTGGGGGGGGTCTCGGGGGCAATTTTGAAGAAATCAATTTGGTCATATTTTGGAAAATTTGGACCAGTCGCGGGTAGGGCGAAAAATAAAAACTCATCGGATCTGCTTTATCTTGATAATATTGATGCCTTTGGATGTTAGAAGATCCCACAGAGCGGAGACGGCTGAATTGGGGGGGGTCTCGGGGGCAATTTTGAAGAAATCAATTTGGTCATATTTTGGAAAATTTGGACCAGTCGCGGGTAGGGCGAAAAATAAAAACTCATCGGATCTGCTTTATCTTGATAATATTGATGCCTTTGGATGTTAGAAGATCCCACAGAGCGGAGACGGCTGAATTGGGGGGGGTCTCGGGGGCAATTTTGAAGAAATCAATTTGGTCATATTTTGGAAAATTTGGACCAGTCGCGGGTAGGGCGAAAAATAAAAACTCATCGGATCTGCTTTATCTTGATAATATTGATGCCTTTGGATGTTAGAAGATCCCACAGAGCGGAGACGGCTGAATTGGGGGGGGTCTCGGGGGCAATTTTGAAGAAATCAATTTGGTCATATTTTGGAAAATTTGGACCAGTCGCGGGTAGGGCGAAAAATAAAAACTCATCGGATCTGCTTTATCTTGATAATATTGATGCCTTTGGATGTTAGAAGATCCCACAGAGCGGAGACGGCTGAATTGGGGGGGGTCTCGGGGGCAATTTTGAAGAAATCAATTTGGTCATATTTTGGAAAATTTGGACCAGTCGCGGGTAGGGCGAAAAATAAAAACTCATCGGATCTGCTTTATCTTGATAATATTGATGCCTTTGGATGTTAGAAGATCCCACAGAGCGGAGACGGCTGAATTGGGGGGGGTCTCGGGGGCAATTTTGAAGAAATCAATTTGGTCATATTTTGGAAAATTTGGACCAGTCGCGGGTAGGGCGAAAAATAAAAACTCATCGGATCTGCTTTATCTTGATAATATTGATGCCTTTGGATGTTAGAAGATCCCACAGAGCGGAGACGGCTGAATTGGGGGGGGTCTCGGGGGCAATTTTGAAGAAATCAATTTGGTCATATTTTGGAAAATTTGGACCAGTCGCGGGTAGGGCGAAAAATAAAAACTCATCGGATCTGCTTTATCTTGATAATATTGATGCCTTTGGATGTTAGAAGATCCCACAGAGCGGAGACGGCTGAATTGGGGGGGGTCTCGGGGGCAATTTTGAAGAAATCAATTTGGTCATATTTTGGAAAATTTGGACCAGTCGCGGGTAGGGCGAAAAATAAAAACTCATCATCTGCTTATTTAGAAGATCCCACAGAGCGGAGACGGCTGGAATGGGGGGGGGGTCTCGGGGGCACTTTTGAAGAAATCAATTTGGTCATATTTTGGAAAATTTGGACCAGTCGCGGGTAGGGCGAAAAATAAAAACTCATCGGATCTGCTTTATCTTGATAATATTGATGCCTTTGGATGTTAGAAGATCCCACAGAGCGGAGACGGCTGAATTGGGGGGGGTCTCGGGGGCAATTTTGAAGAAATCAATTTGGTCATATTTTGGAAAATTTGGACCAGTCGCGGGTATGGGCGAAAAATAAAAACTCATCGGATCTGCTTTATCTTGATAATATTGATGCCTTTGGATGTTAGAAGATCCCAGATGCCTTTGGATGTTAGAAGATCCCACAGAGCGGAGACGGCTGAATTGGGGGGGGTCTCGGGGGCAATTTTGAAGAAATCAATTTGGTCATATTTTGGAAAATTTGGACCAGTCGCGGGTAGGGCGAAAAATAAAAACTCATCGGATCTGCTTTATCTTGATAATATTGATGCCTTTGGATGTTAGAAGATCCCACAGAGCGGAGACGGCTGAATTGGGGGGGGTCTCGGGGGCAATTTTGAAGAAATCAATTTGGTCATATTTTGGAAAATTTGGACCAGTCGCGGGTAGGGCGAAAAATAAAAACTCATCGGATCTGCTTTATCTTGATAATATTGATGCCTTTGGATGTTAGAAGATCCCACAGAGCGGAGACGGCTGAATTGGGGGGGGTCTCGGGGGCAATTTTGAAGAAATCAATTTGGTCATATTTTGGAAAATTTGGACCAGTCGCGGGTAGGGCGAAAAATAAAAACTCATCGGATCTGCTTTATCTTGATAATATTGATGCCTTTGGATGTTAGAAGATCCCACAGAGCGGAGACGGCTGAATTGGGGGGGGTCTCGGGGGCAATTTTGAAGAAATCAATTTGGTCATATTTTGGAAAATTTGGACCAGTCGCGGGTAGGGCGAAAAATAAAAACTCATCGGATCTGCTTTATCTTGATAATATTGATGCCTTTGGATGTTAGAAGATCCCACAGAGCGGAGACGGCTGAATTGGGGGGGGTCTCGGGGGCAATTTTGAAGAAATCAATTTGGTCATATTTTGGAAAATTTGGACCAGTCGCGGGTAGGGCGAAAAATAAAAACTCATCGGATCTGCTTTATCTTGATAATATTGATGCCTTTGGATGTTAGAAGATCCCACAGAGCGGAGACGGCTGAATTGGGGGGGGTCTCGGGGGCAATTTTGAAGAAATCAATTTGGTCATATTTTGGAAAATTTGGACCAGTCGCGGGTAGGGCGAAAAATAAAAACTCATCGGATCTGCTTTATCTTGATAATATTGATGCCTTTGGATGTTAGAAGATCCCACAGAGCGGAGACGGCTGAATTGGGGGGGGTCTCGGGGGCAATTTTGAAGAAATCAATTTGGTCATATTTTGGAAAATTTGGACCAGTCGCGGGTAGGGCGAAAAATAAAAACTCATCGGATCTGCTTTATCTTGATAATATTGATGCCTTTGGATGTTAGAAGATCCCACAGAGCGGAGACGGCTGAATTGGGGGGGGTCTCGGGGGCAATTTTGAAGAAATCAATTTGGTCATATTTTGGAAAATTTGGACCAGTCGCGGGTAGGGCGAAAAATAAAAACTCATCGGATCTGCTTTATCTTGATAATATTGATGCCTTTGGATGTTAGAAGATCCCACAGAGCGGAGACGGCTGAATTGGGGGGGGTCTCGGGGGCAATTTTGAAGAAATCAATTTGGTCATATTTTGGAAAATTTGGACCAGTCGCGGGTAGGGCGAAAAATAAAAACTCATCGGATCTGCTTTATCTTGATAATATTGATGCCTTTGGATGTTAGAAGATCCCACAGAGCGGAGACGGCTGAATTGGGGGGGGTCTCGGGGGCAATTTTGAAGAAATCAATTTGGTCATATTTTGGAAAATTTGGACCAGTCGCGGGTAGGGCGAAAAATAAAAACTCATCGGATCTGCTTTATCTTGATAATATTGATGCCTTTGGATGTTAGAAGATCCCACAGAGCGGAGACGGCTGAATTGGGGGGGGTCTCGGGGGCAATTTTGAAGAAATCAATTTGGTCATATTTTGGAAAATTTGGACCAGTCGCGGGTAGGGCGAAAAATAAAAACTCATCGGATCTGCTTTATCTTGATAATATTGATGCCTTTGGATGTTAGAAGATCCCACAGAGCGGAGACGGCTGAATTGGGGGGGGTCTCGGGGGCAATTTTGAAGAAATCAATTTGGTCATATTTTGGAAAATTTGGACCAGTCGCGGGTAGGGCGAAAAATAAAAACTCATCGGATCTGCTTTATCTTGATAATATTGATGCCTTTGGATGTTAGAAGATCCCACAGAGCGGAGACGGCTGAATTGGGGGGGGTCTCGGGGGCAATTTTGAAGAAATCAATTTGGTCATATTTTGGAAAATTTGGACCAGTCGCGGGTAGGGCGAAAAATAAAAACTCATCGGATCTGCTTTATCTTGATAATATTGATGCCTTTGGATGTTAGAAGATCCCACAGAGCGGAGACGGCTGAATTGGGGGGGGTCTCGGGGGCAATTTTGAAGAAATCAATTTGGTCATATTTTGGAAAATTTGGACCAGTCGCGGGTAGGGCGAAAAATAAAAACTCATCGGATCTGCTTTATCTTGATAATATTGATGCCTTTGGATGTTAGAAGATCCCACAGAGCGGAGACGGCTGAATTGGGGGGGGTCTCGGGGGCAATTTTGAAGAAATCAATTTGGTCATATTTTGGAAAATTTGGACCAGTCGCGGGTAGGGCGAAAAATAAAAACTCATCGGATCTGCTTTATCTTGATAATATTGATGCCTTTGGATGTTAGAAGATCCCACAGAGCGGAGACGGCTGAATTGGGGGGGGTCTCGGGGGCAATTTTGAAGAAATCAATTTGGTCATATTTTGGAAAATTTGGACCAGTCGCGGGTAGGGCGAAAAATAAAAACTCATCGGATCTGCTTTATCTTGATAATATTGATGCCTTTGGATGTTAGAAGATCCCACAGAGCGGAGACGGCTGAATTGGGGGGGGTCTCGGGGGCAATTTTGAAGAAATCAATTTGGTCATATTTTGGAAAATTTGGACCAGTCGCGGGTAGGGCGAAAAATAAAAACTCATCGGATCTGCTTTATCTTGATAATATTGATGCCTTTGGATGTTAGAAGATCCCACAGAGCGGAGACGGCTGAATTGGGGGGGGTCTCGGGGGCAATTTTGAAGAAATCAATTTGGTCATATTTTGGAAAATTTGGACCAGTCGCGGGTAGGGCGAAAAATAAAAACTCATCGGATCTGCTTTATCTTGATAATATTGATGCCTTTGGATGTTAGAAGATCCCACAGAGCGGAGACGGCTGAATTGGGGGGGGTCTCGGGGGCAATTTTGAAGAAATCAATTTGGTCATATTTTGGAAAATTTGGACCAGTCGCGGGTAGGGCGAAAAATAAAAACTCATCGGATCTGCTTTATCTTGATAATATTGATGCCTTTGGATGTTAGAAGATCCCACAGAGCGGAGACGGCTGAATTGGGGGGGGTCTCGGGGGCAATTTTGAAGAAATCAATTTGGTCATATTTTGGAAAATTTGGACCAGTCGCGGGTAGGGCGAAAAATAAAAACTCATCGGATCTGCTTTATCTTGATAATATTGATGCCTTTGGATGTTAGAAGATCCCACAGAGCGGAGACGGCTGAATTGGGGGGGGTCTCGGGGGCAATTTTGAAGAAATCAATTTGGTCATATTTTGGAAAATTTGGACCAGTCGCGGGTAGGGCGAAAAATAAAAACTCATCGGATCTGCTTTATCTTGATAATATTGATGCCTTTGGATGTTAGAAGATCCCACAGAGCGGAGACGGCTGAATTGGGGGGGGTCTCGGGGGCAATTTTGAAGAAATCAATTTGGTCATATTTTGGAAAATTTGGACCAGTCGCGGGTAGGGCGAAAAATAAAAACTCATCGGATCTGCTTTATCTTGATAATATTGATGCCTTTGGATGTTAGAAGATCCCACAGAGCGGAGACGGCTGAATTGGGGGGGGTCTCGGGGGCAATTTTGAAGAAATCAATTTGGTCATATTTTGGAAAATTTGGACCAGTCGCGGGTAGGGCGAAAAATAAAAACTCATCGGATCTGCTTTATCTTGATAATATTGATGCCTTTGGATGTTAGAAGATCCCACAGAGCGGAGACGGCTGAATTGGGGGGGGTCTCGGGGGCAATTTTGAAGAAATCAATTTGGTCATATTTTGGAAAATTTGGACCAGTCGCGGGTAGGGCGAAAAATAAAAACTCATCGGATCTGCTTTATCTTGATAATATTGATGCCTTTGGATGTTAGAAGATCCCACAGAGCGGAGACGGCTGAATTGGGGGGGGTCTCGGGGGCAATTTTGAAGAAATCAATTTGGTCATATTTTGGAAAATTTGGACCAGTCGCGGGTAGGGCGAAAAATAAAAACTCATCGGATCTGCTTTATCTTGATAATATTGATGCCTTTGGATGTTAGAAGATCCCACAGAGCGGAGACGGCTGAATTGGGGGGGGTCTCGGGGGCAATTTTGAAGAAATCAATTTGGTCATATTTTGGAAAATTTATTTGAGCCATTGGATGTTAGAAGATCCCACAGAGCGGAGACGGCTGAATTGGGGGGGGTCTCGGGGGCAATTTTGAAGAAATCAATTTGGTCATATTTTGGAAAATTTGGACCAGTCGCGGGTAGGGCGAAAAATAAAAACTCATCGGATCTGCTTTATCTTGATAATATTGATGCCTTTGGATGTTAGAAGATCCCACAGAGCGGAGACGGCTGAATTGGGGGGGGTCTCGGGGGCAATTTTGAAGAAATCAATTTGGTCATATTTTGGAAAATTTGGACCAGTCGCGGGTAGGGCGAAAAATAAAAACTCATCGGATCTGCTTTATCTTGATAATATTGATGCCTTTGGATGTTAGAAGATCCCACAGAGCGGAGACGGCTGAATTGGGGGGGGTCTCGGGGGCAATTTTGAAGAAATCAATTTGGTCATATTTTGGAAAATTTGGACCAGTCGCGGGTAGGGCGAAAAATAAAAACTCATCGGATCTGCTTTATCTTGATAATATTGATGCCTTTGGATGTTAGAAGATCCCACAGAGCGGAGACGGCTGAATTGGGGGGGGTCTCGGGGGCAATTTTGAAGAAATCAATTTGGTCATATTTTGGAAAATTTGGACCAGTCGCGGGTAGGGCGAAAAATAAAAACTCATCGGATCTGCTTTATCTTGATAATATTGATGCCTTTGGATGTTAGAAGATCCCACAGAGCGGAGACGGCTGAATTGGGGGGGGTCTCGGGGGCAATTTTGAAGAAATCAATTTGGTCATATTTTGGAAAATTTGGACCAGTCGCGGGTAGGGCGAAAAATAAAAACTCATCGGATCTGCTTTATCTTGATAATATTGATGCCTTTGGATGTTAGAAGATCCCACAGAGCGGAGACGGCTGAATTGGGGGGGGTCTCGGGGGCAATTTTGAAGAAATCAATTTGGTCATATTTTGGAAAATTTGGACCAGTCGCGGGTAGGGCGAAAAATAAAAACTCATCGGATCTGCTTTATCTTGATAATATTGATGCCTTTGGATGTTAGAAGATCCCACAGAGCGGAGACGGCTGAATTGGGGGGGGTCTCGGGGGCAATTTTGAAGAAATCAATTTGGTCATATTTTGGAAAATTTGGACCAGTCGCGGGTAGGGCGAAAAATAAAAACTCATCGGATCTGCTTTATCTTGATAATATTGATGCCTTTGGATGTTAGAAGATCCCACAGAGCGGAGACGGCTGAATTGGGGGGGGTCTCGGGGGCAATTTTGAAGAAATCAATTTGGTCATATTTTGGAAAATTTGGACCAGTCGCGGGTAGGGCGAAAAATAAAAACTCATCGGATCTGCTTTATCTTGATAATATTGATGCCTTTGGATGTTAGAAGATCCCACAGAGCGGAGACGGCTGAATTGGGGGGGGTCTCGGGGGCAATTTTGAAGAAATCAATTTGGTCATATTTTGGAAAATTTGGACCAGTCGCGGGTAGGGCGAAAAATAAAAACTCATCGGATCTGCTTTATCTTGATAATATTGATGCCTTTGGATGTTAGAAGATCCCACAGAGCGGAGACGGCTGAATTGGGGGGGGTCTCGGGGGCAATTTTGAAGAAATCAATTTGGTCATATTTTGGAAAATTTGGACCAGTCGCGGGTAGGGCGAAAAATAAAAACTCATCGGATCTGCTTTATCTTGATAATATTGATGCCTTTGGATGTTAGAAGATCCCACAGAGCGGAGACGGCTGAATTGGGGGGGGTCTCGGGGGCAATTTTGAAGAAATCAATTTGGTCATATTTTGGAAAATTTGGACCAGTCGCGGGTAGGGCGAAAAATAAAAACTCATCGGATCTGCTTTATCTTGATAATATTGATGCCTTTGGATGTTAGAAGATCCCACAGAGCGGAGACGGCTGAATTGGGGGGGGTCTCGGGGGCAATTTTGAAGAAATCAATTTGGTCATATTTTGGAAAATTTGGACCAGTCGCGGGTAGGGCGAAAAATAAAAACTCATCGGATCTGCTTTATCTTGATAATATTGATGCCTTTGGATGTTAGAAGATCCCACAGAGCGGAGACGGCTGAATTGGGGGGGGTCTCGGGGGCAATTTTGAAGAAATCAATTTGGTCATATTTTGGAAAATTTGGACCAGTCGCGGGTAGGGCGAAAAATAAAAACTCATCGGATCTGCTTTATCTTGATAATATTGATGCCTTTGGATGTTAGAAGATCCCACAGAGCGGAGACGGCTGAATTGGGGGGGGTCTCGGGGGCAATTTTGAAGAAATCAATTTGGTCATATTTTGGAAAATTTGGACCAGTCGCGGGTAGGGCGAAAAATAAAAACTCATCGGATCTGCTTTATCTTGATAATATTGATGCCTTTGGATGTTAGAAGATCCCACAGAGCGGAGACGGCTGAATTGGGGGGGGTCTCGGGGGCAATTTTGAAGAAATCAATTTGGTCATATTTTGGAAAATTTGGACCAGTCGCGGGTAGGGCGAAAAATAAAAACTCATCGGATCTGCTTTATCTTGATAATATTGATGCCTTTGGATGTTAGAAGATCCCACAGAGCGGAGACGGCTGAATTGGGGGGGGTCTCGGGGGCAATTTTGAAGAAATCAATTTGGTCATATTTTGGAAAATTTGGACCAGTCGCGGGTAGGGCGAAAAATAAAAACTCATCGGATCTGCTTTATCTTGATAATATTGATGCCTTTGGATGTTAGAAGATCCCACAGAGCGGAGACGGCTGAATTGGGGGGGGTCTCGGGGGCAATTTTGAAGAAATCAATTTGGTCATATTTTGGAAAATTTGGACCAGTCGCGGGTAGGGCGAAAAATAAAAACTCATCGGATCTGCTTTATCTTGATAATATTGATGCCTTTGGATGTTAGAAGATCCCACAGAGCGGAGACGGCTGAATTGGGGGGGGTCTCGGGGGCAATTTTGAAGAAATCAATTTGGTCATATTTTGGAAAATTTGGACCAGTCGCGGGTAGGGCGAAAAATAAAAACTCATCGGATCTGCTTTATCTTGATAATATTGATGCCTTTGGATGTTAGAAGATCCCACAGAGCGGAGACGGCTGAATTGGGGGGGGTCTCGGGGGCAATTTTGAAGAAATCAATTTGGTCATATTTTGGAAAATTTGGACCAGTCGCGGGTAGGGCGAAAAATAAAAACTCATCGGATCTGCTTTATCTTGATAATATTGATGCCTTTGGATGTTAGAAGATCCCACAGAGCGGAGACGGCTGAATTGGGGGGGGTCTCGGGGGCAATTTTGAAGAAATCAATTTGGTCATATTTTGGAAAATTTGGACCAGTCGCGGGTAGGGCGAAAAATAAAAACTCATCGGATCTGCTTTATCTTGATAATATTGATGCCTTTGGATGTTAGAAGATCCCACAGAGCGGAGACGGCTGAATTGGGGGGGGTCTCGGGGGCAATTTTGAAGAAATCAATTTGGTCATATTTTGGAAAATTTGGACCAGTCGCGGGTAGGGCGAAAAATAAAAACTCATCGGATCTGCTTTATCTTGATAATATTGATGCCTTTGGATGTTAGAAGATCCCACAGAGCGGAGACGGCTGAATTGGGGGGGGTCTCGGGGGCAATTTTGAAGAAATCAATTTGGTCATATTTTGGAAAATTTGGACCAGTCGCGGGTAGGGCGAAAAATAAAAACTCATCGGATCTGCTTTATCTTGATAATATTGATGCCTTTGGATGTTAGAAGATCCCACAGAGCGGAGACGGCTGAATTGGGGGGGGTCTCGGGGGCAATTTTGAAGAAATCAATTTGGTCATATTTTGGAAAATTTGGACCAGTCGCGGGTAGGGCGAAAAATAAAAACTCATCGGATCTGCTTTATCTTGATAATATTGATGCCTTTGGATGTTAGAAGATCCCACAGAGCGGAGACGGCTGAATTGGGGGGGGTCTCGGGGGCAATTTTGAAGAAATCAATTTGGTCATATTTTGGAAAATTTGGACCAGTCGCGGGTAGGGCGAAAAATAAAAACTCATCGGATCTGCTTTATCTTGATAATATTGATGCCTTTGGATGTTAGAAGATCCCACAGAGCGGAGACGGCTGAATTGGGGGGGGTCTCGGGGGCAATTTTGAAGAAATCAATTTGGTCATATTTTGGAAAATTTGGACCAGTCGCGGGTAGGGCGAAAAATAAAAACTCATCGGATCTGCTTTATCTTGATAATATTGATGCCTTTGGATGTTAGAAGATCCCACAGAGCGGAGACGGCTGAATTGGGGGGGGTCTCGGGGGCAATTTTGAAGAAATCAATTTGGTCATATTTTGGAAAATTTGGACCAGTCGCGGGTAGGGCGAAAAATAAAAACTCATCGGATCTGCTTTATCTTGATAATATTGATGCCTTTGGATGTTAGAAGATCCCACAGAGCGGAGACGGCTGAATTGGGGGGGGTCTCGGGGGCAATTTTGAAGAAATCAATTTGGTCATATTTTGGAAAATTTGGACCAGTCGCGGGTAGGGCGAAAAATAAAAACTCATCGGATCTGCTTTATCTTGATAATATTGATGCCTTTGGATGTTAGAAGATCCCACAGAGCGGAGACGGCTGAATTGGGGGGGGTCTCGGGGGCAATTTTGAAGAAATCAATTTGGTCATATTTTGGAAAATTTGGACCAGTCGCGGGTAGGGCGAAAAATAAAAACTCATCGGATCTGCTTTATCTTGATAATATTGATGCCTTTGGATGTTAGAAGATCCCACAGAGCGGAGACGGCTGAATTGGGGGGGGTCTCGGGGGCAATTTTGAAGAAATCAATTTGGTCATATTTTGGAAAATTTGGACCAGTCGCGGGTAGGGCGAAAAATAAAAACTCATCGGATCTGCTTTATCTTGATAATATTGATGCCTTTGGATGTTAGAAGATCCCACAGAGCGGAGACGGCTGAATTGGGGGGGGTCTCGGGGGCAATTTTGAAGAAATCAATTTGGTCATATTTTGGAAAATTTGGACCAGTCGCGGGTAGGGCGAAAAATAAAAACTCATCGGATCTGCTTTATCTTGATAATATTGATGCCTTTGGATGTTAGAAGATCCCACAGAGCGGAGACGGCTGAATTGGGGGGGGTCTCGGGGGCAATTTTGAAGAAATCAATTTGGTCATATTTTGGAAAATTTGGACCAGTCGCGGGTAGGGCGAAAAATAAAAACTCATCGGATCTGCTTTATCTTGATAATATTGATGCCTTTGGATGTTAGAAGATCCCACAGAGCGGAGACGGCTGAATTGGGGGGGGTCTCGGGGGCAATTTTGAAGAAATCAATTTGGTCATATTTTGGAAAATTTGGACCAGTCGCGGGTAGGGCGAAAAATAAAAACTCATCGGATCTGCTTTATCTTGATAATATTGATGCCTTTGGATGTTAGAAGATCCCACAGAGCGGAGACGGCTGAATTGGGGGGGGTCTCGGGGGCAATTTTGAAGAAATCAATTTGGTCATATTTTGGAAAATTTGGACCAGTCGCGGGTAGGGCGAAAAATAAAAACTCATCGGATCTGCTTTATCTTGATAATATTGATGCCTTTGGATGTTAGAAGATCCCACAGAGCGGAGACGGCTGAATTGGGGGGGGTCTCGGGGGCAATTTTGAAGAAATCAATTTGGTCATATTTTGGAAAATTTGGACCAGTCGCGGGTAGGGCGAAAAATAAAAACTCATCGGATCTGCTTTATCTTGATAATATTGATGCCTTTGGATGTTAGAAGATCCCACAGAGCGGAGACGGCTGAATTGGGGGGGGTCTCGGGGGCAATTTTGAAGAAATCAATTTGGTCATATTTTGGAAAATTTGGACCAGTCGCGGGTAGGGCGAAAAATAAAAACTCATCGGATCTGCTTTATCTTGATAATATTGATGCCTTTGGATGTTAGAAGATCCCACAGAGCGGAGACGGCTGAATTGGGGGGGGTCTCGGGGGCAATTTTGAAGAAATCAATTTGGTCATATTTTGGAAAATTTGGACCAGTCGCGGGTAGGGCGAAAAATAAAAACTCATCGGATCTGCTTTATCTTGATAATATTGATGCCTTTGGATGTTAGAAGATCCCACAGAGCGGAGACGGCTGAATTGGGGGGGGTCTCGGGGGCAATTTTGAAGAAATCAATTTGGTCATATTTTGGAAAATTTGGACCAGTCGCGGGTAGGGCGAAAAATAAAAACTCATCGGATCTGCTTTATCTTGATAATATTGATGCCTTTGGATGTTAGAAGATCCCACAGAGCGGAGACGGCTGAATTGGGGGGGGTCTCGGGGGCAATTTTGAAGAAATCAATTTGGTCATATTTTGGAAAATTTGGACCAGTCGCGGGTAGGGCGAAAAATAAAAACTCATCGGATCTGCTTTATCTTGATAATATTGATGCCTTTGGATGTTAGAAGATCCCACAGAGCGGAGACGGCTGAATTGGGGGGGGTCTCGGGGGCAATTTTGAAGAAATCAATTTGGTCATATTTTGGAAAATTTGGACCAGTCGCGGGTAGGGCGAAAAATAAAAACTCATCGGATCTGCTTTATCTTGATAATATTGATGCCTTTGGATGTTAGAAGATCCCACAGAGCGGAGACGGCTGAATTGGGGGGGGTCTCGGGGGCAATTTTGAAGAAATCAATTTGGTCATATTTTGGAAAATTTGGACCAGTCGCGGGTAGGGCGAAAAATAAAAACTCATCGGATCTGCTTTATCTTGATAATATTGATGCCTTTGGATGTTAGAAGATCCCACAGAGCGGAGACGGCTGAATTGGGGGGGGTCTCGGGGGCAATTTTGAAGAAATCAATTTGGTCATATTTTGGAAAATTTGGACCAGTCGCGGGTAGGGCGAAAAATAAAAACTCATCGGATCTGCTTTATCTTGATAATATTGATGCCTTTGGATGTTAGAAGATCCCACAGAGCGGAGACGGCTGAATTGGGGGGGGTCTCGGGGGCAATTTTGAAGAAATCAATTTGGTCATATTTTGGAAAATTTGGACCAGTCGCGGGTAGGGCGAAAAATAAAAACTCATCGGATCTGCTTTATCTTGATAATATTGATGCCTTTGGATGTTAGAAGATCCCACAGAGCGGAGACGGCTGAATTGGGGGGGGTCTCGGGGGCAATTTTGAAGAAATCAATTTGGTCATATTTTGGAAAATTTGGACCAGTCGCGGGTAGGGCGAAAAATAAAAACTCATCGGATCTGCTTTATCTTGATAATATTGATGCCTTTGGATGTTAGAAGATCCCACAGAGCGGAGACGGCTGAATTGGGGGGGGTCTCGGGGGCAATTTTGAAGAAATCAATTTGGTCATATTTTGGAAAATTTGGACCAGTCGCGGGTAGGGCGAAAAATAAAAACTCATCGGATCTGCTTTATCTTGATAATATTGATGCCTTTGGATGTTAGAAGATCCCACAGAGCGGAGACGGCTGAATTGGGGGGGGTCTCGGGGGCAATTTTGAAGAAATCAATTTGGTCATATTTTGGAAAATTTGGACCAGTCGCGGGTAGGGCGAAAAATAAAAACTCATCGGATCTGCTTTATCTTGATAATATTGATGCCTTTGGATGTTAGAAGATCCCACAGAGCGGAGACGGCTGAATTGGGGGGGGTCTCGGGGGCAATTTTGAAGAAATCAATTTGGTCATATTTTGGAAAATTTGGACCAGTCGCGGGTAGGGCGAAAAATAAAAACTCATCGGATCTGCTTTATCTTGATAATATTGATGCCTTTGGATGTTAGAAGATCCCACAGAGCGGAGACGGCTGAATTGGGGGGGGTCTCGGGGGCAATTTTGAAGAAATCAATTTGGTCATATTTTGGAAAATTTGGACCAGTCGCGGGTAGGGCGAAAAATAAAAACTCATCGGATCTGCTTTATCTTGATAATATTGATGCCTTTGGATGTTAGAAGATCCCACAGAGCGGAGACGGCTGAATTGGGGGGGGTCTCGGGGGCAATTTTGAAGAAATCAATTTGGTCATATTTTGGAAAATTTGGACCAGTCGCGGGTAGGGCGAAAAATAAAAACTCATCGGATCTGCTTTATCTTGATAATATTGATGCCTTTGGATGTTAGAAGATCCCACAGAGCGGAGACGGCTGAATTGGGGGGGGTCTCGGGGGCAATTTTGAAGAAATCAATTTGGTCATATTTTGGAAAATTTGGACCAGTCGCGGGTAGGGCGAAAAATAAAAACTCATCGGATCTGCTTTATCTTGATAATATTGATGCCTTTGGATGTTAGAAGATCCCACAGAGCGGAGACGGCTGAATTGGGGGGGGTCTCGGGGGCAATTTTGAAGAAATCAATTTGGTCATATTTTGGAAAATTTGGACCAGTCGCGGGTAGGGCGAAAAATAAAAACTCATCGGATCTGCTTTATCTTGATAATATTGATGCCTTTGGATGTTAGAAGATCCCACAGAGCGGAGACGGCTGAATTGGGGGGGGTCTCGGGGGCAATTTTGAAGAAATCAATTTGGTCATATTTTGGAAAATTTGGACCAGTCGCGGGTAGGGCGAAAAATAAAAACTCATCGGATCTGCTTTATCTTGATAATATTGATGCCTTTGGATGTTAGAAGATCCCACAGAGCGGAGACGGCTGAATTGGGGGGGGTCTCGGGGGCAATTTTGAAGAAATCAATTTGGTCATATTTTGGAAAATTTGGACCAGTCGCGGGTAGGGCGAAAAATAAAAACTCATCGGATCTGCTTTATCTTGATAATATTGATGCCTTTGGATGTTAGAAGATCCCACAGAGCGGAGACGGCTGAATTGGGGGGGGTCTCGGGGGCAATTTTGAAGAAATCAATTTGGTCATATTTTGGAAAATTTGGACCAGTCGCGGGTAGGGCGAAAAATAAAAACTCATCGGATCTGCTTTATCTTGATAATATTGATGCCTTTGGATGTTAGAAGATCCCACAGAGCGGAGACGGCTGAATTGGGGGGGGTCTCGGGGGCAATTTTGAAGAAATCAATTTGGTCATATTTTGGAAAATTTGGACCAGTCGCGGGTAGGGCGAAAAATAAAAACTCATCGGATCTGCTTTATCTTGATAATATTGATGCCTTTGGATGTTAGAAGATCCCACAGAGCGGAGACGGCTGAATTGGGGGGGGTCTCGGGGGCAATTTTGAAGAAATCAATTTGGTCATATTTTGGAAAATTTGGACCAGTCGCGGGTAGGGCGAAAAATAAAAACTCATCGGATCTGCTTTATCTTGATAATATTGATGCCTTTGGATGTTAGAAGATCCCACAGAGCGGAGACGGCTGAATTGGGGGGGGTCTCGGGGGCAATTTTGAAGAAATCAATTTGGTCATATTTTGGAAAATTTGGACCAGTCGCGGGTAGGGCGAAAAATAAAAACTCATCGGATCTGCTTTATCTTGATAATATTGATGCCTTTGGATGTTAGAAGATCCCACAGAGCGGAGACGGCTGAATTGGGGGGGGTCTCGGGGGCAATTTTGAAGAAATCAATTTGGTCATATTTTGGAAAATTTGGACCAGTCGCGGGTAGGGCGAAAAATAAAAACTCATCGGATCTGCTTTATCTTGATAATATTGATGCCTTTGGATGTTAGAAGATCCCACAGAGCGGAGACGGCTGAATTGGGGGGGGTCTCGGGGGCAATTTTGAAGAAATCAATTTGGTCATATTTTGGAAAATTTGGACCAGTCGCGGGTAGGGCGAAAAATAAAAACTCATCGGATCTGCTTTATCTTGATAATATTGATGCCTTTGGATGTTAGAAGATCCCACAGAGCGGAGACGGCTGAATTGGGGGGGGTCTCGGGGGCAATTTTGAAGAAATCAATTTGGTCATATTTTGGAAAATTTGGACCAGTCGCGGGTAGGGCGAAAAATAAAAACTCATCGGATCTGCTTTATCTTGATAATATTGATGCCTTTGGATGTTAGAAGATCCCACAGAGCGGAGACGGCTGAATTGGGGGGGGTCTCGGGGGCAATTTTGAAGAAATCAATTTGGTCATATTTTGGAAAATTTGGACCAGTCGCGGGTAGGGCGAAAAATAAAAACTCATCGGATCTGCTTTATCTTGATAATATTGATGCCTTTGGATGTTAGAAGATCCCACAGAGCGGAGACGGCTGAATTGGGGGGGGTCTCGGGGGCAATTTTGAAGAAATCAATTTGGTCATATTTTGGAAAATTTGGACCAGTCGCGGGTAGGGCGAAAAATAAAAACTCATCGGATCTGCTTTATCTTGATAATATTGATGCCTTTGGATGTTAGAAGATCCCACAGAGCGGAGACGGCTGAATTGGGGGGGGTCTCGGGGGCAATTTTGAAGAAATCAATTTGGTCATATTTTGGAAAATTTGGACCAGTCGCGGGTAGGGCGAAAAATAAAAACTCATCGGATCTGCTTTATCTTGATAATATTGATGCCTTTGGATGTTAGAAGATCCCACAGAGCGGAGACGGCTGAATTGGGGGGGGTCTCGGGGGCAATTTTGAAGAAATCAATTTGGTCATATTTTGGAAAATTTGGACCAGTCGCGGGTAGGGCGAAAAATAAAAACTCATCGGATCTGCTTTATCTTGATAATATTGATGCCTTTGGATGTTAGAAGATCCCACAGAGCGGAGACGGCTGAATTGGGGGGGGTCTCGGGGGCAATTTTGAAGAAATCAATTTGGTCATATTTTGGAAAATTTGGACCAGTCGCGGGTAGGGCGAAAAATAAAAACTCATCGGATCTGCTTTATCTTGATAATATTGATGCCTTTGGATGTTAGAAGATCCCACAGAGCGGAGACGGCTGAATTGGGGGGGGTCTCGGGGGCAATTTTGAAGAAATCAATTTGGTCATATTTTGGAAAATTTGGACCAGTCGCGGGTAGGGCGAAAAATAAAAACTCATCGGATCTGCTTTATCTTGATAATATTGATGCCTTTGGATGTTAGAAGATCCCACAGAGCGGAGACGGCTGAATTGGGGGGGGTCTCGGGGGCAATTTTGAAGAAATCAATTTGGTCATATTTTGGAAAATTTGGACCAGTCGCGGGTAGGGCGAAAAATAAAAACTCATCGGATCTGCTTTATCTTGATAATATTGATGCCTTTGGATGTTAGAAGATCCCACAGAGCGGAGACGGCTGAATTGGGGGGGGTCTCGGGGGCAATTTTGAAGAAATCAATTTGGTCATATTTTGGAAAATTTGGACCAGTCGCGGGTAGGGCGAAAAATAAAAACTCATCGGATCTGCTTTATCTTGATAATATTGATGCCTTTGGATGTTAGAAGATCCCACAGAGCGGAGACGGCTGAATTGGGGGGGGTCTCGGGGGCAATTTTGAAGAAATCAATTTGGTCATATTTTGGAAAATTTGGACCAGTCGCGGGTAGGGCGAAAAATAAAAACTCATCGGATCTGCTTTATCTTGATAATATTGATGCCTTTGGATGTTAGAAGATCCCACAGAGCGGAGACGGCTGAATTGGGGGGGGTCTCGGGGGCAATTTTGAAGAAATCAATTTGGTCATATTTTGGAAAATTTGGACCAGTCGCGGGTAGGGCGAAAAATAAAAACTCATCGGATCTGCTTTATCTTGATAATATTGATGCCTTTGGATGTTAGAAGATCCCACAGAGCGGAGACGGCTGAATTGGGGGGGGTCTCGGGGGCAATTTTGAAGAAATCAATTTGGTCATATTTTGGAAAATTTGGACCAGTCGCGGGTAGGGCGAAAAATAAAAACTCATCGGATCTGCTTTATCTTGATAATATTGATGCCTTTGGATGTTAGAAGATCCCACAGAGCGGAGACGGCTGAATTGGGGGGGGTCTCGGGGGCAATTTTGAAGAAATCAATTTGGTCATATTTTGGAAAATTTGGACCAGTCGCGGGTAGGGCGAAAAATAAAAACTCATCGGATCTGCTTTATCTTGATAATATTGATGCCTTTGGATGTTAGAAGATCCCACAGAGCGGAGACGGCTGAATTGGGGGGGGTCTCGGGGGCAATTTTGAAGAAATCAATTTGGTCATATTTTGGAAAATTTGGACCAGTCGCGGGTAGGGCGAAAAATAAAAACTCATCGGATCTGCTTTATCTTGATAATATTGATGCCTTTGGATGTTAGAAGATCCCACAGAGCGGAGACGGCTGAATTGGGGGGGGTCTCGGGGGCAATTTTGAAGAAATCAATTTGGTCATATTTTGGAAAATTTGGACCAGTCGCGGGTAGGGCGAAAAATAAAAACTCATCGGATCTGCTTTATCTTGATAATATTGATGCCTTTGGATGTTAGAAGATCCCACAGAGCGGAGACGGCTGAATTGGGGGGGGTCTCGGGGGCAATTTTGAAGAAATCAATTTGGTCATATTTTGGAAAATTTGGACCAGTCGCGGGTAGGGCGAAAAATAAAAACTCATCGGATCTGCTTTATCTTGATAATATTGATGCCTTTGGATGTTAGAAGATCCCACAGAGCGGAGACGGCTGAATTGGGGGGGGTCTCGGGGGCAATTTTGAAGAAATCAATTTGGTCATATTTTGGAAAATTTGGACCAGTCGCGGGTAGGGCGAAAAATAAAAACTCATCGGATCTGCTTTATCTTGATAATATTGATGCCTTTGGATGTTAGAAGATCCCACAGAGCGGAGACGGCTGAATTGGGGGGGGTCTCGGGGGCAATTTTGAAGAAATCAATTTGGTCATATTTTGGAAAATTTGGACCAGTCGCGGGTAGGGCGAAAAATAAAAACTCATCGGATCTGCTTTATCTTGATAATATTGATGCCTTTGGATGTTAGAAGATCCCACAGAGCGGAGACGGCTGAATTGGGGGGGGTCTCGGGGGCAATTTTGAAGAAATCAATTTGGTCATATTTTGGAAAATTTGGACCAGTCGCGGGTAGGGCGAAAAATAAAAACTCATCGGATCTGCTTTATCTTGATAATATTGATGCCTTTGGATGTTAGAAGATCCCACAGAGCGGAGACGGCTGAATTGGGGGGGGTCTCGGGGGCAATTTTGAAGAAATCAATTTGGTCATATTTTGGAAAATTTGGACCAGTCGCGGGTAGGGCGAAAAATAAAAACTCATCGGATCTGCTTTATCTTGATAATATTGATGCCTTTGGATGTTAGAAGATCCCACAGAGCGGAGACGGCTGAATTGGGGGGGGTCTCGGGGGCAATTTTGAAGAAATCAATTTGGTCATATTTTGGAAAATTTGGACCAGTCGCGGGTAGGGCGAAAAATAAAAACTCATCGGATCTGCTTTATCTTGATAATATTGATGCCTTTGGATGTTAGAAGATCCCACAGAGCGGAGACGGCTGAATTGGGGGGGGTCTCGGGGGCAATTTTGAAGAAATCAATTTGGTCATATTTTGGAAAATTTGGACCAGTCGCGGGTAGGGCGAAAAATAAAAACTCATCGGATCTGCTTTATCTTGATAATATTGATGCCTTTGGATGTTAGAAGATCCCACAGAGCGGAGACGGCTGAATTGGGGGGGGTCTCGGGGGCAATTTTGAAGAAATCAATTTGGTCATATTTTGGAAAATTTGGACCAGTCGCGGGTAGGGCGAAAAATAAAAACTCATCGGATCTGCTTTATCTTGATAATATTGATGCCTTTGGATGTTAGAAGATCCCACAGAGCGGAGACGGCTGAATTGGGGGGGGTCTCGGGGGCAATTTTGAAGAAATCAATTTGGTCATATTTTGGAAAATTTGGACCAGTCGCGGGTAGGGCGAAAAATAAAAACTCATCGGATCTGCTTTATCTTGATAATATTGATGCCTTTGGATGTTAGAAGATCCCACAGAGCGGAGACGGCTGAATTGGGGGGGGTCTCGGGGGCAATTTTGAAGAAATCAATTTGGTCATATTTTGGAAAATTTGGACCAGTCGCGGGTAGGGCGAAAAATAAAAACTCATCGGATCTGCTTTATCTTGATAATATTGATGCCTTTGGATGTTAGAAGATCCCACAGAGCGGAGACGGCTGAATTGGGGGGGGTCTCGGGGGCAATTTTGAAGAAATCAATTTGGTCATATTTTGGAAAATTTGGACCAGTCGCGGGTAGGGCGAAAAATAAAAACTCATCGGATCTGCTTTATCTTGATAATATTGATGCCTTTGGATGTTAGAAGATCCCACAGAGCGGAGACGGCTGAATTGGGGGGGGTCTCGGGGGCAATTTTGAAGAAATCAATTTGGTCATATTTTGGAAAATTTGGACCAGTCGCGGGTAGGGCGAAAAATAAAAACTCATCGGATCTGCTTTATCTTGATAATATTGATGCCTTTGGATGTTAGAAGATCCCACAGAGCGGAGACGGCTGAATTGGGGGGGGTCTCGGGGGCAATTTTGAAGAAATCAATTTGGTCATATTTTGGAAAATTTGGACCAGTCGCGGGTAGGGCGAAAAATAAAAACTCATCGGATCTGCTTTATCTTGATAATATTGATGCCTTTGGATGTTAGAAGATCCCACAGAGCGGAGACGGCTGAATTGGGGGGGGTCTCGGGGGCAATTTTGAAGAAATCAATTTGGTCATATTTTGGAAAATTTGGACCAGTCGCGGGTAGGGCGAAAAATAAAAACTCATCGGATCTGCTTTATCTTGATAATATTGATGCCTTTGGATGTTAGAAGATCCCACAGAGCGGAGACGGCTGAATTGGGGGGGGTCTCGGGGGCAATTTTGAAGAAATCAATTTGGTCATATTTTGGAAAATTTGGACCAGTCGCGGGTAGGGCGAAAAATAAAAACTCATCGGATCTGCTTTATCTTGATAATATTGATGCCTTTGGATGTTAGAAGATCCCACAGAGCGGAGACGGCTGAATTGGGGGGGGTCTCGGGGGCAATTTTGAAGAAATCAATTTGGTCATATTTTGGAAAATTTGGACCAGTCGCGGGTAGGGCGAAAAATAAAAACTCATCGGATCTGCTTTATCTTGATAATATTGATGCCTTTGGATGTTAGAAGATCCCACAGAGCGGAGACGGCTGAATTGGGGGGGGTCTCGGGGGCAATTTTGAAGAAATCAATTTGGTCATATTTTGGAAAATTTGGACCAGTCCGGGTAGGGCGAAAAATAAAAACTCATCGGATCTGCTTTATCTTGATAATATTGATGCCTTTGGATGTTAGAAGATCCCACAGAGCGGAGACGGCTGAATTGGGGGGGGTCTCGGGGGCAATTTTGAAGAAATCAATTTGGTCATATTTTGGAAAATTTGGACCAGTCGCGGGTAGGGCGAAAAATAAAAACTCATCGGATCTGCTTTATCTTGATAATATTGATGCCTTTGGATGTTAGAAGATCCCACAGAGCGGAGACGGCTGAATTGGGGGGGGTCTCGGGGGCAATTTTGAAGAAATCAATTTGGTCATATTTTGGAAAATTTGGACCAGTCGCGGGTAGGGCGAAAAATAAAAACTCATCGGATCTGCTTTATCTTGATAATATTGATGCCTTTGGATGTTAGAAGATCCCACAGAGCGGAGACGGCTGAATTGGGGGGGGTCTCGGGGGCAATTTTGAAGAAATCAATTTGGTCATATTTTGGAAAATTTGGACCAGTCGCGGGTAGGGCGAAAAATAAAAACTCATCGGATCTGCTTTATCTTGATAATATTGATGCCTTTGGATGTTAGAAGATCCCACAGAGCGGAGACGGCTGAATTGGGGGGGGTCTCGGGGGCAATTTTGAAGAAATCAATTTGGTCATATTTTGGAAAATTTGGACCAGTCGCGGGTAGGGCGAAAAATAAAAACTCATCGGATCTGCTTTATCTTGATAATATTGATGCCTTTGGATGTTAGAAGATCCCACAGAGCGGAGACGGCTGAATTGGGGGGGGTCTCGGGGGCAATTTTGAAGAAATCAATTTGGTCATATTTTGGAAAATTTGGACCAGTCGCGGGTAGGGCGAAAAATAAAAACTCATCGGATCTGCTTTATCTTGATAATATTGATGCCTTTGGATGTTAGAAGATCCCACAGAGCGGAGACGGCTGAATTGGGGGGGGTCTCGGGGGCAATTTTGAAGAAATCAATTTGGTCATATTTTGGAAAATTTGGACCAGTCGCGGGTAGGGCGAAAAATAAAAACTCATCGGATCTGCTTTATCTTGATAATATTGATGCCTTTGGATGTTAGAAGATCCCACAGAGCGGAGACGGCTGAATTGGGGGGGGTCTCGGGGGCAATTTTGAAGAAATCAATTTGGTCATATTTTGGAAAATTTGGACCAGTCGCGGGTAGGGCGAAAAATAAAAACTCATCGGATCTGCTTTATCTTGATAATATTGATGCCTTTGGATGTTAGAAGATCCCACAGAGCGGAGACGGCTGAATTGGGGGGGGTCTCGGGGGCAATTTTGAAGAAATCAATTTGGTCATATTTTGGAAAATTTGGACCAGTCGCGGGTAGGGCGAAAAATAAAAACTCATCGGATCTGCTTTATCTTGATAATATTGATGCCTTTGGATGTTAGAAGATCCCACAGAGCGGAGACGGCTGAATTGGGGGGGGTCTCGGGGGCAATTTTGAAGAAATCAATTTGGTCATATTTTGGAAAATTTGGACCAGTCGCGGGTAGGGCGAAAAATAAAAACTCATCGGATCTGCTTTATCTTGATAATATTGATGCCTTTGGATGTTAGAAGATCCCACAGAGCGGAGACGGCTGAATTGGGGGGGGTCTCGGGGGCAATTTTGAAGAAATCAATTTGGTCATATTTTGGAAAATTTGGACCAGTCGCGGGTAGGGCGAAAAATAAAAACTCATCGGATCTGCTTTATCTTGATAATATTGATGCCTTTGGATGTTAGAAGATCCCACAGAGCGGAGACGGCTGAATTGGGGGGGGTCTCGGGGGCAATTTTGAAGAAATCAATTTGGTCATATTTTGGAAAATTTGGACCAGTCGCGGGTAGGGCGAAAAATAAAAACTCATCGGATCTGCTTTATCTTGATAATATTGATGCCTTTGGATGTTAGAAGATCCCACAGAGCGGAGACGGCTGAATTGGGGGGGGTCTCGGGGGCAATTTTGAAGAAATCAATTTGGTCATATTTTGGAAAATTTGGACCAGTCGCGGGTAGGGCGAAAAATAAAAACTCATCGGATCTGCTTTATCTTGATAATATTGATGCCTTTGGATGTTAGAAGATCCCACAGAGCGGAGACGGCTGAATTGGGGGGGGTCTCGGGGGCAATTTTGAAGAAATCAATTTGGTCATATTTTGGAAAATTTGGACCAGTCGCGGGTAGGGCGAAAAATAAAAACTCATCGGATCTGCTTTATCTTGATAATATTGATGCCTTTGGATGTTAGAAGATCCCACAGAGCGGAGACGGCTGAATTGGGGGGGGTCTCGGGGGCAATTTTGAAGAAATCAATTTGGTCATATTTTGGAAAATTTGGACCAGTCGCGGGTAGGGCGAAAAATAAAAACTCATCGGATCTGCTTTATCTTGATAATATTGATGCCTTTGGATGTTAGAAGATCCCACAGAGCGGAGACGGCTGAATTGGGGGGGGTCTCGGGGGCAATTTTGAAGAAATCAATTTGGTCATATTTTGGAAAATTTGGACCAGTCGCGGGTAGGGCGAAAAATAAAAACTCATCGGATCTGCTTTATCTTGATAATATTGATGCCTTTGGATGTTAGAAGATCCCACAGAGCGGAGACGGCTGAATTGGGGGGGGTCTCGGGGGCAATTTTGAAGAAATCAATTTGGTCATATTTTGGAAAATTTGGACCAGTCGCGGGTAGGGCGAAAAATAAAAACTCATCGGATCTGCTTTATCTTGATAATATTGATGCCTTTGGATGTTAGAAGATCCCACAGAGCGGAGACGGCTGAATTGGGGGGGGTCTCGGGGGCAATTTTGAAGAAATCAATTTGGTCATATTTTGGAAAATTTGGACCAGTCGCGGGTAGGGCGAAAAATAAAAACTCATCGGATCTGCTTTATCTTGATAATATTGATGCCTTTGGATGTTAGAAGATCCCACAGAGCGGAGACGGCTGAATTGGGGGGGGTCTCGGGGGCAATTTTGAAGAAATCAATTTGGTCATATTTTGGAAAATTTGGACCAGTCGCGGGTAGGGCGAAAAATAAAAACTCATCGGATCTGCTTTATCTTGATAATATTGATGCCTTTGGATGTTAGAAGATCCCACAGAGCGGAGACGGCTGAATTGGGGGGGGTCTCGGGGGCAATTTTGAAGAAATCAATTTGGTCATATTTTGGAAAATTTGGACCAGTCGCGGGTAGGGCGAAAAATAAAAACTCATCGGATCTGCTTTATCTTGATAATATTGATGCCTTTGGATGTTAGAAGATCCCACAGAGCGGAGACGGCTGAATTGGGGGGGGTCTCGGGGGCAATTTTGAAGAAATCAATTTGGTCATATTTTGGAAAATTTGGACCAGTCGCGGGTAGGGCGAAAAATAAAAACTCATCGGATCTGCTTTATCTTGATAATATTGATGCCTTTGGATGTTAGAAGATCCCACAGAGCGGAGACGGCTGAATTGGGGGGGGTCTCGGGGGCAATTTTGAAGAAATCAATTTGGTCATATTTTGGAAAATTTGGACCAGTCGCGGGTAGGGCGAAAAATAAAAACTCATCGGATCTGCTTTATCTTGATAATATTGATGCCTTTGGATGTTAGAAGATCCCACAGAGCGGAGACGGCTGAATTGGGGGGGGTCTCGGGGGCAATTTTGAAGAAATCAATTTGGTCATATTTTGGAAAATTTGGACCAGTCGCGGGTAGGGCGAAAAATAAAAACTCATCGGATCTGCTTTATCTTGATAATATTGATGCCTTTGGATGTTAGAAGATCCCACAGAGCGGAGACGGCTGAATTGGGGGGGGTCTCGGGGGCAATTTTGAAGAAATCAATTTGGTCATATTTTGGAAAATTTGGACCAGTCGCGGGTAGGGCGAAAAATAAAAACTCATCGGATCTGCTTTATCTTGATAATATTGATGCCTTTGGATGTTAGAAGATCCCACAGAGCGGAGACGGCTGAATTGGGGGGGGTCTCGGGGGCAATTTTGAAGAAATCAATTTGGTCATATTTTGGAAAATTTGGACCAGTCGCGGGTAGGGCGAAAAATAAAAACTCATCGGATCTGCTTTATCTTGATAATATTGATGCCTTTGGATGTTAGAAGATCCCACAGAGCGGAGACGGCTGAATTGGGGGGGGTCTCGGGGGCAATTTTGAAGAAATCAATTTGGTCATATTTTGGAAAATTTGGACCAGTCGCGGGTAGGGCGAAAAATAAAAACTCATCGGATCTGCTTTATCTTGATAATATTGATGCCTTTGGATGTTAGAAGATCCCACAGAGCGGAGACGGCTGAATTGGGGGGGGTCTCGGGGGCAATTTTGAAGAAATCAATTTGGTCATATTTTGGAAAATTTGGACCAGTCGCGGGTAGGGCGAAAAATAAAAACTCATCGGATCTGCTTTATCTTGATAATATTGATGCCTTTGGATGTTAGAAGATCCCACAGAGCGGAGACGGCTGAATTGGGGGGGGTCTCGGGGGCAATTTTGAAGAAATCAATTTGGTCATATTTTGGAAAATTTGGACCAGTCGCGGGTAGGGCGAAAAATAAAAACTCATCGGATCTGCTTTATCTTGATAATATTGATGCCTTTGGATGTTAGAAGATCCCACAGAGCGGAGACGGCTGAATTGGGGGGGGTCTCGGGGGCAATTTTGAAGAAATCAATTTGGTCATATTTTGGAAAATTTGGACCAGTCGCGGGTAGGGCGAAAAATAAAAACTCATCGGATCTGCTTTATCTTGATAATATTGATGCCTTTGGATGTTAGAAGATCCCACAGAGCGGAGACGGCTGAATTGGGGGGGGTCTCGGGGGCAATTTTGAAGAAATCAATTTGGTCATATTTTGGAAAATTTGGACCAGTCGCGGGTAGGGCGAAAAATAAAAACTCATCGGATCTGCTTTATCTTGATAATATTGATGCCTTTGGATGTTAGAAGATCCCACAGAGCGGAGACGGCTGAATTGGGGGGGGTCTCGGGGGCAATTTTGAAGAAATCAATTTGGTCATATTTTGGAAAATTTGGACCAGTCGCGGGTAGGGCGAAAAATAAAAACTCATCGGATCTGCTTTATCTTGATAATATTGATGCCTTTGGATGTTAGAAGATCCCACAGAGCGGAGACGGCTGAATTGGGGGGGGTCTCGGGGGCAATTTTGAAGAAATCAATTTGGTCATATTTTGGAAAATTTGGACCAGTCGCGGGTAGGGCGAAAAATAAAAACTCATCGGATCTGCTTTATCTTGATAATATTGATGCCTTTGGATGTTAGAAGATCCCACAGAGCGGAGACGGCTGAATTGGGGGGGGTCTCGGGGGCAATTTTGAAGAAATCAATTTGGTCATATTTTGGAAAATTTGGACCAGTCGCGGGTAGGGCGAAAAATAAAAACTCATCGGATCTGCTTTATCTTGATAATATTGATGCCTTTGGATGTTAGAAGATCCCACAGAGCGGAGACGGCTGAATTGGGGGGGGTCTCGGGGGCAATTTTGAAGAAATCAATTTGGTCATATTTTGGAAAATTTGGACCAGTCGCGGGTAGGGCGAAAAATAAAAACTCATCGGATCTGCTTTATCTTGATAATATTGATGCCTTTGGATGTTAGAAGATCCCACAGAGCGGAGACGGCTGAATTGGGGGGGGTCTCGGGGGCAATTTTGAAGAAATCAATTTGGTCATATTTTGGAAAATTTGGACCAGTCGCGGGTAGGGCGAAAAATAAAAACTCATCGGATCTGCTTTATCTTGATAATATTGATGCCTTTGGATGTTAGAAGATCCCACAGAGCGGAGACGGCTGAATTGGGGGGGGTCTCGGGGGCAATTTTGAAGAAATCAATTTGGTCATATTTTGGAAAATTTGGACCAGTCGCGGGTAGGGCGAAAAATAAAAACTCATCGGATCTGCTTTATCTTGATAATATTGATGCCTTTGGATGTTAGAAGATCCCACAGAGCGGAGACGGCTGAATTGGGGGGGGTCTCGGGGGCAATTTTGAAGAAATCAATTTGGTCATATTTTGGAAAATTTGGACCAGTCGCGGGTAGGGCGAAAAATAAAAACTCATCGGATCTGCTTTATCTTGATAATATTGATGCCTTTGGATGTTAGAAGATCCCACAGAGCGGAGACGGCTGAATTGGGGGGGGTCTCGGGGGCAATTTTGAAGAAATCAATTTGGTCATATTTTGGAAAATTTGGACCAGTCGCGGGTAGGGCGAAAAATAAAAACTCATCGGATCTGCTTTATCTTGATAATATTGATGCCTTTGGATGTTAGAAGATCCCACAGAGCGGAGACGGCTGAATTGGGGGGGGTCTCGGGGGCAATTTTGAAGAAATCAATTTGGTCATATTTTGGAAAATTTGGACCAGTCGCGGGTAGGGCGAAAAATAAAAACTCATCGGATCTGCTTTATCTTGATAATATTGATGCCTTTGGATGTTAGAAGATCCCACAGAGCGGAGACGGCTGAATTGGGGGGGGTCTCGGGGGCAATTTTGAAGAAATCAATTTGGTCATATTTTGGAAAATTTGGACCAGTCGCGGGTAGGGCGAAAAATAAAAACTCATCGGATCTGCTTTATCTTGATAATATTGATGCCTTTGGATGTTAGAAGATCCCACAGAGCGGAGACGGCTGAATTGGGGGGGGTCTCGGGGGCAATTTTGAAGAAATCAATTTGGTCATATTTTGGAAAATTTGGACCAGTCGCGGGTAGGGCGAAAAATAAAAACTCATCGGATCTGCTTTATCTTGATAATATTGATGCCTTTGGATGTTAGAAGATCCCACAGAGCGGAGACGGCTGAATTGGGGGGGGTCTCGGGGGCAATTTTGAAGAAATCAATTTGGTCATATTTTGGAAAATTTGGACCAGTCGCGGGTAGGGCGAAAAATAAAAACTCATCGGATCTGCTTTATCTTGATAATATTGATGCCTTTGGATGTTAGAAGATCCCACAGAGCGGAGACGGCTGAATTGGGGGGGGTCTCGGGGGCAATTTTGAAGAAATCAATTTGGTCATATTTTGGAAAATTTGGACCAGTCGCGGGTAGGGCGAAAAATAAAAACTCATCGGATCTGCTTTATCTTGATAATATTGATGCCTTTGGATGTTAGAAGATCCCACAGAGCGGAGACGGCTGAATTGGGGGGGGTCTCGGGGGCAATTTTGAAGAAATCAATTTGGTCATATTTTGGAAAATTTGGACCAGTCGCGGGTAGGGCGAAAAATAAAAACTCATCGGATCTGCTTTATCTTGATAATATTGATGCCTTTGGATGTTAGAAGATCCCACAGAGCGGAGACGGCTGAATTGGGGGGGGTCTCGGGGGCAATTTTGAAGAAATCAATTTGGTCATATTTTGGAAAATTTGGACCAGTCGCGGGTAGGGCGAAAAATAAAAACTCATCGGATCTGCTTTATCTTGATAATATTGATGCCTTTGGATGTTAGAAGATCCCACAGAGCGGAGACGGCTGAATTGGGGGGGGTCTCGGGGGCAATTTTGAAGAAATCAATTTGGTCATATTTTGGAAAATTTGGACCAGTCGCGGGTAGGGCGAAAAATAAAAACTCATCGGATCTGCTTTATCTTGATAATATTGATGCCTTTGGATGTTAGAAGATCCCACAGAGCGGAGACGGCTGAATTGGGGGGGGTCTCGGGGGCAATTTTGAAGAAATCAATTTGGTCATATTTTGGAAAATTTGGACCAGTCGCGGGTAGGGCGAAAAATAAAAACTCATCGGATCTGCTTTATCTTGATAATATTGATGCCTTTGGATGTTAGAAGATCCCACAGAGCGGAGACGGCTGAATTGGGGGGGGTCTCGGGGGCAATTTTGAAGAAATCAATTTGGTCATATTTTGGAAAATTTGGACCAGTCGCGGGTAGGGCGAAAAATAAAAACTCATCGGATCTGCTTTATCTTGATAATATTGATGCCTTTGGATGTTAGAAGATCCCACAGAGCGGAGACGGCTGAATTGGGGGGGGTCTCGGGGGCAATTTTGAAGAAATCAATTTGGTCATATTTTGGAAAATTTGGACCAGTCGCGGGTAGGGCGAAAAATAAAAACTCATCGGATCTGCTTTATCTTGATAATATTGATGCCTTTGGATGTTAGAAGATCCCACAGAGCGGAGACGGCTGAATTGGGGGGGGTCTCGGGGGCAATTTTGAAGAAATCAATTTGGTCATATTTTGGAAAATTTGGACCAGTCGCGGGTAGGGCGAAAAATAAAAACTCATCGGATCTGCTTTATCTTGATAATATTGATGCCTTTGGATGTTAGAAGATCCCACAGAGCGGAGACGGCTGAATTGGGGGGGGTCTCGGGGGCAATTTTGAAGAAATCAATTTGGTCATATTTTGGAAAATTTGGACCAGTCGCGGGTAGGGCGAAAAATAAAAACTCATCGGATCTGCTTTATCTTGATAATATTGATGCCTTTGGATGTTAGAAGATCCCACAGAGCGGAGACGGCTGAATTGGGGGGGGTCTCGGGGGCAATTTTGAAGAAATCAATTTGGTCATATTTTGGAAAATTTGGACCAGTCGCGGGTAGGGCGAAAAATAAAAACTCATCGGATCTGCTTTATCTTGATAATATTGATGCCTTTGGATGTTAGAAGATCCCACAGAGCGGAGACGGCTGAATTGGGGGGGGTCTCGGGGGCAATTTTGAAGAAATCAATTTGGTCATATTTTGGAAAATTTGGACCAGTCGCGGGTAGGGCGAAAAATAAAAACTCATCGGATCTGCTTTATCTTGATAATATTGATGCCTTTGGATGTTAGAAGATCCCACAGAGCGGAGACGGCTGAATTGGGGGGGGTCTCGGGGGCAATTTTGAAGAAATCAATTTGGTCATATTTTGGAAAATTTGGACCAGTCGCGGGTAGGGCGAAAAATAAAAACTCATCGGATCTGCTTTATCTTGATAATATTGATGCCTTTGGATGTTAGAAGATCCCACAGAGCGGAGACGGCTGAATTGGGGGGGGTCTCGGGGGCAATTTTGAAGAAATCAATTTGGTCATATTTTGGAAAATTTGGACCAGTCGCGGGTAGGGCGAAAAATAAAAACTCATCGGATCTGCTTTATCTTGATAATATTGATGCCTTTGGATGTTAGAAGATCCCACAGAGCGGAGACGGCTGAATTGGGGGGGGTCTCGGGGGCAATTTTGAAGAAATCAATTTGGTCATATTTTGGAAAATTTGGACCAGTCGCGGGTAGGGCGAAAAATAAAAACTCATCGGATCTGCTTTATCTTGATAATATTGATGCCTTTGGATGTTAGAAGATCCCACAGAGCGGAGACGGCTGAATTGGGGGGGGTCTCGGGGGCAATTTTGAAGAAATCAATTTGGTCATATTTTGGAAAATTTGGACCAGTCGCGGGTAGGGCGAAAAATAAAAACTCATCGGATCTGCTTTATCTTGATAATATTGATGCCTTTGGATGTTAGAAGATCCCACAGAGCGGAGACGGCTGAATTGGGGGGGGTCTCGGGGGCAATTTTGAAGAAATCAATTTGGTCATATTTTGGAAAATTTGGACCAGTCGCGGGTAGGGCGAAAAATAAAAACTCATCGGATCTGCTTTATCTTGATAATATTGATGCCTTTGGATGTTAGAAGATCCCACAGAGCGGAGACGGCTGAATTGGGGGGGGTCTCGGGGGCAATTTTGAAGAAATCAATTTGGTCATATTTTGGAAAATTTGGACCAGTCGCGGGTAGGGCGAAAAATAAAAACTCATCGGATCTGCTTTATCTTGATAATATTGATGCCTTTGGATGTTAGAAGATCCCACAGAGCGGAGACGGCTGAATTGGGGGGGGTCTCGGGGGCAATTTTGAAGAAATCAATTTGGTCATATTTTGGAAAATTTGGACCAGTCGCGGGTAGGGCGAAAAATAAAAACTCATCGGATCTGCTTTATCTTGATAATATTGATGCCTTTGGATGTTAGAAGATCCCACAGAGCGGAGACGGCTGAATTGGGGGGGGTCTCGGGGGCAATTTTGAAGAAATCAATTTGGTCATATTTTGGAAAATTTGGACCAGTCGCGGGTAGGGCGAAAAATAAAAACTCATCGGATCTGCTTTATCTTGATAATATTGATGCCTTTGGATGTTAGAAGATCCCACAGAGCGGAGACGGCTGAATTGGGGGGGGTCTCGGGGGCAATTTTGAAGAAATCAATTTGGTCATATTTTGGAAAATTTGGACCAGTCGCGGGTAGGGCGAAAAATAAAAACTCATCGGATCTGCTTTATCTTGATAATATTGATGCCTTTGGATGTTAGAAGATCCCACAGAGCGGAGACGGCTGAATTGGGGGGGGTCTCGGGGGCAATTTTGAAGAAATCAATTTGGTCATATTTTGGAAAATTTGGACCAGTCGCGGGTAGGGCGAAAAATAAAAACTCATCGGATCTGCTTTATCTTGATAATATTGATGCCTTTGGATGTTAGAAGATCCCACAGAGCGGAGACGGCTGAATTGGGGGGGGTCTCGGGGGCAATTTTGAAGAAATCAATTTGGTCATATTTTGGAAAATTTGGACCAGTCGCGGGTAGGGCGAAAAATAAAAACTCATCGGATCTGCTTTATCTTGATAATATTGATGCCTTTGGATGTTAGAAGATCCCACAGAGCGGAGACGGCTGAATTGGGGGGGGTCTCGGGGGCAATTTTGAAGAAATCAATTTGGTCATATTTTGGAAAATTTGGACCAGTCGCGGGTAGGGCGAAAAATAAAAACTCATCGGATCTGCTTTATCTTGATAATATTGATGCCTTTGGATGTTAGAAGATCCCACAGAGCGGAGACGGCTGAATTGGGGGGGGTCTCGGGGGCAATTTTGAAGAAATCAATTTGGTCATATTTTGGAAAATTTGGACCAGTCGCGGGTAGGGCGAAAAATAAAAACTCATCGGATCTGCTTTATCTTGATAATATTGATGCCTTTGGATGTTAGAAGATCCCACAGAGCGGAGACGGCTGAATTGGGGGGGGTCTCGGGGGCAATTTTGAAGAAATCAATTTGGTCATATTTTGGAAAATTTGGACCAGTCGCGGGTAGGGCGAAAAATAAAAACTCATCGGATCTGCTTTATCTTGATAATATTGATGCCTTTGGATGTTAGAAGATCCCACAGAGCGGAGACGGCTGAATTGGGGGGGGTCTCGGGGGCAATTTTGAAGAAATCAATTTGGTCATATTTTGGAAAATTTGGACCAGTCGCGGGTAGGGCGAAAAATAAAAACTCATCGGATCTGCTTTATCTTGATAATATTGATGCCTTTGGATGTTAGAAGATCCCACAGAGCGGAGACGGCTGAATTGGGGGGGGTCTCGGGGGCAATTTTGAAGAAATCAATTTGGTCATATTTTGGAAAATTTGGACCAGTCGCGGGTAGGGCGAAAAATAAAAACTCATCGGATCTGCTTTATCTTGATAATATTGATGCCTTTGGATGTTAGAAGATCCCACAGAGCGGAGACGGCTGAATTGGGGGGGGTCTCGGGGGCAATTTTGAAGAAATCAATTTGGTCATATTTTGGAAAATTTGGACCAGTCGCGGGTAGGGCGAAAAATAAAAACTCATCGGATCTGCTTTATCTTGATAATATTGATGCCTTTGGATGTTAGAAGATCCCACAGAGCGGAGACGGCTGAATTGGGGGGGGTCTCGGGGGCAATTTTGAAGAAATCAATTTGGTCATATTTTGGAAAATTTGGACCAGTCGCGGGTAGGGCAATAAAAACTCATCGGATCTGCTTTATCTTGATAATATTGATGCCTTTGGATGTTAGAAGATCCCACAGAGCGGAGACGGCTGAATTGGGGGGGGTCTCGGGGGCAATTTTGAAGAAATCAATTTGGTCATATTTTGGAAAATTTGGACCAGTCGCGGGTAGGGCGAAAAATAAAAACTCATCGGATCTGCTTTATCTTGATAATATTGATGCCTTTGGATGTTAGAAGATCCCACAGAGCGGAGACGGCTGAATTGGGGGGGGTCTCGGGGGCAATTTTGAAGAAATCAATTTGGTCATATTTTGGAAAATTTGGACCAGTCGCGGGTAGGGCGAAAAATAAAAACTCATCGGATCTGCTTTATCTTGATAATATTGATGCCTTTGGATGTTAGAAGATCCCACAGAGCGGAGACGGCTGAATTGGGGGGGGTCTCGGGGGCAATTTTGAAGAAATCAATTTGGTCATATTTTGGAAAATTTGGACCAGTCGCGGGTAGGGCGAAAAATAAAAACTCATCGGATCTGCTTTATCTTGATAATATTGATGCCTTTGGATGTTAGAAGATCCCACAGAGCGGAGACGGCTGAATTGGGGGGGGTCTCGGGGGCAATTTTGAAGAAATCAATTTGGTCATATTTTGGAAAATTTGGACCAGTCGCGGGTAGGGCGAAAAATAAAAACTCATCGGATCTGCTTTATCTTGATAATATTGATGCCTTTGGATGTTAGAAGATCCCACAGAGCGGAGACGGCTGAATTGGGGGGGGTCTCGGGGGCAATTTTGAAGAAATCAATTTGGTCATATTTTGGAAAATTTGGACCAGTCGCGGGTAGGGCGAAAAATAAAAACTCATCGGATCTGCTTTATCTTGATAATATTGATGCCTTTGGATGTTAGAAGATCCCACAGAGCGGAGACGGCTGAATTGGGGGGGGTCTCGGGGGCAATTTTGAAGAAATCAATTTGGTCATATTTTGGAAAATTTGGACCAGTCGCGGGTAGGGCGAAAAATAAAAACTCATCGGATCTGCTTTATCTTGATAATATTGATGCCTTTGGATGTTAGAAGATCCCACAGAGCGGAGACGGCTGAATTGGGGGGGGTCTCGGGGGCAATTTTGAAGAAATCAATTTGGTCATATTTTGGAAAATTTGGACCAGTCGCGGGTAGGGCGAAAAATAAAAACTCATCGGATCTGCTTTATCTTGATAATATTGATGCCTTTGGATGTTAGAAGATCCCACAGAGCGGAGACGGCTGAATTGGGGGGGGTCTCGGGGGCAATTTTGAAGAAATCAATTTGGTCATATTTTGGAAAATTTGGACCAGTCGCGGGTAGGGCGAAAAATAAAAACTCATCGGATCTGCTTTATCTTGATAATATTGATGCCTTTGGATGTTAGAAGATCCCACAGAGCGGAGACGGCTGAATTGGGGGGGGTCTCGGGGGCAATTTTGAAGAAATCAATTTGGTCATATTTTGGAAAATTTGGACCAGTCGCGGGTAGGGCGAAAAATAAAAACTCATCGGATCTGCTTTATCTTGATAATATTGATGCCTTTGGATGTTAGAAGATCCCACAGAGCGGAGACGGCTGAATTGGGGGGGGTCTCGGGGGCAATTTTGAAGAAATCAATTTGGTCATATTTTGGAAAATTTGGACCAGTCGCGGGTAGGGCGAAAAATAAAAACTCATCGGATCTGCTTTATCTTGATAATATTGATGCCTTTGGATGTTAGAAGATCCCACAGAGCGGAGACGGCTGAATTGGGGGGGGTCTCGGGGGCAATTTTGAAGAAATCAATTTGGTCATATTTTGGAAAATTTGGACCAGTCGCGGGTAGGGCGAAAAATAAAAACTCATCGGATCTGCTTTATCTTGATAATATTGATGCCTTTGGATGTTAGAAGATCCCACAGAGCGGAGACGGCTGAATTGGGGGGGGTCTCGGGGGCAATTTTGAAGAAATCAATTTGGTCATATTTTGGAAAATTTGGACCAGTCGCGGGTAGGGCGAAAAATAAAAACTCATCGGATCTGCTTTATCTTGATAATATTGATGCCTTTGGATGTTAGAAGATCCCACAGAGCGGAGACGGCTGAATTGGGGGGGGTCTCGGGGGCAATTTTGAAGAAATCAATTTGGTCATATTTTGGAAAATTTGGACCAGTCGCGGGTAGGGCGAAAAATAAAAACTCATCGGATCTGCTTTATCTTGATAATATTGATGCCTTTGGATGTTAGAAGATCCCACAGAGCGGAGACGGCTGAATTGGGGGGGGTCTCGGGGGCAATTTTGAAGAAATCAATTTGGTCATATTTTGGAAAATTTGGACCAGTCGCGGGTAGGGCGAAAAATAAAAACTCATCGGATCTGCTTTATCTTGATAATATTGATGCCTTTGGATGTTAGAAGATCCCACAGAGCGGAGACGGCTGAATTGGGGGGGGTCTCGGGGGCAATTTTGAAGAAATCAATTTGGTCATATTTTGGAAAATTTGGACCAGTCGCGGGTAGGGCGAAAAATAAAAACTCATCGGATCTGCTTTATCTTGATAATATTGATGCCTTTGGATGTTAGAAGATCCCACAGAGCGGAGACGGCTGAATTGGGGGGGGTCTCGGGGGCAATTTTGAAGAAATCAATTTGGTCATATTTTGGAAAATTTGGACCAGTCGCGGGTAGGGCGAAAAATAAAAACTCATCGGATCTGCTTTATCTTGATAATATTGATGCCTTTGGATGTTAGAAGATCCCACAGAGCGGAGACGGCTGAATTGGGGGGGGTCTCGGGGGCAATTTTGAAGAAATCAATTTGGTCATATTTTGGAAAATTTGGACCAGTCGCGGGTAGGGCGAAAAATAAAAACTCATCGGATCTGCTTTATCTTGATAATATTGATGCCTTTGGATGTTAGAAGATCCCACAGAGCGGAGACGGCTGAATTGGGGGGGGTCTCGGGGGCAATTTTGAAGAAATCAATTTGGTCATATTTTGGAAAATTTGGACCAGTCGCGGGTAGGGCGAAAAATAAAAACTCATCGGATCTGCTTTATCTTGATAATATTGATGCCTTTGGATGTTAGAAGATCCCACAGAGCGGAGACGGCTGAATTGGGGGGGGTCTCGGGGGCAATTTTGAAGAAATCAATTTGGTCATATTTTGGAAAATTTGGACCAGTCGCGGGTAGGGCGAAAAATAAAAACTCATCGGATCTGCTTTATCTTGATAATATTGATGCCTTTGGATGTTAGAAGATCCCACAGAGCGGAGACGGCTGAATTGGGGGGGGTCTCGGGGGCAATTTTGAAGAAATCAATTTGGTCATATTTTGGAAAATTTGGACCAGTCGCGGGTAGGGCGAAAAATAAAAACTCATCGGATCTGCTTTATCTTGATAATATTGATGCCTTTGGATGTTAGAAGATCCCACAGAGCGGAGACGGCTGAATTGGGGGGGGTCTCGGGGGCAATTTTGAAGAAATCAATTTGGTCATATTTTGGAAAATTTGGACCAGTCGCGGGTAGGGCGAAAAATAAAAACTCATCGGATCTGCTTTATCTTGATAATATTGATGCCTTTGGATGTTAGAAGATCCCACAGAGCGGAGACGGCTGAATTGGGGGGGGTCTCGGGGGCAATTTTGAAGAAATCAATTTGGTCATATTTTGGAAAATTTGGACCAGTCGCGGGTAGGGCGAAAAATAAAAACTCATCGGATCTGCTTTATCTTGATAATATTGATGCCTTTGGATGTTAGAAGATCCCACAGAGCGGAGACGGCTGAATTGGGGGGGGTCTCGGGGGCAATTTTGAAGAAATCAATTTGGTCATATTTTGGAAAATTTGGACCAGTCGCGGGTAGGGCGAAAAATAAAAACTCATCGGATCTGCTTTATCTTGATAATATTGATGCCTTTGGATGTTAGAAGATCCCACAGAGCGGAGACGGCTGAATTGGGGGGGGTCTCGGGGGCAATTTTGAAGAAATCAATTTGGTCATATTTTGGAAAATTTGGACCAGTCGCGGGTAGGGCGAAAAATAAAAACTCATCGGATCTGCTTTATCTTGATAATATTGATGCCTTTGGATGTTAGAAGATCCCACAGAGCGGAGACGGCTGAATTGGGGGGGGTCTCGGGGGCAATTTTGAAGAAATCAATTTGGTCATATTTTGGAAAATTTGGACCAGTCGCGGGTAGGGCGAAAAATAAAAACTCATCGGATCTGCTTTATCTTGATAATATTGATGCCTTTGGATGTTAGAAGATCCCACAGAGCGGAGACGGCTGAATTGGGGGGGGTCTCGGGGGCAATTTTGAAGAAATCAATTTGGTCATATTTTGGAAAATTTGGACCAGTCGCGGGTAGGGCGAAAAATAAAAACTCATCGGATCTGCTTTATCTTGATAATATTGATGCCTTTGGATGTTAGAAGATCCCACAGAGCGGAGACGGCTGAATTGGGGGGGGTCTCGGGGGCAATTTTGAAGAAATCAATTTGGTCATATTTTGGAAAATTTGGACCAGTCGCGGGTAGGGCGAAAAATAAAAACTCATCGGATCTGCTTTATCTTGATAATATTGATGCCTTTGGATGTTAGAAGATCCCACAGAGCGGAGACGGCTGAATTGGGGGGGGTCTCGGGGGCAATTTTGAAGAAATCAATTTGGTCATATTTTGGAAAATTTGGACCAGTCGCGGGTAGGGCGAAAAATAAAAACTCATCGGATCTGCTTTATCTTGATAATATTGATGCCTTTGGATGTTAGAAGATCCCACAGAGCGGAGACGGCTGAATTGGGGGGGGTCTCGGGGGCAATTTTGAAGAAATCAATTTGGTCATATTTTGGAAAATTTGGACCAGTCGCGGGTAGGGCGAAAAATAAAAACTCATCGGATCTGCTTTATCTTGATAATATTGATGCCTTTGGATGTTAGAAGATCCCACAGAGCGGAGACGGCTGAATTGGGGGGGGTCTCGGGGGCAATTTTGAAGAAATCAATTTGGTCATATTTTGGAAAATTTGGACCAGTCGCGGGTAGGGCGAAAAATAAAAACTCATCGGATCTGCTTTATCTTGATAATATTGATGCCTTTGGATGTTAGAAGATCCCACAGAGCGGAGACGGCTGAATTGGGGGGGGTCTCGGGGGCAATTTTGAAGAAATCAATTTGGTCATATTTTGGAAAATTTGGACCAGTCGCGGGTAGGGCGAAAAATAAAAACTCATCGGATCTGCTTTATCTTGATAATATTGATGCCTTTGGATGTTAGAAGATCCCACAGAGCGGAGACGGCTGAATTGGGGGGGGTCTCGGGGGCAATTTTGAAGAAATCAATTTGGTCATATTTTGGAAAATTTGGACCAGTCGCGGGTAGGGCGAAAAATAAAAACTCATCGGATCTGCTTTATCTTGATAATATTGATGCCTTTGGATGTTAGAAGATCCCACAGAGCGGAGACGGCTGAATTGGGGGGGGTCTCGGGGGCAATTTTGAAGAAATCAATTTGGTCATATTTTGGAAAATTTGGACCAGTCGCGGGTAGGGCGAAAAATAAAAACTCATCGGATCTGCTTTATCTTGATAATATTGATGCCTTTGGATGTTAGAAGATCCCACAGAGCGGAGACGGCTGAATTGGGGGGGGTCTCGGGGGCAATTTTGAAGAAATCAATTTGGTCATATTTTGGAAAATTTGGACCAGTCGCGGGTAGGGCGAAAAATAAAAACTCATCGGATCTGCTTTATCTTGATAATATTGATGCCTTTGGATGTTAGAAGATCCCACAGAGCGGAGACGGCTGAATTGGGGGGGGTCTCGGGGGCAATTTTGAAGAAATCAATTTGGTCATATTTTGGAAAATTTGGACCAGTCGCGGGTAGGGCGAAAAATAAAAACTCATCGGATCTGCTTTATCTTGATAATATTGATGCCTTTGGATGTTAGAAGATCCCACAGAGCGGAGACGGCTGAATTGGGGGGGGTCTCGGGGGCAATTTTGAAGAAATCAATTTGGTCATATTTTGGAAAATTTGGACCAGTCGCGGGTAGGGCGAAAAATAAAAACTCATCGGATCTGCTTTATCTTGATAATATTGATGCCTTTGGATGTTAGAAGATCCCACAGAGCGGAGACGGCTGAATTGGGGGGGGTCTCGGGGGCAATTTTGAAGAAATCAATTTGGTCATATTTTGGAAAATTTGGACCAGTCGCGGGTAGGGCGAAAAATAAAAACTCATCGGATCTGCTTTATCTTGATAATATTGATGCCTTTGGATGTTAGAAGATCCCACAGAGCGGAGACGGCTGAATTGGGGGGGGTCTCGGGGGCAATTTTGAAGAAATCAATTTGGTCATATTTTGGAAAATTTGGACCAGTCGCGGGTAGGGCGAAAAATAAAAACTCATCGGATCTGCTTTATCTTGATAATATTGATGCCTTTGGATGTTAGAAGATCCCACAGAGCGGAGACGGCTGAATTGGGGGGGGTCTCGGGGGCAATTTTGAAGAAATCAATTTGGTCATATTTTGGAAAATTTGGACCAGTCGCGGGTAGGGCGAAAAATAAAAACTCATCGGATCTGCTTTATCTTGATAATATTGATGCCTTTGGATGTTAGAAGATCCCACAGAGCGGAGACGGCTGAATTGGGGGGGGTCTCGGGGGCAATTTTGAAGAAATCAATTTGGTCATATTTTGGAAAATTTGGACCAGTCGCGGGTAGGGCGAAAAATAAAAACTCATCGGATCTGCTTTATCTTGATAATATTGATGCCTTTGGATGTTAGAAGATCCCACAGAGCGGAGACGGCTGAATTGGGGGGGGTCTCGGGGGCAATTTTGAAGAAATCAATTTGGTCATATTTTGGAAAATTTGGACCAGTCGCGGGTAGGGCGAAAAATAAAAACTCATCGGATCTGCTTTATCTTGATAATATTGATGCCTTTGGATGTTAGAAGATCCCACAGAGCGGAGACGGCTGAATTGGGGGGGGTCTCGGGGGCAATTTTGAAGAAATCAATTTGGTCATATTTTGGAAAATTTGGACCAGTCGCGGGTAGGGCGAAAAATAAAAACTCATCGGATCTGCTTTATCTTGATAATATTGATGCCTTTGGATGTTAGAAGATCCCACAGAGCGGAGACGGCTGAATTGGGGGGGGTCTCGGGGGCAATTTTGAAGAAATCAATTTGGTCATATTTTGGAAAATTTGGACCAGTCGCGGGTAGGGCGAAAAATAAAAACTCATCGGATCTGCTTTATCTTGATAATATTGATGCCTTTGGATGTTAGAAGATCCCACAGAGCGGAGACGGCTGAATTGGGGGGGGTCTCGGGGGCAATTTTGAAGAAATCAATTTGGTCATATTTTGGAAAATTTGGACCAGTCGCGGGTAGGGCGAAAAATAAAAACTCATCGGATCTGCTTTATCTTGATAATATTGATGCCTTTGGATGTTAGAAGATCCCACAGAGCGGAGACGGCTGAATTGGGGGGGGTCTCGGGGGCAATTTTGAAGAAATCAATTTGGTCATATTTTGGAAAATTTGGACCAGTCGCGGGTAGGGCGAAAAATAAAAACTCATCGGATCTGCTTTATCTTGATAATATTGATGCCTTTGGATGTTAGAAGATCCCACAGAGCGGAGACGGCTGAATTGGGGGGGGTCTCGGGGGCAATTTTGAAGAAATCAATTTGGTCATATTTTGGAAAATTTGGACCAGTCGCGGGTAGGGCGAAAAATAAAAACTCATCGGATCTGCTTTATCTTGATAATATTGATGCCTTTGGATGTTAGAAGATCCCACAGAGCGGAGACGGCTGAATTGGGGGGGGTCTCGGGGGCAATTTTGAAGAAATCAATTTGGTCATATTTTGGAAAATTTGGACCAGTCGCGGGTAGGGCGAAAAATAAAAACTCATCGGATCTGCTTTATCTTGATAATATTGATGCCTTTGGATGTTAGAAGATCCCACAGAGCGGAGACGGCTGAATTGGGGGGGGTCTCGGGGGCAATTTTGAAGAAATCAATTTGGTCATATTTTGGAAAATTTGGACCAGTCGCGGGTAGGGCGAAAAATAAAAACTCATCGGATCTGCTTTATCTTGATAATATTGATGCCTTTGGATGTTAGAAGATCCCACAGAGCGGAGACGGCTGAATTGGGGGGGGTCTCGGGGGCAATTTTGAAGAAATCAATTTGGTCATATTTTGGAAAATTTGGACCAGTCGCGGGTAGGGCGAAAAATAAAAACTCATCGGATCTGCTTTATCTTGATAATATTGATGCCTTTGGATGTTAGAAGATCCCACAGAGCGGAGACGGCTGAATTGGGGGGGGTCTCGGGGGCAATTTTGAAGAAATCAATTTGGTCATATTTTGGAAAATTTGGACCAGTCGCGGGTAGGGCGAAAAATAAAAACTCATCGGATCTGCTTTATCTTGATAATATTGATGCCTTTGGATGTTAGAAGATCCCACAGAGCGGAGACGGCTGAATTGGGGGGGGTCTCGGGGGCAATTTTGAAGAAATCAATTTGGTCATATTTTGGAAAATTTGGACCAGTCGCGGGTAGGGCGAAAAATAAAAACTCATCGGATCTGCTTTATCTTGATAATATTGATGCCTTTGGATGTTAGAAGATCCCACAGAGCGGAGACGGCTGAATTGGGGGGGGTCTCGGGGGCAATTTTGAAGAAATCAATTTGGTCATATTTTGGAAAATTTGGACCAGTCGCGGGTAGGGCGAAAAATAAAAACTCATCGGATCTGCTTTATCTTGATAATATTGATGCCTTTGGATGTTAGAAGATCCCACAGAGCGGAGACGGCTGAATTGGGGGGGGTCTCGGGGGCAATTTTGAAGAAATCAATTTGGTCATATTTTGGAAAATTTGGACCAGTCGCGGGTAGGGCGAAAAATAAAAACTCATCGGATCTGCTTTATCTTGATAATATTGATGCCTTTGGATGTTAGAAGATCCCACAGAGCGGAGACGGCTGAATTGGGGGGGGTCTCGGGGGCAATTTTGAAGAAATCAATTTGGTCATATTTTGGAAAATTTGGACCAGTCGCGGGTACAGTCGCGGGTAGGGCGAAAAATAAAAACTCATCGGATCTGCTTTATCTTGATAATATTGATGCCTTTGGATGTTAGAAGATCCCACAGAGCGGAGACGGCTGAATTGGGGGGGGTCTCGGGGGCAATTTTGAAGAAATCAATTTGGTCATACTTTGGAAATTTGGACCAGTCGCGGGTAGGGCGAAAAATAAAAACTCATCGGATCTGCTTTATCTTGATAATATTGATGCCTTTGGATGTTAGATGATCCCACAGAGCGGAGACGGCTGAATTGGGGGGGGGTCTCGGGGGCAATTTTGAAGAAATCAATTTGGTCATATTTTGGAAAATTTGGACCAGTCGCGGGTAGGGCGAAAAATAAAAACTCATCGGATCTGCTTTATCTTGATAATATTGATGCCTTTGGATGTTAGAAGATCCCACAGAGCGGAGACGGCTGAATTGGGGGGGGTCTCGGGGCAATTTTGAAGAAATCAATTTGGTCATATTTTGGAAAATTTGGACCAGTCGCGGGTAGGGCGAAAAATAATAACTCATCGGATCTGCTTTATCTTGATAATATTGATGCCTTTGGATGTGAGAAGATCCCACAGAGCGGAGACGGCTGAATTGGGGGGGGTCTCGGGGGCAATTTTGAAGAAATCAATTTGGTCATATTTTGGAAAATTTGGACCAGTCGCGGGTAGGGCGAAAAATTAAAACTCATCGGATCTGCTTTATCTTGATAATATTGATGCCTTTGGATGTTAGAAGATCCCACAGAGCGGAGACGGCTGAATTGGGGGGGGTCTCGGGGGCAATTTTGAAGAAATCAATTTGGTCATATTTTGGAAAATTTGGACCAGTCGCGGGTAGGTTGAAAAATAAAAACTCATCGGAACTGCTTTATCTTGATAATATTGATGCCTTTGGATGTTAGAAGATCGCACAGAGCGGAGACGGCTGAATTGGGGGGGGGGTCTCAGGGGCAAATTTGAAGAAATCAATTTGGTCATATTTTGGAAAATTTGGACCAGTCGCAGGTAGGGCGAAAAATAAAAACTCATCGGATCTGCTTTATCTTGATAATATTGATGCCTTTGGATGTTAGAAGATCCCACAGAGCGGAGACGGCTGAATTGGGGGGGGGTCTCGGGGGCAATTTTGAAAAATCAATTTGGTCATATTTTGGAAAATTTGGACCAGTCGCGGGTAGGGCGAAAAATAAAAACTCATCGGATCTGCTTTATCTTGATAATATTGATGCCTTGGATGTTAGAAGATCCCACAGAGCGGAGACGGCTGAATTGGGGGGGGTCTCGGGGGCAATTTTGAAGAAATCAATTTGGTCATATTTTGGAAAATTTGGACCAGTCGCGGGTAGGGCGAAAAATAAAAACTCATCGGATCTGCTTTATCTTGATAATATTGATGCCTTTGGATGTTAGAAGATCCCACAGAGCGGAGACGGCTGAATTGGGGGGGGGGTCTCGGGGGCAATTTTGAAGAAATCAATTTGGTCATATTTTGGAAAATTTGGACCAGTCGCGGATAGGGCGAAAAATAAAAACTCATCGGATCTGCTTTATCTTGATAATATTGATGCCTTTGGATGTTAGAAGATCCCACAGAGCGGAGACGGCTGAATTGGGGGGGGGTCTCGGGGGCAATTTTGAAGAAATCAATTTGGTCATATTTTGGAAATTTGGACCAGTCGCGGGTAGGGCGAAAAATAAAAACTCATCGGATCTGCTTTATCTTGATAATATTGATGCCTTTGGATGTTAGATGATCCCACAGAGCGGAGACGGCTGAATTGGGGGGGGGTCTCGGGGGCAATTTTGAAGAAATCAATTTGGTCATATTTTGGAAAATTTGGACCAGTCGCGGGTAGGGCGAAAAATAAAAACTCATCGGATCTGCTTTATCTTGATAATATTGATGCCTTTGGATGTTAGAAGATCCCACAGATCGGAGACGGCTGAATTGGGGGGGGTCTCGGGGGCAATTTTGAAGAAATCAATTTGGTCATATTTTGGAAAATTTGGACCAGTCGCGGGTAGGGCGAAAAATAAAAACTCATCGGATCTGCTTTATCTTGATAATATTGATGCCTTTGGATGTTAGAAGATCCCACAGAGCGGAGACGGCTGAATTGGGGGGGGTCTCGGGGGCAATTTTGAAGAAATCAATTTGGTCATACTTTGGAAATTTGGACCAGTCGCGGGTAGGGCGAAAAATAAAAACTCATCGGATCTGCTTTATCTTGATAATATTGATGCCTTTGGATGTTAGATGATCCCACAGAGCGGAGACGGCTGAATTAGGGGGGGGGTCTCGGGGGCAATTTTGAAGAAATCAATTTGGTCATATTTTGGAAAATTTGGACCAGTCGCGGGTAGGGCGAAAAATAAAAACTCATCGGATCTGCTTTATCTTGATAATATTGATGCCTTTGGATGTTAGAAGATCCCACAGAGCGGAGACGGCTGAATTGGGGGGGGTCTCGGGGCAATTTTGAAGAAATCAATTTGGTCATATTTTGGAAAATTTGGACCAGTCGCGGGTAGGGCGAAAAATAATAACTCATCGGATCTGCTTTATCTTGATAATATTGATGCCTTTGGATGTTAGAAGATCCCACAGAGCGGAGACGGCTGAATTGGGGGGGGTCTCGGGGGCAATTTTGAAGAAATCAATTTGGTCATATTTTGGAAAATTTGGACCAGTCGCGGGTAGGGCGAAAAATAAAAACTCATCGGATCTGCTTTATCTTGATAATATTGATGCCTTTGGATGTTAGAAGATCCCACAGAGCGGAGACGGCTGAATTGGGGGGGGTCTCGGGGGCAATTTTGAAGAAATCAATTTGGTCATATTTTGGAAAATTTGGACCAGTCGCGGGTAGGGCGAAAAATAAAAACTCATCGGATCTGCTTTATCTTGATAATATTGATGCCTTTGGATGTTAGAAGATCCCACAGAGCGGAGACGGCTGAATTGGGGGGGGTCTCGGGGGCAATTTTGAAGAAATCAATTTGGTCATATTTTGGAAAATTTGGACCAGTCGCGGGTAGGGCGAAAAATAAAAACTCATCGGATCTGCTTTATCTTGATAATATTGATGCCTTTGGATGTTAGAAGATCCCACAGAGCGGAGACGGCTGAATTGGGGGGGGGTCTCGGGGGCAATTTTGAAGAAATCAATTTGGTCATATTTTGGAAAATTTGGACCAGTCGCGGGTAGGGCGAAAAATAAAAACTCATCGGATCTGCTTTATCTTGATAATATTGATGCCTTTGGATGTTAAGAGATCCCACAGAGCGGAGACGGCTGAATTGGGGGGGTTTTGGGGGCAATTTTGAAGAAATCAATTTGGTCATATTTTGGAAAATTTGGACCAGTCGCGGGTAGGGCGAAAAATAAAAACTCATCGGATCTGCTTTATCTTGATAATATTGATGCCTTTGGATGTTAGAAGATCCCACAGAGCGGAGACGGCTGAATTGGGGGGGGTCTCGGGGGCAGTTTTGAAGAAATCAATTTGGTCATATTTTGGAAAATTTGGACCAGTCGCGGGTAGGGCGAAAAATAAAAACTCATCGGATCTGCTTTATCTTGATAATATTGATGCCTTTGGATGTTCGAAGATCCCACAGAGCGGAGACGGCTGAATTGGGGGGGGTCTCGGGGGCAATTTTGAAGAAATCAATTTGGTCATATTTTGGAAAATTTGGACCAGTCGCGGGTAGGGCGAAAAATAAAAACTCATCGGATCTGCTTTATCTTGATAATATTGATGCCTTTGGATGTTAGAAGATCCCACAGAGCGGAGACGGCTGAATTGGGGGGGGGGGTATCGGGGGCAATTTTGAAGAAATCAATTTGGTCATATTTTGGAAAATTTGGACCAGTCGCGGGTAGGGCGAAAAATAAAAACTCATCGGATCTGCTTTATCTTGATAATATTGATGCCTTTGGATGTTAGAAGATCCCACAGAGCGGAGACGGCTGAATTGGGGGGGGTCTCGGGGGCAAATTTGAAGAAATCAATTTGGTCATATTTTGGAAAATTTGGACCAGTCGCGGGTAGGGCGAAAAATAAAAACTCATCGGATCTGCTTTATCTTGATAATATTGATGCCTTTGGATGTTAGAAGATCCCACAGAGCGGAGACGGCTGAATTGGGGGGGGGGTCTCGGGGGCAATTTTGAAGAAATCAATTTGGTCATATTTTGGAAAATTTGGACCAGTCGCGGGTAGGGCGAAAAATAAAAACTCATCGGATCTGCTTTATCTTGATAATATTGATGCCTTTGGATGTTAGAAGATCCCACAGAGCGGAGACGGCTGAATCGGGGGGGGTCTCGGGGGCAATTTTGAAGAAATCAATTTGGTCATATTTTGGAAAATTTGGACCAGTCGCGGGTAGGGCGAAAAATAAAAACTCATCGGATCTGCTTTATCTTGATAATATTGATGCCTTTGGATGTTAGAAGATCCCACAGAGCGGAGACGGCTGAATTGGGGGGGGGTCTCGGGGGCAATTTTGAAGAAATCAATTTGGTCATATTTTGGAAAATTTGGACCAGTCGCGGGTAGGGCGAAAAATAAAAACTCATCGGATCTGCTTTATCTTGATAATATTGATGCCTTTGGATGTTAGAAGATCCCACAGAGCGGAGACGGCTGAATTGGGGGGGGTCTCGGGGGCAATTTTGAAGAAATCAATTTGGTCATATTTTGGAAATTTGAATTGAATTGAATTTATTCTCATACTTCACAAGATAACAAAATAACATAATACAAGAAATACATTTGATTACATAGAAAATACAAAGATAATGTCAGCAAATAAAGTGAAATATGAAGGAACCTGCATAAAAAGCAGAGCTTGTAATGTCTGCAGGTTCCTTAAAGTAATTATGAAGTTCGTAAGGAGATTTGGACCAGTCGCGGGTAGGGCGAAAAATAAAAACTCATCGGATCTGCTTTATCTTGATAATATTGATGCCTTTGGATGTTAGAAGATCCCACAGAGCGGAGACGGCTGAATTGGGGGGGGGGTCTCGGGGGCAATTTTGAAGAAATCAATTTGGTCATATTTTGGAAAATTTGGACCAGTCGCGGGTAGGGCGAAAAATAAAAACTCATCGGATCTCCTTTATCTTGATAATATTGATGCCTTTGGATGTTAGAAGATCCCACAGAGCGGAGACGGCTGAATTGGGGGGGGTCTCGGGGGCAATTTTGAAGAAATCAATTTGGTCATATTTTGGAAAATTTGGACCAGTCGCGGGTAGGGCGAAAAATAAAAACTCATCGGATCTGCTTTATCTTGATAATATTGATGCCTTTGGATGTTAGAAGATCCCACAGAGCGGAGACGGCTGAATTGGGGGGGGTCTCGGGGGCAATTTTGAAGAAATCAATTTGGTCATATTTTGGAAAATTTGGACCAGTCGCGGGTAGGGCGAAAAATAAAAACTCATCGGATCTGCTTTATCTTGATAATATTGATGCCTTTGGATGTTAGAAGATCCCACAGAGCGGAGACGGCTGAATTGGGGGGGGGGTCTCGGGGGCAATTTTGAAGAAATCAATTTGGTCATATTTTGGAAAATTTGGACCAGTCGCGGGTAGGGCGAAAAATAAAAACTCATCGGATCTGCTTTATCTTGATAATATTGATGCCTTTGGATGTTAGAAGATCCCACAGAGCGGAGACGGCTGAATTGGGGGGGTTCTCGGGGGCAATTTTGAAGAAATCAATTTGGTCATATTTTGGAAAATTTGGACCAGTCGCGGGTAGGGCGAAAAATAAAAACTCATCGGATCTGCTTTATCTTGATAATATTGATGCCTTTGGATGTTAGAAGATCCCACAGAGCGGAGACGGCTGAATTGGGGGGGGGGTCTCGGGGGCAATTTTGAAGAAATCAATTTGGTCATATTTTGGAAAATTTGGACCAGTCGCGGGTAGGGCGAAAAATAAAAACTCATCGGATCTGCTTTATCTTGATAATATTGATGCCTTTGGATGTTAGAAGATCCCACAGAGCGGAGACGGCTGAATTGGGGGGGGTCTCGGGGGCAATTTTGAAGAAATCAATTTGGTCATATTTTGGAAAATTTGGACCAGTCGCGGGTAGGGCGAAAAATAAAAACTCATCGGATCTGCTTTATCTTGATAATATTGATGCCTTTGGATGTTAGAAGATCCCACAGAGCGGAGACGGCTGAATTGGGGGGGGTCTCGGGGGCAATTTTGAAGAAATCAATTTGGTCATATTTTGGAAAATTTGGACCAGTCGCGGGTAGGGCGAAAAATAAAAACTCATCGGATCTGCTTTATCTTGATAATATTGATGCCTTTGGATGTTAGAAGATCCCACAGAGCGGAGACGGCTGAATTGGGGGGGGTCTCGGGGGCAATTTTGAAGAAATCAATTTGGTCATATTTTGGAAAATTTGGACCAGTCGCGGGTAGGGCGAAAAATAAAAACTCATCGGATCTGCTTTATCTTGATAATATTGATGCCTTTGGATGTTAGAAGATCCCACAGAGCGGAGACGGCTGAATTGGGGGGGGTCTCGGGGGCAATTTTGAAGAAATCAATTTGGTCATATTTTGGAAAATTTGGACCAGTCGCGGGTAGGGCGAAAAATAAAAACTCATCGGATCTGCTTTATCTTGATAATATTGATGCCTTTGGATGTTAGAAGATCCCACAGAGCAGAGACGGCTGAATTGGGGGGGGGTCTCGGGGGCAATTTTTAAGAAATCAATTTGGTCATATTTTGGAAAATTTGGACCAGTCGCGGGTAGGGCGAAAAATAAAAACTCATCGGATCTGCTTTATCTTGATAATATTGATGCCTTTGGATGTTAGAAGATCCCACAGAGCGGAGACAGCTGAATTGGGGGGGGTCTCGGGGGCAATTTTGAAGAAATCAATTTGGTCATATTTTGACCCATTTGCATGCCAGAACACCCCTCGGAATGAAGAGGGCTGGTTTGGGGGGTTTACGGGCTCAATTTGGTAAATTCCTTTTTTGCTCTGCCAGGTCGCGAAAGAGTCTAATATCCGGTTGGGGTGGGTTAGGGGTGGGGTTAGGGGTGGGGTTGGGGTTAGGGTTAGGGTTAATATCTGCTCGGGGTGAATCTTCGTTATTTCCCTTATATTGACCCATTTGCATGCTAGAACATCCCTGGGAGCGAAGAGGGTTCGTTTTGGGGGTTTTCGGGCTCAATATGGTAAATTCTTATTTTACTCAATTTTGGCCAATTCGGCCAAAAGCCTAATATCCGCTCGGGGTGGATCTTCTTTATTTCCCGTATATTGACCCATTTGGATGCTAGAACACCCTTCGGAGCGAAGAGGGCTGGTTTGGGGGTTTTATGGCTCATTTTGGTAAATTCCTATTTTGCTTGGCCAGGTCGCGAAAGAGTCTAATATCCGGTCGGGGTGGGTTAGGGGTAAGGTTAGGGGTGTGGTTTGGGGTTTGGGTTGGGGTTTGGGGTTGGGGTTGGGGTTAGGGTTAGGGTTAGGGTTAATATCCGCTCGGGGTGGATCTTCGTTATTTCCCTTATATTGACCCATTTGCATGCTAGAACACCCCTGGGAGCGAAGGGGGTTCGTTTTGGGGGTTTTCGGGCTCAATATGGTAAATTCTTATTTTACTCAATTTTGGCCAATTCGGCCAAAAGCCTAATATCCGCTCGGGCAGGATCTTCTTTATTTCCCGTATATTCACCCATTTGGATGCTAGAACACCCCTCGGAACGAAAAGGGCTGGTTTGGGGGGTTTTTGGGCTCAATTTGGTAAATTCCTTTTTTGCTCAATTTCGGCCAATTCGGCCAGGTCGCTAAGAGCCTAATATCCGCTTGGGGAGGATCTTCTTTATTTCCCATATATTCACCCATTTGGATGCTAGAACACCCCTCGGAACGAAAAGGGCTGGTTTTGGGTGTTTTTGGGCTCAATTTGGTAAATTCCTTTTTTGCTCAATTTCGGCCAATTCGGCCAGCTCGCTAAGAGCCTAATATCCGCTTGGGGAGGATCTTCATTATTTCCCGTGTATTGACCCATTTGCATGCCAGAACACCCCTCGGAACGAAGAGGGATGGTTTGGGGGGTTTTCGGGCTCAATTTGGTAAATTCCATTTTTGCTCGGCCAGGTCGCGAAAGAGCCTAATATCCGGTCGGGGTGGTTAGGGGTAGGGTAGGGTTAGGGCTGGGGTTGGGGTTTGGGGTTGGGGTTGGGGTTAGGGTTAATATCCGCTCGGGGTGGATCTTCGTTATTTCCCGTATATTGACCCATTTGCATGCTAGAACACCCCTCGGAACGAAGAGGGACGGTTTGAGGGGTTTTCGGGCTCAATTTATTAAATTCCTATTTTGCTCAATTTTGGCCAATCCGGCCAGGTCGCTAAGAGGCTAATATCCGCTCGGGGAGGATCTTCATTATTTCCCGTGTATTTGCATGCCATTTGCATGCCAGAACACCCCTCGGAACGAAGAAGGCTGGTTTGGGGGGTTTACGGGCTCAATTTGGTAAATTCCTTTTTTGCTCGGCCAGGTCGCGAAAGAGTCTAATATCCGGTTGGGGTGGGTTAGGGGTGGGGTTGGGGTTAGGGTTAGGGTTAATATCCGCTCGGGGTGGATCTTCGTTATTTCCCTTATATTGACCCATTTGCATGCTAGAACACCCCTGGGAGCGAAGAGGGTTCGTTTTGGGGGTTTTCGGGCTCAATATGGTAAATTCTTATTTTACTCAATTTTGGCCAATTCGGCCAAAAACCTAATATCAGCTCGGGGTGGATCTTCTTTATTTCCCGTATATTGACCCATTTGGATGCTAGAACACCCTTCGGAGCGAAGAGGGCTGGTTTGGGGGGTTTTATGGCTCAATATGGTAAATTCTTATTTTACTCAATTTTGGCCAATTCGGCCAAAAACCTAATATCAGCTCGGGGTGGATCTTCTTTATTTCCCGTATATTGACCCATTTGCATGCCAGAACACCCCTCGCAACGAAGAGGGCTGGTTTGGGGGGTTTACGGGCTCAATTTGGTAAATTCCTTTTTTGCTCGGCCAGGTCGCGAAAGAGTCTAATATCCGGTCAGGGTGGGTTATAGGGGTGGGGTTAGGGGTGGGGTTTGGGGTTGGGGTTGGGGTTTGGGGTTGGGGTTGGGGTTAGGGTTAGGGTAAGGGTAAGGGTTATGGTTAGGGATAGGGTTAATATCCGCTCGGGGAGGATCTTCTTTATTTCCCTTATATTGACCCATTGGCATGCTAGAACACCCCTCGGAACGAAGAGGGATGGTTTGAGGGGTTTTCGGGCTCAATTTATTAAATTCCTATTTTGCTCAATTTTGGCCAATCCGGCCAGGTCGCTAAGAGGCTAATATCCGCTTGGGGAGGATCTTCATTATTTCCCCTGTATTGACCCATTTGCATGCCAGAACACCCCTCGGAACGAAGAGGGCTGGTTTGTGGGGTTTACGGGCTCAATTTGGTAAATTCCTTTTTTGCTCGGCCAGGTCGCGAAAGAGTCTAATATCCGGTTGGGGTGGGTTAGGGGTGGGGTAGGGTTAGGGCTGGGGTTGGGGTTTGGGGTTGGGGTTGGGGTTAGGGTTAATATCCGCTCGTGGTGGATCTTCGTTATTTCCCGTATATTGACCCATTTGCATGCTATAGAACACCCCTCGGAACGAAGAGGGATGGTTTGAGGGGTTTTCGGGCTCAATTTATTAAATTCCTATTTTGCTCAATTTTGGCCAATCCGGCCAGGTCGCTAAGAGCCTAATATCCGCTCGGGGAGGATCTTCATTATTTCCCGTGTATTGACCCATTTGCATGCCAGAACACCCCTCGGAACGAAGAGGGCTGGTTTGTGGTGTTTACGGGCTCAATTTGGTAAATTCCTTTTTTGCTCGGCCAGGTCGCGAAAGAGTCTAATATCCGGTTGGGGTGGGTTAGGGGTGGGGTAGGGTTAGGGCTGGGGTTGGGGTTTGGGGTTGGGGTTGGGGTTAGGGTTAATATCCGCTCGTGGTGGATCTTCGTTATTTCCCGTGTATTGACCCATTTGCATGCCAGAACACCCCTCGGAACGAAGAGGGCTGGTTTGTGGGGTTTACGGGCTCAATTTGGTAAATTCCTTTTTTGCTCGGCCAGGTCGCGAAAGAGTCTAATATCCGGTTGGGGTGGGTTAGGGGTTGGGTTAGGGGTGGGGTTGGGGTTAGGGTTAGGGTTAATATCCGCTCGGGGTGGATCTTCGTTATTTCCCTTATATTGACCCATTTGCATGCTAGAACACCCCTGGGAGCGAAGAGGGTTCGTTTTGGGGGTTTTCGGGCTCAATATGGTAAATTCTTATTTTACTCAATTTTGGCCAATTCGGCCAAAAGCCTAATATCCGCTCGGGGTGGATCTTCTTTATTTCCCGTATATTCACCCATTTGGATGCTAGAACACCCCTCGGAACGAAGAGGGATGGTTTGGGGGGTTTTCGGGCTCAATTTGGTAAATTCCTATTTTGCTCAATTTTGGCCAATCCGGCCAGGTCGCTAAGAGCCTAATATCCGCTCGGGGAGGATCTTCATTATTTCCTGTGTATTGACCCATTTGCATGCCAGAACACCCCTCGGAACGAAGTGGGCTGGTTTGGGGGGTTTACGGGCTCAATTTGGTAAATTCCTTTTTTGCTCGGCCAGGTCGCGAAAGGGTCTAATATCCGGTTGGGGTGGGTTAGGGGTGGGGTTGGGGTTATGGTTAGGGTTAATATCTGCTCGGGGTGAATCTTCGTTATTTCCCTTATATTGACCCATTTGCATGCTAAAACATCCCTGGGAGCGAAGAGGGTTCGTTTTGGGGGTTTTCGGGCTCAATATGGTAAATTCTTATTTTACTCAATTTTGGCCAATTCGGCCAAAAGCCTAATATCCGCTCGGGGTGGATCTTCTTTATTTCCCGTATATTGACCCATTTGGATGCTAGAACACCCTTCGGAGCGAAGAGGGCTGGTTTGGGGGGTTTTATGGCTCATTTTGGTAAATTCCTATTTTGCTCGGCCAGGTCGCGAAAGAGTCTAATATCCGGTCGGGGTGGGTTAGGGGTGAGGTTAGGGGTGTGGTTTGGGGTTGGGGTTGGGGTTTGGGGTTGGGGTTGGGGTTAGGGTTAGGGTAAGGGTTAGGGTTAGGGTTAGGGTTAATATCCGCTCGGGGTGGATCTTCGTTATTTCCCTTATATTGACCCATTTGCATGCTAGAACACCCCTGGGAGCGAAGAGGGTTCGTTTTGGGGGTTTTCGGGCTCAATATGGTAAATTCTTATTTTACTCAATTTTGGCCAATTCGGCCAAAAGCCTAATATCCGCTCGGGCAGGATCTTCTTTATTTCCCGTATATTCACCCATTTGGATGCTAGAACACCCCTCGGAACGAAAAGGGCTGGTTTGGGGGGTTTTTGGGCTCAATTTGGTAAATTCCTATTTTGCTCAATTTTGGCCAATCCGGCCAGGTCGCTAAAAGCCTAATATCCGCTCGGGGAGGATCTTCATTATTTCCCGTGTATTGACCCATTTGCATGTCAGAACACCTCTCGGAACGAAGAGGGCTGGTTTGGGGGGTTTACGGGCTCAATTTGGAGAATTCCTTTTTTGCTCGGCCAGGTCGCGAAAGAGTCTAATATCCGGTCGGGGTGGGTTAGGGGTGGGGTTAGGGGTGGGGTTTGGGGTTGGGGTTTGGGGTTGGGGTTGGGGTTATAGGGTTAGGGTTAGGGTAAGGGTAAGGGTTATGGTTAGGGTTAGGGTTAATATCCGCTCGGGGAGGATCTTCTTTTTTTCCCTTATAATTACCAATTGGCATGCTACAACACCCCTCGGAACGAAGAGGGATGGTTTGAGGGATTTTCGGGCTCAATTTATTAAATTCCTATTTTGCTCAATTTTGGCCAATCCGGCCAGGTCGCTAAGAGCCTAATATTCCCTCGGGGAGGATCTTCATTATTTCCCGTGTATTGACCCATTTGCATGCCAGAACACCCCTCGGAACGAAGAGGGCTGGTTTGGGGGGTTTACGGGCTCAATTTGGTAAATTCCTTTTTTGCTCGGCCAGGTCGCGAAAGGGTTTAATATCCGGTTGGGGTGGGTTAGGGGTGGGGTTGGGGTTAGGGTTAGGGTTAATATCCGCTCGGGGTGAATCTTCGTTATTTCCCTTATATTGACCCATTTGCATGCTAGAACACCCCTGGGAGCGAAGAGGGTTCGTTTTGGGGGTTTTCGGGCTCAATATGGTAAATTCTTATTTTACTCAATTTTGGCCAATTCGGCCATAAGCCTAATATCCCCTCGGGGTGGATCTTCTTTTTTTCCCGTATATTGACCCATTTGGATGCTAGAACACCCTTCGGAGCGAAGAGGGCTGGTTTGGGGGGTTTTATGGCTCATTTTGGTAAATTCCTATTTTGCTAAATTTTGGCCAATTCAGTCAGGTCGCTAAGACCCTAATATCCGATCGGGGAGGATCTTCATTATTTCCCGTGTATTGACCCATTTGCATGCCAGAACACCCCTCGGAATGAAGAGGGCTGGTTTGGGGGGTTTTCGGGCTCAATTTGGTAAATTCCATTTTTGCTCGGC